>NC_065508.1:18028972-18154531 GCF_006386435.1 Epinephelus moara | reverse complement strand
AAGCATAATTATAAGGCTACGAAAACCAAACAAATTTTATTTTATAGCGATTATACACTTATATAAACATATTAATGGGTAGAATATTCAGATTCAGATTCAGATTTGACAATAAACCATGCCAAATATTACACACTGGCCCTTTAATTGTAACGTTTAGCATTAGGTCGTACAAAAGACCATCTGAGGAGTCGGATGTTCAGTTTTCTGTTACATATGTTTTGTTTAAATGGTTTTAAGCCTCTTTTTTGCTTAGCAACAATTAGCATTTGCATTATCACAGTTATCTATAGCTTAAAATTCACTGTGGTATCCAGGCTAGGAGCTAGCTTTATGGTCACTTCTGGCTCCAAAAGTCAAAGACAGCGATGACTAAAATGTCAAAAATACAAAATTAAAAAACAAAAAAAAAAAAAACAGGATTCTATGAACCAATGGGTGACCTCACGATGGCTGTGTCCATTATTTTATACAATGGTATAAGGTATAAGAATGGAACTGGCAAAGAGTAAGTTAGTGCTGAAATGACCTGATGGTAGGGTCTGTGTTTAGTATGATGTACTGGAACCTCTGATGTAGACTGGATGCTGATATTTTTCCAGTCCAGTTGTAAAAACTGCAACAACAGTTATTTTTGCCAACGCAAAATGTAAGATTATTAATTCAATTCAATCAAATTTTGGCAAGGCAGCAGGTTTTTTTATCAGACATAATGAAATCCCCTGACTGGTCAACCCTGTGGTGAAACTCTACCCACTTCATCTTAGTTTAGATTTGAGTAGGCAAGCATGTGCGTGTGTGTGTGTGTGTGTGTGTGTGTGTGTGTGTGTGTGTGTGTGTGTGTGTGTGTGTGATGAGCACAGACATGACAGTCTCACCTGACTGAACTCTTCACTTGATGCTCTGCCAGCCAGACTGCCTGTGCCTCCCCTCTGGCCTTTCAATGAAAATAAATGATCCCCGTGTGACTCTTGCATTTCGTACAAAATGGCCACAAGTCAGCAAGAACTTAATGTCCATTCCGAGGGGCAGGTAAATTAAAAGCTCCACCACAATGCTCTTAAGTTTATCATTTTTCCAGCATCAGAGCCCATGTGTCACACCAGAAAATGGACATCAAAACCACTACTCTCACTTAAAAACCCTGGCAGATGTTGCACTCAGGAAGAGGGGAATTACTAATCTGTGGTTTCAAGAAAACAATTAATCAAGCTCATTTAAAATGTTTTATGAAAATTATCATATTGTTTCACATCACTGTGATCAGTGACTTTCTAGCCAGGCATTTAGAGAGCATATTAATCATTCAATTATAATGCATTCATTTAAGAGCAGGCTGTTAAAGTAATTATCTGCCTTCCATTGAATGGGAGAAGCCAACACATTAGAATAAGACCCAAGCAACCAACAATACATCAAGAGGTTCTGACACCAGCCCCAAAAGGCATGTAGTCCAAATAATGTGTGCTACGTCTTTAAGAATGTGCAGTTATCTTTACATTAATGTGTGAATGTGCAATTAAACTGTAGTTGCACTTTAGAGTACAATCATACAGTTGGCTGAGAACAGTTTCGTGGTTTTAACATCTCTGCTGGCATATCAGCCCCGACACAGTCCAATTAACACATAAATCACATTGTGATATATCAGCAGAGACCCTCGAGTATCATTCCAGTTTTATGTATTTTTAAACGTAAAAAATGTCCTTCTTGTCGGATGATGTTCAAAGTAAATGAAAAATCCTCCAGCAAGAACCTCAGCTCTTATTCAGTTAGATGTCAGCTGTCAAATCAACTGTTCCTATTAGATGGATTGTTTAATTGATTGAACAAATTAATGCAGCTTGGTAATGAAGTGGGTTTCAGAGAATGTAGACTAATGGGCCATTTACCTCAGAGACTGTAAAAATCATCTCGCAGCAGCAGCACAGGGGGATTCAGCAGGAGGATTTGACGGCCACATGAGACATGTGAAGCATCTCCATTTCGCAAATATCTGTTAAAAAGACTTTCAAAGGTTTCATTTTACCTGTAGCTGTACAATCTGTGTGGAATTTAATATGGTCACACTGGCTTTAACTATAGTCTTACACTAGGAATATTTCTAGCTGGTGGCTTTGAGTAAAGCTTTGAGTAAAATCCATCATGTTTAGAGAAGATTGTATTTTCTAAAACTGTGCTTTTCTTTCAAGCAAACAAAATATAAAATCGGTAGAACCAAGGGTGAAAGAAAGGTAAGTCACTAAAATATGAAGATCAAAATGTTCAAGATGTGATTTCATTTTTAGATTTTCTTTGAGGGATTGATTTTCCCATTTTTGCCTCAATGAGACTGACAAATAGTGACAGGGAACATGGGGAGAGAGAAAAAGGATATGACATATTCTAAAAGGTCCCTGACTGGAATCGAACAGGCTTTGCCACAGTTGAGGTTGCTGGCTCGCCATGACGCCTCCAAGAGGTGATTACTAAAGACAGCAGTCACACATATTAAGTGCTTAGTGCTGAACCACTGTAAGATGAGGGATGGCATTCATTTCAAGGACTTTTTGTGGAATGAAAGATAAACCCAGTGACGTTTTACCAAGAGGAGGATCATTTCATGGGCCGCACTGGCAGTGAACCTTAACCATTCCTCCCTTGCTAGCATGAAATCTGCACCATGGGCAGTTCACGGGTCTATATATAGATTAGGGCGGGTTCAAAACAGACAAGCACATTGTGAAAACAGAGAGTAGTTCTTTTCACATCATGTGTGTCAGAAATTCCAAAAACACTCTCTCCTGTGTCCTCCATCATTCTGCTGATTTGGATACATAGATCCTAACTGTAGCATGGTACCAAGTTTTAAATGTCTCCAATGGACAGACACACCACTCAAAGGGACTATAAAGAGTGACTTCTCCCTGACCACAGAGTAACCTATAATTGGGGGCCCAATATCAGCCTGCCTAAAAACACAGCTTACAATATACACGTTTCAAAATAGATCATGGTATGTTGGGGCACAGCCACACTGGGCAGAGTAAGGTGGAGCCTCAAGGTTTGAATATGCTTCACTTGCTAGTGTGTGCACACACTATGAAGACAAACAAGCGCCATCCGTAGCCACTTAAAGACACTTAATGCACTCTCATCCTTGCGCTTTCATTGGGAGAGTTATCTTAGCCCTCCATAAGACATGGTGATGTGCTGGTGAAGATTCTCTTTGTGCTTTTGTGCAATGTCAAGTGGTGAAAATAAATACTGTGCATACACAATGCATGCAGCCTCTGACTGGTTTTTGATTAATGCCGTAGCAGGAAGAGCACCAGCAGTAACTGATAACATATAGCCTGACCTTTTCCCACAGAAATTAGCACATAAATGCAAGTTTTTTAAATGCTTACAAAACTGCTAAAATAGGTGATAGCCTCCCGTCTCATTGCCAGTACACCAAAGCCATGTAGACAAGAATGCCTTTCTGTTTTTTTGTAGTGGTGTGTCGCCTTCAACATCACAAACACATCAGAAAACAGGGCTAATAAACAGTAGAAAGCAGCATGGAGGCCAGTAAAATGTTACGGTGGTTACTTCTGTTTTATATACATTGATTACTTATTCAGTCTCTCTTTCAAATTCTGTGCCACCTAATCTGGAACAATGTTCAAGCGCGGTTTGGAAAGAGACAGAGGTAATTTGCATCGTGCCGGAAAGGGGGCAAAAATTAGCACGAATGCCCACTGTAACCTTTCCTACTAAAGACAGAAGCCACTTGTTAGTCAGTGTTTGTGGGGGGTTTTGTCCAGTGGAAAAAGGGGCTATAAGGTAGTTAAGTCACTTTTAACGCATTGACACAGTGTCATTTTTTTCCAGTACAGTTTTAAAATAAACTGCCACAAAGTAAAAAAGATAATTCATAAAGATTAAGTATCCTGAGATGTAATGCAATTGAGTACACCACAGAGAACCACACAGCATGAGGCAGGTCTAACACTATTTATACAGAAACTAAAAATATTATAGCAAGTATAAACCTTTGCTGTCTTGCTACAGACACACTACAGAGTATTTAAAATAGGTGATGGGAACATTTAATAACTCCAGAAAAAACACTTCTCCAAAACGTTCATGACAATCAAAAATATTAACCAGTTAGAAATATATTTATTGCACCCATGGTCCCATTTTAGTGTTGCCTTGCGCTGTTATATTTGAAGACGCAAAGAGGCACACATACATCTGCAAACTGGAAGATTTCAAGTGTTCATGGACAAGATTTTCACTTAATTCTGTGCTGAAACATATTTTTGGCCGATATATTACAGATCCTGTTCCACAGTGTTAGAAAGGAAGCTGAAATAACTGGAAGGATGCCTGTGTCCTCCATGGACTGTCTGGATAAATCTGGGTGGGGAAGTGTAAAACCTTTACTCACCCCTCGGTTGCTACAACCACTAAGGTGCCCTTGAGCAAGGCCCTTAACCCCCTAACTGCTCCAGTGGAGCTGCTCAGTTGCCAGCAGATAAGACTGTGGTTGTACTGGAAAGCTTCCAGGTGTGTGTGTGTGTGTGTGTGTGTGTGTGTGTGTGGGTGTGTGTGGGTGTGTTTTTATGTGTGTGAATTTGAAACAGGGTTTTCCAGCTAAACTACCCTGGTTAAATAAAGATTAAAACCATAATTACCAAGTCAATAATATCAATAGTGAAGCATTCATCATCATCGTCATTTTGTTAAGAGCTTACAAAGTGACAGATTTGTCAAGACGTCCTTTTACTTGGAAGGTACATGCTATGTGGTAAATGTACCTATTTTGTAAATTTAGATTCAGCTGTCACCCGTTTCACTGGGGTTGGATTTCAGATTTCTCTTGCTGTGAAGCATTAATATTTAAAATAAACATTTCTGTAAAACTAGCAAAATTAAGCTCTTAAGCTCATAAGTAAAGCTCCACGATAACTGGAGACTGCATAAATCCAATTTTGTAAAAAGCCACCCAAGTAAGCCTTGTTAGCCTATAAAATTACCTCCAGGCTATCTGCTAGCCTAGCTTGTCATTAAAACTGTGTTTTGTTTTGTTTTTCCAAGATTCTGGTTCTCACTCTCTGTTAGCCAAAGCCATGTCACAAAAGTCAAACAAGGCACTTGTCCATTTCAGCAGAGCCCAGGAACAGGGGTGAAGAGAGAGGATGGCGAGAGGCTGTGAGAGGCACTTCCATTCTACCCTCCCCCCCCTCCTGAACAGTAGCAGATGACAATAGCTTCTAAACCAGGGCACGCCAGACATCCTGACAAAGGCAGGCTCCTCCCAAGCTGCTGAGTCCCTGTTCCCAAATAAACATAGCCACAGGGAGAGGGCAGGAGTCGGGGATGTGGTGCTTGCCATGACCAGACTAGCGGCAAAATGAGTCCTTCCGCACAGGAGCAAAGCATTCTGCCAGCGAACCATAAAATTCATGCTGGACAAGGCGAATCTCCTGACAGACTACGAGGCTCAAGCGCAATCTGCCTAATTAGGGCTGCAACAAAATATAATGCTGTCACAATAATTTATTTAAAAAAAAAATAAAAAAAATCTTAACTGAAAAGCACACAAATCTATCTCCACATAAATTGCCACAACGGTATAATGAGAATGCCATTTAGCTCTTACTCACATGTAGGCAGGCGAAAGGGGTGAGGACCTGGATGTCTTAAGAACTGGCACTGGGAATTTCCAGCTGACAGGAGAACCGCTTTTCCATTTTAACGGCATGTTGTTGTCACCAGAATGGTGCTACAGCAATACCAACAGCAAAGACCATTTCCATGAAAAGGTTTCCAATGCAGTCTTCCATCCCACTCTGCCCACACCATTTAAGGGGGAGGGAGAGCAGCAGCGGCAGCAGCAGCAGCAGCAGCTACAGAAATACCCTGGTAGAGGCAGTGCAGGCTACAGTCAGGGTTGTGACTTTAGCGGCAGCACTGAGAAGCCAATAGATTGCATCCACCACGACTACTTGCCCTGCTGCATTCACGGTTGTCTCGTGGTAGGAGGGGGGGGGAGAAGCCCAGCCTTCCCATCACCCTTTCAGGGTTTGTGAGTAGCCCAGTAGCTGAGCAACAGCGCCACCTTGTTAAAGGAGATGTGATTACAGTTCTGAATTCGCTATGATGAGAATTAGGAGGGAGATAAAGGAGTGAGAGAAAGAGAACAAACTATTTTGACATTGATATGATTCAATTACTTTGAAGCAAATAATTTTGCTGGCCTAGGATTTATTGTGAATTTGTGGAATGTGTCAAAGCTCAAAATAAAATCTGCAACATACATCCAGGCCAGTTGTTCCTTATGTGATGAAGTGTGGGTTTTAATTTTATCAATTATGTGTCAGAAAACCATAGGAGCACTATATTACCCTTCTGGAGGATGTAGTAGAGAGAAGCCACAAAATTAAAATTTGTATTATCCTTCACCATATGTCTTTGTCAACATTGGCATTCCAAGTCTTAAGACTCTTAAGCCGCACAGGCGAATTAACTGATAATTCTGAAAGCATGCTCACAAATTCCTCTGCTTAAAATATAGGCCTTTCCCACATATCATGTTTGGATACGGCTGTGTTTGTGCTTTGGCTAAACAAAACAGACAGTAGGATAAATGAGCATTATTCTGGAGCATTCATGGGTGGAGTGAGCCGTAGTCAGGCCAAGTGCAATCAATGTAAAGCAATAAAGGGGGACCAACTCAGTTCGGCAAACATCTTATAAACTTAATGACCATTGCAAACTGCTAGAAAGTGCCAATAACAATTTCACAAACTCCAGTTTTAAGCTATCATAGCCATAAGCCTCAAATCCATATTGCACCACCACAGTGGCTGGCCCTGTGGGCTTGAATGGCAACGTGGTGTGAATGCCACGGTGCGCTCATTAGTCCAACCACTATCACTGTATATCTGGTTCCCTAAGACTTACCAAGAGACCAAATTACAATGTTTGTTTGCAATAACTTCCTGCTGTGAACCCCTGCACAAACACTGCCTCAATCGTTTAGCTTTTAGCCGCCTAAATATATGTCCATCTAAAGAGAACCACTTCAACTTGCCATCAGACAGTCCTTTCTGACAGGAAACCGAACGAAGCCTTTATCTCAAAGCCACCAGACTCCATTGACAAAAACTTCATTTTACTGAAGATGAGGGTTGGCAGTCCACCGCTGCCTCGATTGGTTAGTGTGTGAGCGGAAAAAATGTTCCAAATATAGCGTACAGTTAAACTGACAGGCTACGTTTTGCTGCGGATCCCATCCACAGTAGTACATTCCAGCTTTGGTCGTAGTAGATATGATTTTTCAAAGATGCTAGCATGGCAACACAGTACATAAAATAAGCACAGCAGAAGTGCTGACGCTTCTGCTGTGCTAGGTCGGACCACCATGTTTAACTGTATATCTTCAAAGGTTACCAATGAAAATGACCACAGAAATAAACATGTTGTCGATTTCACAAATCTCCACAACTGAAATCAATTGCCAGTTTTGGAAGTGATTGTCATTGTCAGTGTAACGTCAAGGTGCTAGCTACACTTCTGGTATTAGAAACTTTTCCTAAATTATGCAACAAAGCTTTAGGGCCAGACACAAACAGGAGATGTTGAGGCTCATGCTTCGGAGTATGCTGGAAAAGAACAATTTTCCCAAGGGTTAGTATCCCCCGTTTCAAATTTTGATCATCATTAAAAACATGTTTGATTACAGTGCTTTATAAAAGCTCATGGTAAATACTGCCCAGCATCAACCAAAGTTAGCAACAAGCTGCCAGACGCAGGCTCGCAAGCAACAGGTTTTTTTTTTCTTTGCTATTCCCTTGTTTACAGAGTGGGCGTGCGGCAAGCAAACCCAGTGATGCAACTTATTCTTTTGTGGTCATGTACAGTGGCAGTGTCACTCGAATAAGCATTTCTAAGACAGACTGCTTACGCACCAGTATGAAACAAAACCTGGTGAAATGATGTGTGTGCATCAGTGCTTTCTGAACATTTTAAGCACCCTGTGGTCATTTTGGTCACTATAATCATGATATGTAATTTTCATACCGTTTCATCTCCACTTTTGCCTTAACCCCTAAGCCACCAGGACGCCCAATCAACTCTCAATTTAAAACCGCTCATGTAAAAATCACTGGAAAACAATCAAAGAAGGTTTGAGCAGATGAGAGGGCACAACGCTGTACCTAATGTGGGACCCAAAAAAAGAAGAGAAAAATTCATATCTCACTGAAAACAGAAGCTGTCACGCCTATCGTCTCGCCCCACTTTTATCAAATCAATTAGATTTGTTGGATTATTGGGCAAGAGATTAAGACACAGCAACTGCTGATGTAATTCATAATTCTATAATATATTCAATGTCATCTGAGGTAAAAGGGAAGCTTTGAACTATATAAAAGCCCATAGCAACTGGTATCTAAGAGATTAATTCCAGTTTAAAGACCTCAATCAGGGGAACAAAGCAAATGCCCTCTTACTGGCTTGTGACACACAGACAAAAAAACCTCAGTATGAGTCAAATTACTACAAAAGCAATGGCACCCACAAAATTAGGATACATAATCACTATCAGGGTTCACAAGTACAAAAAGCGGCATGGATAAAGAACAGCAGTCCATGGTAGTTCAAAGTAAAAGTGATCTTTTTCCATGTTATTCAATCCCAAAGTTCAGATCACCTTCAGATTGTCCAGCTATTACAGGAAAAGGCTTCAAGGGAGATGTTGAGGTGGGGGCACAAGTTGCTTCCACCTGCAGCTCCATCCTGATAATAACCTTGTCATCAAACCTTCAAGTTTCCACCATCCTCCATCCCAGCTTACACTCTTAATAGCAGAATGACCTTGCCTCGCCTGCAAGGGCAGCAGTCATTCCCTCTCCTCTGTCAAAGCCTGAAAACTCACTGCTGCACCTGTTATCCTCAGTTCAACTATATTACTCTCCTCCCAAAATCTCTGCCCCCCCTTGTAAAGACATCTAAGTCAAATAATCCCCGTAGTAGCACTGCAAAAAATCCCACACATTTCCCATGTAAAGATAATCATTTTAAAAGAAAGGAACACGATAAAGTGAGGGAGACTTGATACTGCGTTATGCCTCTTTCATTCATATAAACCGGCCAACAGTTTATTCTAGTATCTGCTATTGAAGTACCATAACATCCCATCCAGTTGGTGTAGTGTCTCATCCACCTCCACACAGTCAGAATTCTGTTCACGAGTAAAGGAGAATTTTTTGCCAACAGATTGGATCAAACACACAGAAACTATCAGGCGAGCTGCCTTCATGAGTATTTCAACATGCAGGTCTCATTCCAATAGGAGGCTGAATTCAACTATTCAGTACTACATATGGTAAGGTATGCAAGAAATAATCAGTAAAAGTCAGTAAATATGTCGTCAGATCTTTTATCCACACTCATACATTTCAAGCAGGCAATGCTTCAAGTGGCTGGCATCTTTCTTGTTTTTATGTTCCGATATATAATATAATTACCACATAAACAAACAAGTCACTGTTTACTGGAGAAAGTGAGGTCCCATAGAAATCCCACAAATAAGAAAGAAGCACAGAGAGGGTTTCTGAAATATGTGGCTGAAGCCCACAGTATATTTCTCCCTGACCGTCATGTGTTTGGGTGTGCCCAATCATGACTGACAGGGAGTAAAAGGAGTTCTGTTGATCGTAATGTGAGAAATCCCTGCTTCATTATAAAGCCAAGTTTTCATTATTAAACCACAGTTCCTGTATCATCTCCATTTGTCTTTGCTCTTTTGCAGCTTACTCACATACAAACTAATATTCATCTGTAGCCAGCTAAAAGAAAAACTTGGCCAAATGTATCACCCCATCTGTCATTTTCTCTGATGCCATAAGTCGTAGGCTTGATCTTGAGAAATGTGACTGATGCCTAACTTTGATTTATTTGCAGATATTCTGTTAGAAGTTGAGAATAAAATGCATGATCCACCATAGTTTTTGTTATGTAAATCAAACTCCCACACGTGGCCAGCTTGTAAAATGGTTTGTTTGTTTCCAGGCACCAACAGTGGGCCCAGTCAAAAACCCAATTTTCAGTGTTTGCGTACCAAAAAAGGGGGCTGTGACAATACTGTCTGAGTGACAGAATGACTGCTGGGAAATGGTGATAAATTAGATTATCCTCAGGCCATTCAGGTGTGGACAACTGCCACAGGTGAATTAATGGAGCAGAAACACTGAATTATCTTTCAAGCCATTGGACAACACTCCGGTAAAACTCTTAGCAGTGGTTCTCAACCCAGGTCACTGGGCACAACAGCCCTACAGCTATTCTTTCCCACAATCTAATCAGGGATTACTTGATTAACACCTGTGATTCTGGGTGGAAGCCATTTCCTAGCCTGGGGTGACTCCAGGACTGATAACTGCTGTCCTGTGTACAATTTAAGTGCGGTCAACCATCAATCCTGCCTCAAAATGTGTTTTTTTTTCTCTAACTATCCAGAGTTTGTGAGCAAAAAAAAGTGGAATGTGTTCAAAAAATATTCACAGTTGCTAGCAAAATAATGGAATAAGAAACATTGCACATTACCTGTCATGTAGTCCGATGGGCATCGTTTCCCCTCTGTGTACAGGGTGCTCCATACCCTCGCCAAACCACACCTCAAAAAACATAAACATAGTACTTTAAACATCTGATTTAACACACAGCTGTTAAATGTAGACAGGTTTCAATTCAGCACTTGCATGTCAGTTTCGCATGTGTACTTTTAATAGAACTTCCTGTTTTATGTTTTACAGTCTGTAGACTATTTTTGACAATTTATTGCCTAATGGGGGCAATATGTCAGTGTCGTAACCGAGAAACCTTTTCCATATAATCAACCATACATATACATCTTTTTTATTTGGTGTCCTATCTCTAAAAGATAAATGGAAAACAAAATCATTATTGCACCACAGATCACAAGTAACACTGTCTTAATGTTGCAAAAATGTGAATACACATCTTAAATGCTTATTTTCTGCAACTGAGATGAACAATTACACAATGCCTTACATAATTTAAACTTTAAAAATTTTTTAAAGTTGTCTAACAAGATCTAATAATGGCACCTGTTTTTTGTTTTTCAGTCTGCACACTATTTTAGACACACTTTATTGCTTAATGGGTGCAATATCTCAGTGCTGTAACTGAGAGCCTTTTCCATATAATAACTAATGCATGTAAGTTTTATGAATTTGGTATGCTATCTCTTAAAATTACATGGACACAAAATCGTTATTGTACCACAGATCACAAGTAACGCTGTCTCACAGTTCAAAAAATGTGAATACACATCTTAAATGCTTATTTTCTGCAACTGAGATGGACAATTACACAATGACCTAACATACTTTAAACTTACAAAAGTTTCAAAATTGTCTAACAAGATCTCATAATGGCACCAGAATTCAGTAATCATCAAAACTTATTTATTTCTCAAAGAAAACATTAGCGTGTTTGGTAGCCTTTAGCTCCACACACCCTCTGGCCTTATTATTTATGAGTCACACTGTAAATTCATCTTCACTTTGGATATAAAATGTCCTTCAGGAAATAATAACAAGATGTATGGGCGTTTCTTGACCCCTATCCCCTGCTGAAATGTGACAGTTGCATCACATTTCTAACTTGTTGCTTTACCCAGAACTAGGCTAATTGAAGCTAAAAATACCAGCCGTGTGTGTTACTTGACAGAAAGATCTTCATGGTATTTTAAAATTCATCTAATGTGGTGTAGAAATGAAAGAAAGCAGGACGATGTCTCGATGTTTCAAAACAACTGCAACTGGTACACACGTGAATTTGGATACAATAAAGTTTCCTTGCTGCTAAGTGCCTGTTGTTGTAAACAAATTGAAGTGACATGATTTCAGTGACACAAAACTGATATAGTTGACAGTTTTCCTTTGCCAAGTGTTGCTCGCTGAGCTCTTAGACAAGACACAAAGCCGGTAAGGTTAGTCTTTTAAAGCTAAGTGTGATACATGTATGGAGAAACTAAGTGCATGGCGAGGTAACGTTAGCTAACTTGCTTGCTAGCAACGGCTCTAGGCTATCGTGATTTAAAATGTTACTGTTAATTTAGCCGGATTAGACAGTTATATTGTCACAAGAGGCAACGCTGTCAGATCGGAGCTTTGCTCATTTTCTGGCCATGTTGGCTCAACACAGTCCTTACATCTCCAGTGGGAACAGGCTAAAGCTAACTAGCTGAGCTAGCCCTTTAACGTTAACACTGGCTAGCTTGACATAACGTTAACGTTAGATGCGGACAGTCGACTGTTTGGCTGTTAAGTTGGTTACAGTTAAATATCGCATGCTAGCAACGTTAGCTTAACTAAAGACAGCGTAAAAGACCGGGGTCTTAACATGAGTTAGTTGGGTTAGTTGTTAGTTAGTCTGGTTGGTTGGTTTGCCACCACCAACATATGACTGTGACTACCTGTCAAGCTGGTATTTGTTGACCTTAATATGCTATATATTATATTTCAATCACCGTATGTAGCTTAAATACACTCTGTAAACTTTTAAAAAACAGATTCCATACCTTCAAAAACGAGATATCGTTAACTAGCGTCCTTGTTTTCCTTCCAAGCCCTCAAATCCACTTATACCACTGGAGCCTCCTTCTTTGTTTTATCCAATGGAATCGCGTCTTACTCGGAGAGCTGGAACATCCGAACTTTCCATTGGTTGGAGAGTATGGCAATCTTTTCTCATTGGCTCAAAACTTCCGTTACTAAATAAAGTGTTTCTAAAGACGAGTGGTCTTTCTGTGAGGCGTTTGTACCCTCAAACAAATGTCTGTAGTGCTCTGCTCCAAAACGATAAATTGTCATCATTTAGAGTCCTCCCAACACCCAGTTATAGCTACAAGGGAAATTATGAAGTATGAACTTACAGAAAAGCCTTCCACTCAATTTAGAATTTACTGTAACAAGCACACAGTGTATGATGCAAAGAAGGACTCAGTGATGTGCTTGTAAAGTTCACAAAAGCAGAAGTCGGATTTTTTTGAGTGCTTTAATATAAGTGTGGTGAAACTGTACATTTCCAGATGAGTTAATGACAGGAGCTGTCTGTTTTAACAGCAGACATACAGTGGATGTGATTGCTGACATTGAAGTCAACACACATTACTAATAATGTACATTGAAACAAATAAATGTGTTAAATATTTCAGTTTGCATAATAACCCCCTATTTTTGGTACCATCAAAACAATTGCTGCCTCTTCAAATCTTTATCTTTTTCTCTCAAGAGGAGACACTCCAGGTAAACAGGGTAAAACTATCATATATAAAATATAAAATACATCACCATGAAACTTTCCCAGTTGATTACTCACATAAAGTTGATTTATCTTTTTTCTTTTTATGTATGATTGCTGTAACTTAATAGGGGAGGTATCTTCATAAGCCATTTTTGGCTTCTAACCACTCCTGGACAATGTTTTAACTTTTAATTTCTTGTCTTTTATATACATGTATTTGCAAATAAATAAACTAACTAAACTAAGTAAATTAGTTTTCGTACTACAAGTTTATTAAAAGTTTATGATTACATATTCAAATGACACTTTGTCTAATTAATATGCAGTAATTTGCATATTCCCAAATAGAAATCTAAACATTGGATGAAGCCAGGTTCAAAATTTTTTTATTTTTTTTTAGGAGTCAAAGGTTTTACAGAGGGGATTTTGGTCATCTCCTTTAGTCACTCCATGAATAAAAAATACTATCAGGAGCCATAAAAGTATACGCTTTTGTTAGGTTTTTAAGAATATGTTATGTAAAATGATAAATGAACAACCCCCCCTGTGAAAACCTTAACAATATAGACAAGAATAAAACTGGAGAGTTTGGTGTGTGTGTAAGTGAATGAGAAAAAAAAAATGTGGAGAAAGTGGTTTTAAAATGTGTATTGTTAAATTCCATATTTATAGACAAAAAAAGTACACAGGGGAAGAAGGTGCAATTTTTAATTAAAAGATATAAAATGAAACTTTCCCAGTTGATTACTCACATTGGGACAATAATTCTTTTGTAGCACAGGTTTTTAAAATGTTAGGTTTAAACATGCAAATGATGCATTATCTAATTAAATGCGCATTTTTACGTACTTTTCCACTACAGAAACCTGAACTTAAATAAATACCTAATTCTGTAATTTGGACTATTTCTTTCCACTAATCTGAAATAAGACATGGGAGCTAAATAGGCCCAAATCTCAAAATTCATGAAGATAAAACAAAACTAAACAAGACAAAACAAAACAAACACCACCAACAACAAAAAACTATGCTTTTGCCTTTAGTGTCTCCTTTCAACTTCAAGTATCTCTCTCTCTCTCTCTTCACACACACACACCCTCATTATCTTCAAACTCAGAAGCTTCCCCAACAGAAGAAAACATGTAATGTAAATCAAAAAGAATGAAACAATGATGTAAAATAGCTTCAGGTGATACATCTCTGTAGGTCAATTGATTCATTGCTCATATAAAAATAATTCTATAGGCTACTGCACTCCATCAGTTCGAGGGTTGTCTTTCAGATTTTTAGCATTTCAAATTGGACGCATTCACAAAAATTGTTTGGGCACAGGAATAATGCTCATTTATTTATTTCATAATGCCTGATATTTCTCTTTAAGTGTTGTTTAATGCTGAAGAAATTTAAGGATTCTTGACACCCATTAAATCTCAGCATTTTGTTGTAGTTACTAATTGATAACATCACTTTAAAAAAAAAAAAAATGAGGAAAAGATAGACAAGGAGTCAACCCTATATTTAAAAATAAGTCTGTGAAGAATTAGTAATTGTTTACTACTGAAGCCTACAATTTAAAATGCATCCTTATGCATCAAAACACGCTGTGTGTTTGGAGTTTAATTATCAACATTTAAACATGGCTGAGGATAATTAATAGCTTAAAGCATGACAGTGATTATTTTTGCAATGCATATTCAACATGCTTGATAATATTAATGCAGCTACACTCTTACAGTATGACCAAAACAATTTAATGTATGCATTCATTAAAATGCATGAGGCTCTTTCAATAATCACTCCTCTACCTCCGCCACCTTTTTTTGTCCTCTCCAATCATCAATTAAATTGCAGGCTCATTATTAATCAACTGCTGCATTGATCTGGAACAAAGAGTGCTTTGGAACAGGCTTCAAATTCAGTGGTAATTCTGCTGAACTGTTGGCGACTCTACACTTCTATGTGCCTGCCTACATTATGTGTGAATGAATGGGACCTGCAGCTGCTAATTTATGTGCATGTTTTACCAACCAATTCTCACCTCGTGACTTGCACTGGCTGCTGAGGAGGCATCCAACTGGTATACAGTGCCTTGTAATTACATTCTCTGTAGTACAATGAAAATTCATAATCAAAGATTCCCACACATTTTCCAGAATCTGTTATTTCTGTATCATTTTTAACAACAACAACAGAAAAGTTTTGATTATCACTGTGAATGAGGCTGGGTTACACATATACCAGAGGTAGAAAGAGGCAGAATAAAGCTTTATAGTGTGAAGTATGCACAAGTTCTTAGAGAGAAAAGGCAGAATGTGAAAGATATAAGACGCTTTAATGTAGCCTGAAGAGACAGACATGAAGAGTCGGAGCCTTGCAAGGGGGGGGGGGTATTGATACACGACAGATGCAAGGGCCAAAAAATTTACATTAGGAAGGACCTCAACAGCAGTTGGCTAATTCAGCAGGATTCTGGGGTATAGAGTAGGGGATGAAAGTACATTAAGGAAGCTATGATGATGAATGAATAGCCTCATGAATAGAAAGACAAAGGAATCATCACAGATCTGTATAGGTGTATATGTAAGCACACAAGTAATAAGAAATTACACTGCAAACATGTCAGGAATATGTTTGAGGAAATTTAAACATTTAAAATTAATTGAACGTAAGGGAAATGGAGAGTAGGGTGTGGAGAGCATTAGAGTTAGAGAAGATGGAGAGGCAAAAGCCATCCAAGCCGTGGTACAAAAACAAGCACATACTGTAAATTCTCTTCTTGTTTTGTTTAGTATTATTACTGTTTGTTAGCTAGGGTGTTCATTTGTGTTGATTTCCCATTAGGTCTTGTTCTTGTTAGTATTAAATACAGTAAATAAGCAAGGTCAGCGTTTAGAGCTATAAGGCGTTCATAAATGGAAAAATATTGCCTGTAGTACCCCTTTTTAGCTAAATATGGACGGCCAGGGAGCGACAGCCGACCCTTGGCTTCAGGAGTTCATTGGAATTGAGTCTCAGAAACAGAGATTTCAGAAGCTGGTGCATCAAATGACGAAGGTTTGCTGGGAGAAGTGTGTGGATAAACCTCAGTCAGATAAACCTCAGTCTCAGTGCTCTCTGGTTAGTTTTCAATTGTAAAATGTCCTGGTCAGTGGCCTACACATCTATCTTTTATTATTAAAGGGGGGCACCACATAGATTAAGAATATCAATATGTTGTTTCCATGGCTTAGGAAAGTTCAATAAATATTTGTGAACATGAGCTACTCTCTAATAGCCAGAGACATAGGTCTCAAACTTGTGATGTCACAGGGTATAAAGTCTGGAGCTGCTCCATAGACAATGCATTGGAGACTGATTTTGTGGACCCACGGAAGGTTTGTTTTCTTTTTTATACCTAAATGAGCTTTATTGTATCATAGTGTTCTCAGTTCTGAAACCAATAATGTACCCATATACTCAGAACATTCCCCTGGGTGCTCTCAGTGTCATCTTTCCAAATTCATCATCTATAGAGCAGCTCTAGACTTTATGCCCCATGACATTTATTGTCTCCCAGCAACAGCCAGAAGATCGGGGATGCAGCCTTTGTCGATTACACCCCAAAGCTATGGAACACACTACCTATAGATACATTGCTAAATGTTTTTAAAACAAAAGCTACAAATGTATGTGTTCACTTTAACTAGCTCTGACTTCGTGATACAGGTCTGAAACTCTTTCTTTTTACGCTTTTACTTTCTATTTACACTCCATGTTGCTGCAACTCTTTTAAAATCTTATCTGATTTTATGATATATAGTTTTACAGCTCTATGATTTTATGAATCAATTCTGTTTTATGTTCATTCTGTCTATTTTCTGCTTATACTGCCATTGTTGTAAAGCACTTAATGCTGCATTTCTTGTATGAAAGGTGCTTTATAAATAAAGTTTATTATTATTTTTGCTTTATTATCACAAATTTGAGTTAGCACTCTAATTTTTGGATTTGGGAGAGTGTTTACTTATATTTTTGGACTGTCTTAAACCACAGGAATAACATGTGTGAACTTTGAAAATGGGTGTAGTCCCCCTTTAACAAAATTTTAGACATTATTGTCAAAAGAAATCTTTGTTTATGTTATAGATTTATCATATTGTCAAATATCTCTGTGTCATCTGGCTCAAAAATCTCCACACCCAGCATCCCATGACACATCAACAGCTCATCCCTTGTTTTATCATTTCCTTGCTTGTTGTTCTGTAATGCGTCCAGTAGGTGGCAGTGACACGTCACAGTAATCTCCACCAATGAGGTAGAAGAAGAGCTCGCCTGGGCCCCGCCCTTTGACTCACCTCGCTAATGTATTTTTTGTGTTACTGGTTTGTTTATGACGCGGTTCACTGGCTCCGTTAGCTTGACGTCTAATCAAGTGTACGCTGTTTTAAAACGCGCTTTTTGGTGTTTGCTTTCATAGAAGACTCTCGCTGTGAGCGGGACAGATTTATATCAGGGTAGAAAGCTAGTTAGCATTAGGCGTTGGTCAGTCGTACGGCCAGATTACATTTGTTAGCCTAGCATTTGGCTAGTAGCGCTAGCGTCTAACTGTTACTGTAACGTTATGGAGTGACGTTGGACAGGAAAGTGGTTGACGACGCCTGGGTCAAGCCTTTTAAATTATAACATAAATATAGAGGGGGCAGGGTATAGAGAGACAAGCGCATGTGTGTAACACTTCCTCTCGCAGGTTAGGCTTTTAGATAGCTGCCTGGCGACGAACTTTGACTAGCTAGTGAGCTAAATTCATGTTAGCATGGCGTCAGATACAAGTGACACCGAGGAATTCTATGATGCTGCTGAGGACGTTAATTTCACTCCATCTCCCAAAGTGTAAGGAAACACTTTTTGTAATATTATTTCAGATAACAGTGACTAATGCACACGTCTTTCTGCTTGTTTTAGGCCATCTTGTGTCATGTTAACGTCATAAGTCAGTTTAGCAATGACAGCTAGCGAACGTTAAGTTAGCAAAATCCAGATTGCTGCCGATAGCATCAAGTTAACTGAGCTGCTTCAGAGATAAGTCTTAAAGGGGGCAAATTAATGTCCAGTCAATTTAGTATTTAAACTGTTAAAATATGTTGTATACAGTGATACAGTAACGATGCTTCAGGTCACCAGCTGTTTGATGTCAATGCAGGCGGAGTTAACCCCAACACACACAGTCACATGATGTTTTTCCTGAGATCAAATGGACAGAAACTTTGTTTATTGTGTCACCAAAAAGATGCTATTGCCTGTCATTGTGGGAGCTATTTGTTTTGGTTGGTGGGGACGACTTCAGTCAAGCTTAACCAAGAAACATTGTCATGTTTTCAAAGTAATGTTAAAAGCTGTCAGTTTAGGGGGAAAGGGTAAACTACAGCAACAATAAACTTTAACTCTGCCACTTTTTGTCCATTTGACATGAAAGCAAGTGACTGTTTTTTCCAGAGTAAAAATAAATGGTTGAAGCCGCCATGTAAGATCACATGCATTGTATGTTAGTTATTAAAGCTTTTTTGAAACGACAATTTGGCTGTATTTTGCTGCTATTTGTTCAGCACTGACCACATTCAGAAACCAAATTTTTGCAGTATCTGGTTGATTTTTTTTGAGTATTGATCAAGTCATGTTTACTCAACAACATTCAGCACACCACCGAATCAAAGCCCATTGATGCTGTGTCTTTTACTTGTTTGCAGCCATGTCCTCAAAGTTCGTCAAGCGATATAAGAGCAATAAACAACAGGAGAAAGTCTGTGCATTGTAGCTCTCTTAAGTGCAATTTATTGACACATCCACAAGTGTGAAGAACAGCATTCAGCTCGAGATGCTACTTGTGGATGTGCCAATAAATTGCACTTAAGAGAGCTACAGTGTGCAGCCTTATTCATGTTGTATATTGCTATTCTTTTGTCCACCATCTCACTTAAACAGTTTCTGCATGTGCATAACTGCTATGTCTTGCACTAAGTGATAGTAGAGGCCTTAAAATCTGTATTTCATTTTAGGATAAAAGTGTTGCTCAAAGGGACAGATAAAATCATAACAAATGTGATTTCAGATTAGATTTGTTTTGTGATGTTTAGCTTGTGTTTTTGACATTGATTTGCATCGCCTTTTTGAACTTTATCCCTTTGTGTTTTTTTAGGTCACCTGCAAAGTTTGTCATTCCTTCCCCTCAGGTATGTTTATCTAAGCCTAGCTGCTGTTGAAACAAGGCAGTATCTGCTCAGTCACTATTGCAATGGTTACTTTAACTGCGGTTGCAATGTTACCAAGGCTTGGACATGAAGTGGAGGTAGCTCATACATACATTCCTGTCATATTCTTTGCCAGATAGATTACTTCTGAATGTTTTTATTAAGCAAAATGACTTACTGTCAACTGCTGTTCTTTTCTCATTAAAAAAGAGAGACTTTGCTAGAATTGCACCTAAATTAATCTGGTATTTTACCAGATTTAGGCACCTTTGGAATTGAAACCTACTAAAACAGTACACTGTTCCAACAAGTCTGTAACTATCTAGAGGTGACTGCAGTGTTTATAGTAGCTCTCCTTGAAGTTGCCCCAATCTCAGGAGACGTCAGAGTAAGGTACTGGTTCCTGCCTGTGTGAAAACATTACCGCAGCCTGTTGTGTAATGAGTCATTGACTGCAAATACTCAACCCTTTGCCACGATGTCTGCCGCCCACAGTGGTTAGTCGGCGTCTCGTATCTGACAGCTAGAAAAATGTAAATGAAATGTAAATGAATCATCTGACCTTGTTGCTCTGCCCGCCCTTGCCATACAGACCGTTACAACTGAAATTCAAATTACCCCTGCTCACGAGAGGTTGCAAATAAGAACTACTTTAACAATACTGAAGTGATATTGGACTGGACCCAGGTGGTGAACCTTTCTCACAGAGCAATATTAGCCCTGCACGGAAATTAACTTATAGAACAATGTGTCATACATAGATTAAACCAGCGTGAAGACCCTGGATATGACTATAGGGGCAGTCACAGAGGGCACTGAGTTTACCCACATGGCAAAATGTCTGCATCAAATGAAAAAATGGACAGATAAAAGTAAAAGTTAACTGGATGTGAGAACTTTGTAAATTTTAAAGAAATGTTTGTGTGAATATAGGTTTTTCTCTTGATGTGCTTAATGAACCCTGATATAAATCAAAGCTGGCATGTGACTTTTGTTATGTCCAGTGTGTATCTATTGTAAGTGAAACATTTTTATTGTTTCCAAACAGCTCTCACAGAGGACAGTGAACGCTGCACAAGATGTGAGCTGTGGAGTGGCTGCATCTGAGACTCAGCAAGATGATTCCCTACTGGTATGGTTTTCACTGTTGTTGCACAGTGTCCTGCACAAGATGACTCAGATCAAATGTTCTCATATATATTTTTTCTTTTGTATAAGAAAAGTGTAAACTAGTTTGGATTTTATAGATATCTGTGGTAGTCGTTTTAATATCACTAGTTGTGAGTTTTTGTTTTGTGAAAAGAAAGAAAAGGTACATGTACAGACAGTAACATATTTGTGTTGACGGTGAGCTGGACACCTGGATTTTGCATTGTAGTTGCTGTATTGTTAAACTGCCTATTATTTTCTCTTCCTCCTAGATCATTGATAGCATCATTGAGGAGAGTCAAAAGGGAAGTGCTAGTGATGCTGTTGAGGTGGATCAGCTGTTAGATCAGCTCCATGTTGATGTAAGAGAAGAACCGGAGCCAAAGGAAGGGAGTAATGCTCAGGAAGTTCCTGCGGATCTAGCAGCACCAGCTGTCGAACCTCTGCTTGTCGAGAGGCCGGAGGAACAACAGGAAAGCGCAGCGACGAACGGAGCATGCTCTATACCTGCCCCTGAACCTGCAGATCTCCCCGGGCCATCGGCTGGGGTGCAAGAAAGTGTTCAACCCCCAGACATCACCAGCACTGTAGGACTGTGTCAGCCTGATGGGGCTGGAGCGGGTGCAGAAGGGGAGCAGGAGCGGAGACCTGCAGATATCTTAGAACAGGTCCCGTTCACAGACAGGCCGGCTGACTCGGACTCTGGGCCTACAAAGCCCCCACGGCAATTCACAGTGGAACCGGATATCGTAGCCAGCACCAAGAAGCCTCCTCCCTCACGTCCACCGCCTCCCGCCGGAGGTCCTCCCCCGAGACCGCCTCCGCCAGCTTGGCAGAGTTTACCTTCCAAGAAGTCTCAGGAGTGTCTGAGGCCAAGTGGACTGGAAGGTAGAGAAAACATTTCACAGCTGATAGGTGCTTGATGCAAGACATCACTGGAATAGTAACTTAAAGCATTTGATGCTGTTGTGTGTACAGCCTTTAGAGCAGTACCATGTGTGGAAAACCTTTAAGAACAGCACTGATCTCATACTAAAAAGTCAAATATTTCAGGGTAATGCTGATATATCACTTCCCATGTTACAGCTTACCTTTATTTTTATGATTTTCTAACAGTGAACTTCATTTTTGTTCACAAAAGGCCAGAAAATGTGCTCAATGCTACACCAGTTTCTGAAAATATGTAGTTTTTTTTAAATGAAGTGTGTTCTTTGATGTGATTGTCCAGTGTCTGCAGTCAGCGTCGACGCTCTGGAGCCCTCCGGCCTGGTGTCTCCCAGCAGCACAGTGAGGAGTCTAACCAAAGAGCTGCAGCATTCCTTGGATCTGGCCAGTGCCACCAGTGGGGACAAAGTGGTGACAGCACAGGTCAGTGAGGCTGCAGACCTAATCTCTGTCCTCCTTTTAGATATGCTCAGATGCTAAGATATGCTTTTTTTTTTTTTTTTTTTTTGTTAGGAAAATGAGGATGAACAGGCCTCGTCTCAGAGTGGAGGACAAACTCCAGGCCCTCAGCGTCCACGTTCCAACTCTGGTAGAGAGCTGACAGATGAAGTAAGATTCCCTCTGTGTTTGTTTTTATTGCCTTTATTCACCCAACCCCTCACACATTCCTTCCACCGGCACTGTACGCTCAAAATGTGTGCTATCTGAAAACAGGAAATCCTGGCCAGTGTGATGATCAAGAATTTGGACACTGGGGAAGAGATCCCTTTAATCCAGGCGGAGGAGAAACTTCCTGCAGGGATTAACCCCCTCACTCTGCACATCATGAGGAGGACCAAGGAGTACATCACGTGAGCAGAAAATTATTTTTCTCTATTAGCTGCAATATTATGCATCTTCCTCAACACTGTTCTATAAACTGAGAAACCAGTGTATATAGAAGAATAAGGCGGTGCTTTGTCTAATATTACAACATATGCACTTACTGAATCCAGACACTTCACTGTCAAAACAAGCTTCAAGTAAAACCCTTTTTTCTGCCAGTGTTGGCAGTGTTTTGTTTTTAACCTAAGTACATTTACATGTAACATTTTCTGGAGGAAGTTCATCTTTTCTATTTTTTCCTCTCAGGAATGATGCAGCACAATCAGATGATGATGACAAGGCTGCGGCTCCACTGGCAGACACAGATGGTGGAAAGCTGAAACAGAAAACGTAAGTGTCTTCTTATAGCCTGTTGCTGGAATTGATTTTCTTCATCTTCTCACCACGTGATCAAATATAGAATATAATCATTTGTTGTCTCTCATTTTTATCCAGAACCCAGTTTAAAAAATTCCTGGGCAAGTCTGTGAAGAAGGCCAAGCATCTTGCTGAGGAGTACGGAGAGAAGGCGGTCAACAAAGTGAAGAGTGTGCGCGATGAAGGTAAAAGAAAGGTTATTTGAAGAATTTGGGCAGATGGTTAAATTTCAGGAAAACATTTTAAATGCAACCATGTATTTTTTAATATTTTATTCTGTCAACAAAAGTGCTGGATAAGTGGAAGGAGAACAGGATGCAGAGTGATAAGTGCGTGCAGGAGAAGAGACTTGGTTGAGATTGCCATTTCTAAATGGATGTGGGTGCTGAGGGTATCACAGCTGAGTTCAAACTTCTCAATGTGATAACCATAAATGGCAGAAGTCAAGTAAATGCCCCACTGACTCATCAAAACCCACAAATCAATGACACTATTCAATTATTTTCCTCCGCTTGGTGAACTATGCGACTCTACATGCGTTCACTTTGTGGGTATTTATTAAACTGTTTCCAATGAGTTAACAAGATTTGACATCGTTCCGTGAAGAATGTTTCACTGTATTAGATCTGGCTCAAGCTCCACATAATCATGAGGATGGTAACTGCTAATGCTGTCTGGGTCCAGGCTTTGAAATCCACCCACTCCCCCGAAGCTGACAATTCTGTCTGATATGGCTAAAGCAATTTATTAAATATCTCACATTGAATGCTGCTACAAAATTGTACATCCGTTTTACAGGATTTGGCAGGACATGCCTGTGAAATATTAATGCTCCTGCTGTAAATGTTTTGATAACATCAGTTATGCTTTTTGTTTCCGGTGGGGTCAGTGTTCCATACAGATCAGGACGATCCGTCATCAAGTGACGATGAGGGCATGCCTTACACCCGGCCCGCCAAGTTCAAGGCAGCGCACAGCTTCAAGGGTCCCTTTGACTTTGATCAGATTAAAGTTGTGCAGGACCTGAGTGGAGAGCACATGGTGAGAGGAGCTTAGGTTTTTGTGTGATATTAATGTTTAAGAGAAGATGTGCACCAATGAGTGCTGGAATTACACCATCTGTGTCTTGTCCTCAGGGGGCCGTTTGGACGATGAAGTTCTCTCACTGCGGGAGGCTGCTGGCGACAGCAGGCCAAGATAATGTGGTTCGCATCTGGGTGTTGAAGACTGCCTTTGACTACTTTAATAACATGAGATTAAAGTACAACACTGAAGGTAACATCATCGGAATCTCATATTTTTTTGTTGTTGTATGATGATTGATTATGTTAATGGTTTCATACCTGGCCTGTTTGGTTCGGTTCAATCAAAGTCAAGTTTGTTTGCCCCCAAACTGCGGTTCATTTGGGCAGGTGTGAACACAGCAATCGCACTTGAGTGTGCACCAAAACAACCAGACCTTGTTGTAGAGGTGGTCTCAGTCCAGTTACAAACTAACTCTGGTGCGTTTCGTTTAGTTCCAACCTCGATCCGAACCAACTGCAGTCCCATGACATATTGTTTGGGTTAAACATGAGCATGTTACAGTCCTGGAGGATTATTAATGTGCGCCTCCTCCTGTACTGCCTTAATATGCACATTCAGCACATCCAATGCATCAAAACATTGTTTTCTAGTTGGAGCCGCGCCTCGTTTTCAAACTGTATGGTTTGACTAAAATGAACAATGACAGCAATATAGTCCACGATGAGCAGCGCTAAAATCAACCTGCGTAGTTGTCCCTCCATTGTGACATTAGAAAGTGTCACATTTATCTTGCAAGTGTACTCTTCTTCAACGTTTGCTTTACTTCCTGGATTTTTCCCACATGGAAATTCTGACCAATCAAGAGCAGCTTTCTCACACAAGGCATTTGATCTGGTCCTCTTGTAAATGCTGCCGTGAGAACACGAACCAACTCTAGGCAATTATACAGCTTTGTAACAAAATTAGTCCCAGATTCAGACCAAAGCAAGACAACTCTAGGTCTGAAAGCACCCATAGATGCTTTAGCTGCATTAAGATTTATTTGTTTGGCTTCTCCAGGTCGAGTTTCACCTTCTCCCTCTCAGGAAAGTCTATGCTCTTCTAAATCTGATGACCCTGGGGTGAGTGAAATCAATGATCCCTTTAATTTGGGGGACATCCAAAAATGCTAAGAATAGTAGTGCGACTATTGCAATGTTGTGTCTTTCACAGTCTTGAGATTCTTAACAGATCGTACTCTCATCTTAGGCAAGTTGTGCTCCAGAGGACCCAGACACAGAAGATAGGAATGCCCCTTTCCGTCAAGTCCCCTTCTGCAAGTATAAAGGTCATACGGCTGATCTACTGGACTTGTCCTGGTCAAAGGTGATATCTTACTGCCCTCTCTTTGTCCTTTTATCCCTCCTCTTCACACACATTAAACACTCTCAGCACTGGTTTTATCTTCATCTTACTTTTTTCCATTTTTGTGTCACTGTAGAACTTCTTCCTGCTCTCCTCCTCCATGGATAAAACAGTCAGACTGTGGCACATATCCAGGAGAGAGTGTCTCTGCTGCTTTCAGCACATTGATTTTGTCACAGCCATTGCTTTCCATCCCAGAGTAAGTAGAGTCACCTTGCGTTACTTCTCTCAGCAAAAATCAGACATCTATTAATTTTGGCTCTCAGACTGTATTTATAGTAGCACTCGCTTCTGTTTTTTTCCAGGATGACAGATACTTTTTAAGTGGCTCTTTGGATGGAAAGCTACGACTCTGGAACATTCCTGACAAGAAGGTGGCGCTTTGGAACGAGGTGGACGGTCAGACACGCCTCATCACGGCAGCTAACTTCTGTCAAAATGGGAAGTACGCCGTCATCGGCACCTATGATGGCAGATGCATCTTCTATGACACAGAGGTACCCAGCAGTGGTTTCATTACGACCTTATGATGAGTTTTTGTCATTCCAGGTTGAACTTATTTTTCTGTTTGTCCGTTCTGTAGCGCCTGAAGTACCATACACAAATTCACGTGAGGTCCACCAGAGGCAGGAACAAAGTTGGACGCAAAATCACTGGAATTGAACCTTTACCTGGAGAGAATAAGGTAACATCTCATCACCACTACAAACACATCTAGAGTTGGTTTGATGCCCGTATAATGAGACGCCAGTCAGACTTGTAAATGATGAATTCCCTCTTCTCCCTCTTATAGATTTTGGTGACCTCAAATGATTCCCGCATTCGCCTTTATGACCTGAGGGACTTGTCTTTATCCATGAAGTACAAAGGTTATGTGAACAGCAGCAGCCAGATCAAGGCGAGCTTTAGGTGAGGATGACTCCCTTTTTTGGAGTTTCAACTTGACCATTTTGAACAAGTCACAAAAGTCTTGTTTATATATTGTTCTGTACCTTGATTTACTGCGGGTTATCTTCCTACAGTCATGACTACTCCTTCATAGTCAGTGGCTCAGAGGATAAATACGTGTACATCTGGAGCACTTACCACGACCTGAGCAAATTCACATCTGTACGACGGGACCGCAATGACTTCTGGGAAGGAATTAAAGGTAACTGTGCTGTGTGTTGGATGACAAAGGTGATTTTAAAGGGACAGTTCACCTGAAAATCAAAAATACATATTTTTTGCTTTTACCTGTAGTGCTGTTTATCAGTCTAGGTTGTTTTGGTGTGAGTTGATGAGTGTCGGAGATATCACTCGTAGGGATGTTTGCCTTCTTTCCAATATAATGGAACTAGGTGGCACTCGGCTTGTGGTGCTCAAAGGGCCAAAAAATACATTTTGAAAATCTCTACAGCAATGTCTCTTTCCAGAAATCATGACCTGGTTACTCAAGATAATTTACAGACTACAAACCATATCACCACGCAAAGGGAAGCGTACATCTGATAGCTAGCTCACCTAGTATCACTGAGCTAACATACATTACAGCTCAGCCACCATTAATGTTAACACCTTGCGCTGTCATGAGCACAAGCCTCTCGTGCATGAATAGATGCACACTTCCTTCTGCACTGTGATGTGGTTGGTGAATGTAGTTTTGTAGAAAGCAAATAGTTTCTACATGGAACTGCTCACAACAAGGTCTGTGGATTATCTTGAGAAACCAGGTCATGATTACTGGAAAGAGACATAGCTGTTGAGCTTGTCAGATGTATTTTTTTTGGCACTTTGAGCACCACAAGGCGAGTGCCATCTAGTTCCATTATATTAGAGAGAAGGCAGACATCTCTACAGCTGATATCTCCAACATGGGGCAACTGAACTGTCCCTTTTATGTGACTACCTGTCTGACGAATTATGTGCCCCAGAAATGAGTCCTGAAACCTGGAAATGAGGAATTTGGCATCTCCCATTTCCCTAGTCTCAAAGTCAAGGGCATTTTGGTTAGATGCTTTCATGTTTTCTTCTCTGACATACAATATGTCCCGAAATAACCCACTTGTGAGTTTTGTAGCTTTTATGTTTCTTTAAAAAGGCAGTTGCTAACAAGTGGCTAAATGAGACTACAGAAAGTCATCATGCCAAACAGCCTTGCCGTGGTAGGAATGTTAAGTTATGTCACCCTGGTGAAGTCCGTTAGCTTTGTACCTCTGCCAACTGAACTCTTAAATGTGGGGTTCATTTAAGATGATTATCCTGCTGAACAAAATGTGTAAATATTGTATTGTCTACAATAATTCAAACTCCAGTGGAAAAATCCTGTAGGCTTTTTGTCAAGGGAACCAGGGTGATGCTAACTAACCCATTTGTCTGGAGCGCTCTATTTGTGCCCCTTGATTGAACTGGTACTGAAGCTTTATTTATCTTTCAGCACACAACGCAGTGGTCACCTCAGCGATTTTTGCACCGCACCCGGGCCTTATTGTTCCACAGGAAGCTGGAGCAGACAAACCAGAAGCGGAGTGCAAGAGCCTGGACTCCACAGACTCTGAGACGATACCCTCAGGTACGTTGGCTTGAATTAATTCACGGACAGATTTCATGACACTCAGACTGTCACTTCAGAGCTATAAAACAGTGTTGTCCTCGGCAGGAGCCCTGAAGACCGATCACACGGAGGTTCTACTCTCCGCTGACTTCACTGGAGCCATCAAGGTTTTCATCAATGTAAAAAAGTACTGAGCACTTCAGAGGTTTGTCGGCTCCCTGCACTCAGGCCTGCCTGTCAGAGATCAGTCCTGAAGATGAAGGACAGCCCGTCAGGGGCCATCTAACATCACCCAACTACCTAACGGTTATTCCTCTGAGACAAAGAGCCGTCTGTAGCTTTTTCAGGAGAACAGGGACCCTTAAAATGGAAGATGAGGGAATGGGTGGAAGAAAACTGACTGTACAGAACAGACTGTGTGATT
The DNA here is from genome assembly GCF_006386435.1 of Epinephelus moara. Taxonomy (NCBI): domain Eukaryota; kingdom Metazoa; phylum Chordata; class Actinopteri; order Perciformes; family Serranidae; genus Epinephelus; species Epinephelus moara. The sequence continues at coordinate 18,126,276 of NC_065508.1, read as the reverse complement.
CCCTGTCACATTTCTATTTTTTATCTTTAATACCAAGGAACTGTGAACGGTGTGGCATCGAGAAACAAAAAGAGCTGCATATGTTGAGTGTGTGCGGTCTGTTCAGATATGTATGTGCTAATTTACAGCTGTAAGACTTGAGTATAGCTAGAAGGCTATTTGTAACAGTATGGGCACCTTACTAATTTCTTTTGCTCCCACATTTCAGAAGAGTTATGTGCAAGACACTGTCCTAATGTCAGTCACAAATTTCAATGTGTCTTATGTAAAGAGATGTAACCCTTTGTCTCGAAAGCAAGGTGGTTTGAAATTATTTGTGCCTCCGAAATCTAGATCGCTTTTCTATATTTAACTTCAAGCTTTCCTCTAAGGTTTATCAGACATTTCAGCATATGACAGCAAATCTGTGGTACAGGAAATCTGTATACAGTTACTTGTGATTGGGGCTGGGTATCTTAAATTTTTTTCAGAAACAACACTGGCTCTTACGTACTTTTGATAAATTGTTTTGTTCAATGAAAGCACATTTCATTACAAAATAGTACTGTAAATTCAGTCTTTAACATTGCATACTTGCTGCTTTTGTAAACAGAACCAAATGCTCTATTAATTTCCTCAATAAAAGCAAACACAAACTAGAAGAATGCTTGTTGATAACCTTTTTTTTAACCTTGAGAAATCAAAATCATTGCCAACAACTTAGGTGAGTGAGTAACATTTTGATACCTGGCCCTGAAACACGTCCTCCACACACACATTCATCACCAGCAGTGATTTATTTAGTGTCAGAACTTTGCAGCAACATTTCTGGTTATCATTTTAAAAACAAACATTAAAACAAAAATATATATAATTAGTTACAGTGTTCAAACTTCATCATACAAAAGAGTGCTGAATCTTGCATGGATAGTGTGAGAGGGGACCAAGACAACAGACGTACCAAGTCTCTTTAAAGAGCACTGCGTTGTGTAACCCAGCAGGCTAATGGATGACAGGGTCCAGAGCGTCACTGAGAGTCAGTGTTTGCTCTTCTTTGCCTTTTTGTGGGAGCGATGCGGCGACCGTGACCTGGACTTCCCTGCCTTACGGTCTGGAGATGGCGATCGGGAACGCTTGGACCATTTGGGAGACCTTGTCCTGTTTAAAAGGGTTGAACGTATAATAGATTCAAGAATAACAATCAGGAGGAATACGCTGGCAGCACTCTACAACAACATCTCATGACACTTACTTTGAAGGAGAGATGCTCCTTGACTTTTGGCTCTGGTCGTCAGGATCTCTACTATATCCTCGTCTTCTGTCCCTCCTGTCATCCTTTGACTTGTCTTTAGATTTCGACGTCGACCTCTCAATCTTGTTTTCATCTTTTTCAAACTCCTATAATGGACAAAGTAAAACATCCCAGTGAGGTCAGACATATTTCTTTATCTTTGCCTGTCAAGAAAACACAGAGCTGGTTTGTAACTCTCACACACCCACTCATTCACGCTCAATAGCCCGCGGCTCCTCCACAAGGGGGAGTTATCTGGTCAGTGTCAGATTAGTTCAACACATGCTAAACTGTTCCACCTACTGTAATGGAAAAATAATTCATTCAGACCTAGAGATGTATGCATATCAACATCGACACCTACAGGCAGAGAGAGCAATTGTTTTCTCTGTGTGGCCAAAAATATTAGTGTCAAAAAAAGCTCATAATACTTTGAGCAAACTGTTGCTTACTTTAGTATTAAACACAGATTGTGCTCCAGTAAACAAAACATCAGTATTGTATGTTTTACTTGTTAAATACAAACGGCAACTGTAGCTAGACTCTCCTCTCCTGTAGATGGCCACACTGGACTAAATCTGCAGATCTGAAACTGCTACTGTGGCTCTCCATCAGCTGTGTCTGGTTTTTAGTGCCACCGTTTTTTTACTGTGTTAATTAACTGATTTAACAGTCTAATTTTAATGTACGTAGAACAAGAACTTTTGTATATTTTGCCCCGTGCTGTTCTTGATTAAAGAACTCTTTCTATTGCACATCAGTGATGGTTGCATTTTTTCTTTGAATGAATAGTTCACCCACAAAATTGAAGTTAAGTTGAATTTGTAAAGAAAACTCTTGCATGCCTTAATGGTGAACGAAGAATCCCAAAACTGAAAAAAATCTTGATAAATGAAAGTCAAAGGGGACTGTGTTTAACGACAGCAAAACTATATCAAAACATCTGTTTACTACAAGTCTCATTTATCAAGTTTTATGCTCAGTATTTCCCAAACACATGCAAATTTGCAAAAACCTTACTATTGAAAACCCTTCCACATAAATGCACACGGCCAGTAGCATTCCTGAACGAGTATGAGCAGAGTTCAAATGCTCTACTCGTGTGCATGTGTTTTAAATATTAAGGTTTTAGTAAAAAATCTATGTGTTTACTGAGTCCTGAGCATACGACTGGATAAATGAGACTTGGATCATACCGCTCGTGTTATGTGAGAGTTTGCAAATGGATGTTTTGTTACAGTTTTGCTGTTGTTAAACGTGGCGCCCTTTTACTCAGATTCATCAAGATTTCTTTGGATTCTTCGTTCTCCATGGAAGCATGCAAGAAAGACAGATGTCTTCACAAATTCAACATAACACTGGGTGAGAAACTGAAATACAAATGTTAATTTTCTGAGTGACATATTCCTTTAAGGACCCTTCCCTGCAGAACAAACACTGGGTGTAAATAATACTGCGTAATTAACTGCTTTAATAATTCAGGACACCTCCTATTTATCTAAGGTTAAACTCAAACATGCAATATGAAATAAAAAAGTGTCCCATAGCCCACCTTCTGTAACAGTTTGTTCCTGTAGTGCTCCACTTGTTGTTGTATGCTCATTCCAGACTTCCTCGGCCGCTTGCCAGATTCCAGCTCATCTTGGATCTTCATAACCTTTACCTGTGTCAGGACACATCTCATCAGTCCTGCAGTTTATTAATTAGAATTTGACATTTTAATATGGTTGAAGATGCAGGGAGGCAGCTCACTGTGGAGTCAAGAGGTGGAAAGGAATCAGGATATGCCAATACAGTTATGGCTCTAACTGCTCAATCCAATAACTGGTGACATTTCCTTCTGAAATTAAAAACTGTTTATGTCTTATCTTAAGGGTAACTTAAGTATTTTTCAACCTGGACCCTGTTTTCCCATGTTTGTGAGTTTACGTGATTAGTGGAGGCAACAACTTTTAAAACTGGTCCAGTATTGAGTGAGATGGCACCTCGACGGCTTGGTTAGTCTTTTCGATTGTTGCAACGATCACCAACTCTGCTCCTGTTGAAATAAACCCTTATTTCACCCATTTAGATGTAAAAATATTCTGGCGCTTTACACTCTTAAATTACCGTTTATTTAAAAGGAGTCTGGTGGGTTCGGTGATGGCGATTTTGGGGTTGTTTCTGGTTAAACAAAAAGGATCTTATGCTTTAACTAAGAGGTCTATCTCTGTAGAGATCTTTGCCATAATGTTGTCAGACACTTAGAATATCAATCTGAGCCTTTCAGTGGCAAAAACAAGCACTTTTAGTGGACCTAAACTCACAGTGCTTAATGCCCTGAGTGGTTAAACTACAGCCTGTGTCGCCACTGTTGGATGCAGTGGTCTTCCTCAGTACTCGACCAGTTTCAAACACTTCCCATTAGTGGCTTTGACTCAAAAACATGGGCAAACAGAGTCCAAGTTAAGAAATACTGAAGCCACCCTTTCAGCAGGATACTGACACGGACTGAAGGGCGACTTTCAAATTTGGATGGCTTGAACCACAGCAGATAACACAGGACGACAACAACAGTTTATTTAAAAGCAAACACAGTTTTCATCTGTTTTTTTTGTTTTGTTTTTAAATGCGTACTTGCCTCCAGCTCTCTCAACCTCTTCCTTTTGCCCTCAGACATCTGAAAACTTCTGAGGGAGCTCTGAAAGTCTGCACTCTCATATTTGGATGAACCGCCTGAGTCATCACTACTGTCACTCTCCGAGTCTTCCTCTCGGTCCTGTGAGTTGATGCTGTCACCAGGAGGGGGAGGAGAACAACACATTTACATACCATTTGACAGTTTATGTACACTCTGTATGCAGACTGATGATGTGTTCACACCAAACACCGAGGCCTTACCTTACATTGACTTCATCTTTACTGTTATTCTCCACCACCATGTCCCACTTAGACTCAGGGTTGGCTTAGAGAGAAAAGGGAAAGATGAGCAGGATCATAGGGGGGAGATTAATATGATACACAAGTGCATCTTGACCTGTGTTACCTTGAGAAAATGTCACTGTGTCACTCTCCCACTTGGACAAAGGCACTCCGGAGAGAGGAGCATTGCTCTCATCCACTGAGGACACAAGAGACACAGCCGGGTCAGGACAGTGACATCATTTAATGGTGTTGATGAGTTCATTAATCCCTGCTGGAAAATTCTGCATTGTCATGTTCTAATAGAGTTTAAAGTGCACACTCAGCTAAAGACAACAACCCACGAGAGGGAGGATTGATTGTGTATTGATCTAAGACACTGGAGTCGGGCAGATAATTGACAACAGCAACAGGAAACGGTGGACCTCTGGTTGAAAGATGTGCTTTTGATATGTGTTGGACTCACAGGGCATTCCATCAATGTCGTCAATGCCTGCTCCTAAGGGAACGCCGTCTATGTCATCGACAGGGACTCCATCAAGAGGGTCCCAGCCTAAGGGGCAGCCGTCAAGGTCATCCACTGGAGCGCTCTGCAAAGGTAACCCATCTATGAGCGTGCTGTCCATCGGAGCACCGTCGAGATCAGAGGATGCTTCCTGCGAGGAGACAGATGTCCAAATATGTTTGAGCATCATCTTCTTCGTGTTCAAATATTTTTCAGCATGAGCAGCTGTGTAATTGGCTGAAATGTCATCAGAGAAAGGTAATACTGTGTGTAATGAGCAGATAAATATTCAGCTCACCTCTGGCGTCTCTGTCGGCTCCTCCGCTGGTTTAGCGAAGCCCAGAAAGATGTTTTGAAGGTGGATTAGATAAGGCTCCGGGTATATGGCCCAGTCCTCCCATGCTCTAAAACAACTCATGACCTTTTGCTGTGGAGAGAGAGAGAATTAATTTTTTTTGTTGTTGTTGCTGTTCTATTTTTAATAAATGTCCTTGTGTGAGGCAAATGAAACACGTGTTTACCTTAAACTGTTCTGCCTGCAGCCTGGCTTGTATGTTTTTATGCGCTGCATTAAGGTCTCCAAATATCTGTGTTAGCTTTGTTTCAAAACTGAAAAAAAAAAACCAACAGAGAGAGGAGATTTAAGACCATTTTAAGACTTTAAGATTATCAGATGGTGATGAATTAAAGGAGGATAGAATTAAGGGAAAGTATCTTACAATTTACGATAATATGATGCACCGGCTACTTTGGCACACGAGTTGTGCAAGATGTCTGACACAAGATACAATCTGGCAATCTGTAGAGACGAGGACAAAGAGTACATAATGTAAATGAAATCACCTACACTTTATAAAAAAAAAACTTTTAGAGTAAGGAGACCGGCCTTCTTCTGAAGTGGCGTCTGAAGCAAGGAAAAAGATTCGGTGATGTGCCCCACCACTTCCTCTGCTGCGTCTGCTCGCTCGAGACAGAACAGCATGGCATTGGCGACATCCTCTCTGCTCGGAGTGAGCTCCTTCAGCAACGTCTCAAGCCTCTGTCTGTGCCTGAATGGTATTAACAGAAGAATAATTTGATTTAACTAAAGTTATATCCATACATAAATGTCATTATGTCTGCTAGATATACTTACTCAGCTCTGAGCTGCCCTTTCTTCACCTCCTCCTCAGGGGGAGCATCCTCCTCCACCTCGGCTTTTTCTTCAACTCTCTGAGAGTAATTGTTTAGGACAGGAGGTCTCCACATGGATCCTCCCCGGAACATACGAAAATCTGCGGTCCTCCACTCTGTCGGTGACTGTCCCTGTGGTAATGAAGGCCAAGTACATGGAAACTTACATACGGATACATCATTGCAGGGGTGCAGACTCATCGGGGTGAAAAAGGTGACTGTGATGTGAATTGCGAACCTTCTAGGATGTTCAGGGGCATGCTCCCCTGGGAGGATACTTATTAAATATCAGCTTTTAAATGTGGATATTAAGCTGATTTCAGCACGACCATACTGTGACAAACACCCCCTAAAATAAATCTGATCTTACTGTCAAAGTAATGTAAGGGGGACATCAGGTCAGGACACAGTAGTGCAGAGCCAAGTCCAAAAGTGTATTAAAGTGCCCTTTACTACATTGGTGTAGCTATTAAAAATCAGGGGGGTTGCTCTTTACAGTTATAACGACTGCTGTTTGGTCATTTTAAAGACAGGGCTTCGATATGACTTTCAGAAATTAATCTCACAGCCACTACAACTAAAAGAAAACCTGTAACAAGGTAAATTCAGCTTCTATTGTTTTCAGTGAGCTTAGCATTTGCCCTTTTCTTATGCTACATATTAGGCTACTGTAACAAGCCTTTAATTTAAATACATTATAAGTAACCTAGGTCCATTTTAGCTAATTGCCCACATTTTTTCATTTATTTTGAAAAATTTAAACATTCAAACATTAAAAATAAATAACACAACTGTAGCCTAATGTAATGCTCCATCATAAGACTGTTCACCTTTGAACTGCAGCTTGTTGACATTGTCAGAAAACAGTGGAGTGTACTGTAGCCTCTACAGAAGCATTCTGTGCAGTGTGTGTGTGTGTGTGTGTGTGTGTGTCTTGCAAGCGAGGAGAGAGACACGGTGTGTCTGCACTCAGGACAGGCAGGTGAGCTGGACATCAGATTAGCAGTAAACCATGAATGTGACAGTGAATGTTCAGTGTGAGCTTCAGTTCAGTCAGTACTGCTTATAAAAATAGTCTCTCCTGTTTTGTGTCATCTCATCGGCCTTCAAACTATTTAGAAGCATCCACTGTGTCAGAACAACATCACAGATCATCATATAAACCAAGTGAGGTTATCATCACGCAATTGTAAGACATTCTTACCTACAGGCATGTGGGCAGTCAAAAACTGACTTTGTTTAACTCCTGTGACTCTGTCCTCGCAAGCCCAAACAACCCCGACCCCCCATTTCAAAAACTCATCCAATCTACACAAATCTCAGAAATGACCTATTCTGTATTTAAAAAGGTGATTTTTGCCGAGAGGTGTCAAGTTCGCACCACTGCCACAGTTTCATTTTCATGGAGTAAAAGCTAGAGAGAATTCAGGTATTCAACAGCTTTTATAGTATAGAATAGTTTTTTAGTTCCTCCACATAAAGTCCTAGACATTTTTAGAAACAAGGTGGTGCTGTCAAAACATACCTGGAGGATGGTGAACAATTTCCAACGATAGTACACATGATCCTGGCTTTTGTTGTCAAACAGGAACCTGAGACGATAAAGAATGAGCAAATTTAATACGAACCCTTCAAGGTCACAGCCAACACACAGCCAGGTGCAGCAACACCCACCTGAAGTCTGGATTGTTTTTCTCCTTGTTCATAATTACGGCTTCAAACACGGGGCCTTCACGCACCACAAACTCTATCATCCTGTGAATGAGGAATAACAGATTCCTGTGGGGAGAGAAGAGCGTATCAGACCAGGGTTTGCACACTGCCTGTCAGTTACAGTATGAGATCTCTAACACCTCTTTACACTGAACTAGTGACCCATGCAAACTGCAGGCTGACCATCTGATTGAATGTAGCTGACCGCTAACAGTGTCGTTCCATGTCACAGCGTTCACTACTTTAAAGAATGTTGACCATAATAAGGCGACAGCCTGAGGGATATTTCACTGTGCAAGAACTGCAGAGTCACTGCCGTCTGGACAGACACTGTCAGCACACTGTAATATTCCTGGGTCACTGTGTCCATGAAAAGGGGTAAAAGAAATCACACAGTATTTATTCATGAACACTGACTTAGCTTTTACGATGTGAAAGCCCCAATCCAAAGTTTAAAAGGATACTTTAACCCCCATACGACCATTTGTAAATCAATTATCAATCATATATCAGTGTGTTACATTGAATTTGTGAAGAAAACTTTGTTTTTCCATGCCTATGCAGTGACGGAAGAATCCAAAAACTGAGAAAATTCTTGATGAATTGAAGCCGCAACAGCAAAACTATATCAAAACATACGTTTACAAACTCTAACACAACTCATGTAGTATAATCCAGGTCTCATCTATCCAGTCAAATGTTCAGTACTTCTCACACACATGCATTTTGCTAAAACCTTACAATTTAGCACTAAACTTAAGGTGGAATTTATCTATGCTCTCCTCAAAACCAGACTCAAACAAAAAGTAATTTTGCCTCACTGAACACAAGAGCTGCTGGTCTACTGCTGCCTCAATCTGTAGTTTGTTTGAGTTAGTGTATGACTTTGGTGAATCTGAACTAATCCTTTAAAACAACAAAGTCCTGTGTTCAGTGATCTAAGGCCCAGTTTCCACTGAGCAGTACGGTACGGTTCAGTTCAGTACGCTTTTTTTCCGTTCCACTGTGAAAAGTTGTGGATGGTACCGATGGAACTATTCCGTACCGTCCCCATTTTTGGTCCTCCCTCTGTTGGGGTACCAAGCACTCAGATCTGGTACTACAAGGTGGAGCTGTGAACACTGCAGTCTGTTGATTGGTCAATAGAGGACGGTCACTCTGCTCAGGGCTGAGTTGTGGCTGGTTTTGAGGCTCATGTAACCACTGTTCATACCGTGGAGAGTTTTATTAGTGAACTGCAGCCTGTTTTATTTTGTTCTGAAAATGTCAGCATTCTGTGGACGACAAACGAGGTGCAGACTGATAAAGGAGGAAATACAGTGAGTGCTGGACGGAGCAGTGAGTGACGATGACCCTGCCCACCTTTAAGAGTACTGTTTGTGGTGGAAATGCTAGGGTCTAGGTACCATGTCTGAAGGGTTACTTTTGGTTCCAGAGGTACCACACCAAAAGTGTTTGGTGGAAACGGGGCTTTAAATTACTATTTTTGTCAACAGAGTGAGTGGCTTATAAGAAAGCATAGACAAGTTGTACTTTCAGTTCAGTTATAAACAGTAATGGTTTAGTGAAAAATGAATGCATGTGTGTGGGAGGTATTTAGCATATAATTGGATAAATGAGACTTGGATTATACTGTACGAGTTGTGTGAGAGGTTTTGAATCAATGCTTTTATATAGTTTTTCTGTTGTTAAATGGCCCCCATGACTTCAATTCGTTGAGAATATTCTCAGTTTTTTAATTCTTCGTTCACTGGAGGGATACAAAAAAAGTTTTCTTCACAAATTCAACACAACATGAGTTTAGAGGCCAGTTTTTATTCTAAGGATGTAATAAAAAGTCTCAACTACAACATTTATACATGGTTGGTATTCAGTTGTAAGGCCATCAAATTTAAGATATTTTCTTTAGGTATAATGGTCTGAAAATGTATGTCTCTGGAAAATAACTTGTAACAGAACATAGTCAATGAGTGATAGGTCAGCATCAGGGTGACAACATCTCTTCAGGCAGTTATGTAGAAAAGTTACTGTGGATTGGGGCTTCAGGCCTGAAACCTCTCTGAAGTGAAGCATCAGTGTAAAGTGTGTTTACACAGTGTTGCTGATTTTGTGTCAGATCTACCACTGCAGTTTAGACTTATATACTACTCACTACTCTAACCTGACATGGGACTTAGTTTGACTTATGGCACTAGCATGAATCTACATCGTCTGACTTGAGTTAATATTACATCTATCTGCCTTCTAGCTGTATCGGTCTGCAGTGTCTCAGCCTACCCATGGGAAACCCAGGGCTCAAAGATGTTGGTTTAAATCAGTGGCTCTAACAGTCCTTTACAATGTCTACTGCTTTACACTTTTCATAGTAACACATTTATATATTAATATTGGAACAACATGAGTTATCTGAGGTATTTGAGTAAACTAGGAAAAAAATACAAACTGCATTCACTATGTGTAAATCTGATGGGACCTTTGACATCTACAACAAGAACCCTCAGTCCTAATTTAAAGATGTCAAAATGTGCGCTCATATGTTGCATGGTGGTGTTGTTTACCATGATCTATATGTCAGATGCATGAACAGATCTTAGGACTGGAACCTCCTGCCTGACAGAATCTGTGTGGGTCCTACAACACTTGTGTAAGAACAGCGGGTCAGTCGTAGTAAGAAGAGTGTGTGTACCTTTCGGTTGGGATAACCACTTTGACTACGGCTTCGGACAGAGTCTGTTTGTGAAGTCAAATCAAATAGTGAAAGTATTAAAGAGTGAGTACTTGTACAGATGAAACACTGCAGGATACATACAGCATAGAAAACCACGATAGCATTCAGAGTCAGTGAAATGGGGGGAGGGTGACACAGCTTTAGTCAACTACTCAAAAATGCTAGACCATCTATACTAGCTAAATGATCTAAAAGTTTATATTAACATTTTGTATACACACTCAAACTGTTATGAATTTGTGCATTTCTACACCCCTGCATCCTGTGATATGACACTGCACGGACAAGGTGGTCAATTAAACGAATGAACAAACATGCAACATATAATAATCTGATTCCCAAGTTTGTACAATGATTTCTTAGACATGGACATATTCTAAATTAGTGCTAGAACTAACTGCAGTTTTACATGCTCATATTTCAATTTATTATTAAAGGGACAGTTCAGATAATGTAAAGTGGGGCTGCATGAGATACATATCTATAATCAGTGTTTTACATACAGTAAATGGTGGTCAGCACGCTCCCTGTTTGTAGTATTGATTTTTTTAATTCTATGAATTATTAATACTGCAAACAAAAATTAAACTTTTGGTAACCTACTAGAATAAATCAATTTGGCTTTTCAGTCCACTGGATACATTTTGCTGCAATAACAGTAACTGAAGCAAGATGAACAGACTGAACACTTTATCTTATTAGCTGAAACATTTTGACCAAGTTTCCTTTGGGGACATGATTTGCAGTTGAAAAACAGTAATAATACTCAGTGTATCGCAAAACATTTAAAATTGCAATAATATTGTATCATGAATTAAGTATCGTAATAATGTCATATTGAGGGGCCTCTGGTGATTCCCAGCCCTGGGCACTAGCACCACAGAAGCTCAGCAATGCATTGTCGTGGATTAGGGTTTGCAGCAACACGTATTTTAGCCACTTAAAGAAGGCCAGCAAAAAACAATTCAATATTAGGCTGAGTGGATACTATAATGATGATCATGGCTTTACCATGCAGTCAGACAGCCCCTTCCTTTGGCACTACATGTTTCTCAAATGTATAATGTCTGTATCCTATAGAAAGGTGCCACATACTGTATTGTGCCACAGGTCAGCTGTTTGGGTCAGACTTTCAGCATTTTATGGAAGAAATGACAAATACAAGACAATACAAAAACTGAGTGATTATGACAGCGAGGAAGAAATGCAGTTTACCATGGAGACAAAAGGATACCTTTATAAAGTTATACAGTATAGGGAAGAAGAGCTTTGCGGAGAGGGACTGAACAGGCCGAAAAAGAAGGAGGGGGAGCTTCTGTGCAACTGTGAGGCCAAGAAAGAGTTCAAACTAACTCTGGAATGCATGCTCACTGTCCCAGAGAGCTACTGCTGCCATGAGTGGGACTTGGTTACAACACCACTTCACAATCTTTCTGAAGCAGAGGATGCCACTGCTTCACACTTTACTAGTTGTTTGGCAATTAGTTTAATCTACTTTAGGTATTTTGCCTATTTTTACCTGATGGTTAAGCATAGCAGTGCACTTCAGCAAGATTCTCTCTTGCTTATTTGGTGGTAGTTTTACATAATCTTCTTGGGAGCAATGTTAACTGCACAGAGTTGTCTCAGTCTTGCAGGTGGAGCTGATGTCTATATTCAATGCAACTAGCTACAACTGTTTTAATTTCTGTTTGACCAACCTGGAAAAACACAAGCATGCACCATCTTTACAATCTTTAGAAAAGTCAGAATCAGTTGGATCGCTCAACAGCACTTTCTGACCCCAACAGCTGACCTGCGGCATGATGCAGTGCATGGCTAGGAATACGGAGGTTATACAGTTGAGAAAATGTGGTGCCAAAGAAAAGGGCTGCCTGACAGCGAGGTAAAGCAGTGAAAATATTTCCCAATATAGCGTCTGCTCAGACTGATAGGGATGTTTTTTTTAAGTAGGCTTTTTTTTAAGTGGCTAAAATCCATTTTCTTGCTAAGCCCTATTCACAGCCATACATTGGTGAGCTTCTTTGGTGTTCTTTTGGTCTGCTTTTCCAAACAAGGAGATTACAGACCGCTATCTACTATATGTAATCCGACGCCTGCAGGTAAGTACCTCATACAGCCCCACTTCAAAAAATCTGAACTATCCCTTCAGATTTTTCTTCTTCTCTTCAAATGATACATTTTCAGGGAGTGTATTTTTCTAAAAAGTGGCAGAAAGATTCTTCTTCTACTTCTGTGTTCCAGTATAAAAGAAAACCCTCAGTAAAAGGCTCACCCTCCTTTAATATTCACATTTTTGTATAGACTGTAATTCTTGTTCTAGTGCACCACCATCCCAATGCAGTTAACATCCATCACTTGTCACTTAAATATGAGAGCCTGTCGTGCCTAGCGGAGCGCACATCACAGAGAAAAATGGTCATGCAGACACCCCCAGAGAACAGAGACAATTTTACCTTGTCGAGCTCTCCTTTGGACATGCCCAGCGGCTTGGTGAAGTCATTGCGGAAGCGATCCCTTGGCTGAGCATTGAAAGGCAGACCAGATGGGGGTGGCGGCGTGGCCCTCACCCCCACCGGTGTGTAGAGAGGCTGAGGTGGAATACGAGCTGGTTTACCCCATCCCAGCTTCATTTCAAACCCCATAATCACTTTACCTGCGATACAAAACAAAATTACAGTCAGTGAGGAACATAACTATACGATAAGAGCAGTGGGGGAATGGTTATTAGATCAACCTGCTTGTTAAGAGCCAACTGTACCATCAAGTGCAGCCAAGGCTCTCTCTGCGTCTCTGCGTGTCATGAAAGCCACGAAGGCTCTGTTGGAGGTCCTGCAGCGCTCCTCGTCTGTCCGGGGCCACATGATCTTCACACTGGCCAGGGGACCATACTTACCAAACTCTTTGCAGAGCATCTCCTCATTCATCTGGAAAACAAGAACAATGAAGAGTGAGAAATGTACATCTATGCTGCGCTAAGCCAATTAAAGTCAGTGTGCTGCGTTACCTTTGGGCTAATGCAGCTAATGTAGAGGTTAGTGGTGGTTGGCACTGTTAGGTCGTCATATAATACTGCAGGGAAAAAGCAGGATTGAGGTTAAAATGATACAGAGGTTAGCAATTTTCAACTTATAAAACTCTCATTTTGGAGAGGGGCTCTTACCTGACCGTCCTGATAATGGCGTGTCAAGATCTCCATATCCTCCTCCTCCACCTCCTCCTGCTCCCCCTCCTCCTGCTGCTCCTCCACTGGAGTCATTTTTCTTCCTTTTATATCGTTCCTCACGCTCTTCTTGTATTCTGCATTTTTTTCAAACATGAAAACAGGCTTACATATACCCAAAAAAGAGTCAACTTATTGACCTGAAACATGACATCAGGCACTTTTACAGATAGACTTACAGCTTAAGTTCCTCTTTGAAGAGTTCAAGATTACTCTTCTTCTTTTCTTCTGTCTTTCTTTTAAATGCCTGTTAATCAGATAGGCAGCCGCTGTGGTTATTATTACAATGACTGACTCATTGTACAACTGCACTGACTTAAGTGAGAGGTCATGAGACACATTTAAAGCTATAGTGCGTAACTTCTGTTGCCTCCCAGCGGATAATGCGTTATTACAACTAATAAGCCGGCGGCACTTCCATGTACACAGAGTAACACTCGCCAGTCGCCACACACCGTACACAGAGTAACACTTGCCTTTGTGGTAGGATCCACTTCTGAACCGTGTCTCGGCCGCTTCTCCGCCATGTTGCTTTCTCTTTCTACCTGTGCTCTACCTCTTGCTATGACACTCTCTGCTCTTCCTCCCCCTCCCTTCTTGTTGTGAGGAAGCATTTCCTGTGCGCCAGCGCGGGACTGTCGCCGGTCGACATGCATACTAAAAATGATATATATTGAAAAATACCGCGAGATGTTAGAGGAGCCAATCGGCTTAATCAGCATTGTGTCATCTCCTCTAGTAGTGGCTTGGGTGAAACGGACATTTACGGACCTGTAGAAGTCACGCACTATAGCTTTAAAGATGAATGTAAGTAGTAATAATAAATTCTGTAAACACAAATATCAGAGTACAAACTTACAGACTTTTTGCTTTCAGCAGATGAAACTGGTGAGATATGCTGGGACACGGGGACAAACTTTGTTGCAGGTCGATACAGCTTACTTTTCTTGACCTCTGCTGCTTCCTCCTCTGCAAAAAATAATCAAAGTGATCCCTGAACAATGATGATTAGGTGTGCAAACTATTATTTCGGTAATAGTAAGTTAGGTCTGTAAAAACAGGAGGAGGCTCTGTTGTCACCACTGTTCTTTTATTGGTCTGCAGGATATCTGAGCAGCTTCCTGTATAATTAGAAGACAGGTTGACCTTGGTTTCAAAAACAACTGATGTATTTGTTGAGGCTTGGTCTTCCTGCTGTGTTTGCTGTAATGATTTAAATTATCTGGATGTCTTTAAGTGTAACAGAAAGTTGAAGAAGTGCTCAGTATTGAAAGAGCTTTATTTTATTTTTAATTAAAGTGATAATGGACTGCTGACTACGGGTCCCCAGAGGGGTGATTTTTATTAAGCCATTCAAAAGATAGGGGCCCTGAAAAATTATGAAGGTGAACTATTTCACTGCTGAGTCAGCCTGATATTCTTCAATAATTATTTTCAGTTCTCTTAGATGTTCAGGGAAATTCAGTTTAATATTATTGAAGCAGATAACTCATGAGTCACAAAGGAAGTGGACAGGACTAAGATGTAGTTGTGTGCTGTCATAATGCTGGATTCAAAGTCCTTGCTGCTGACCTTTAGTTGCATTCACGATGCCCCCACGGACAAAAGTTTTCACTCCGCTTTTCTCGCTGGTCTCAAATGATGCCAAGAATTCTTCAAAAACCTCTGCTGCTTTCTCTTCCTCCTAAAACAGCAAACAGAAACACAATATATGTATCTTATCCATCCTTTAGTTCAGTGTTTTTTTTTTTCAAACTTTTTGTACCCAAGGCACATCAAAGGGCAAGCCAAAATCTCAAGGCACACCTGTATTTATATCTGTGCACAATAGCTTCTATAATGTGTGTTGTCACTCTCATCACAACGTAAGACAATGAAAATGAGGAAAAAAACAAGACAGGTAGCTTTCATGACACTGTCTACTGACAGTGGTAGGTCGTCTTTGCTGGTGCTTTGTTGTAATTTGCTCTGTACAATAAAGCGATCCATTGTTCCACTCCTTTTAAATGTTATTACCCCTCACACTGGCTGCCAGTCAGGGCTTTTGATGTGTCACACACGTGCAAACGGCAACAAAGGTTTTTTTTTTTTTTTAATTAAATCAAATTAGATAACATTTTATATCTAGAGCTTGCCTCTTTATTAGGAAATGGGTGCACACAACATACTGATGCAGTCAATAAAATATTAAGTCATAACTTTTCGTATAGGCCCAGTTGAATATTTTAATAATAATGTGCGTTTATCACAAAATCCCACGGCACACCATTTAAGAACCACTGCTTTAGTTCACTGTTAATCAAATTCAAAATTCTAGACTTGGTGATTACTTATATGCATTTATTTCACACACATTTTTATTGGGAAAACATGTATCTTCATACTACAAAATGCAGCTTTCTAAATCTAAAAAGCACTAAATCTTATCCAGTATCATGACACCCCAAATGTCCTTACCTTTTTCTTGAGTTCTTCTTGTTCTTTCTTTGTGAGTGTTTTGATCGGAGTGACAGGTTTTCCCTTTCTATCTGCCATGCTCACACTGCAAAAATAACAACAATAATAGTACATGAATAAAATAAAAATACCAAAATGCTAAATTGTTCGAAATAAGAATGGCATCTCTGTTAAATTCATGACATAATCCCTTTATTTATATCATTATATCCCAAATACCTGTTCTTTTAATAGTATATCAATAGAAGATAGTTTATCTTCAATAGGTGTTCAAATGGCTCTAATCTTATTACCGTAAAACTTCAAGTAAAGGCCCAGTCCCTTTTACTAGCCTGGTGTAGCTACACATTTTGACAAATAAAGGCCTGTCTCAATTAGAGGCCTGGTCTGGTTGCCAAGCAGTTCACTTTAACAGAAGTTCTTCAGATGTATGAAAGCGGGTTGTTGGCTACCTCAGCAGGATAAAGTGGTGTTGTGTCGGTATGCTATCTGTAAGAGCTAGATCAAATGAATGATTTATAATTGATATATTATCCATCCATTTTCAACCGCTTATCTGGGGCCAGGTCATGGGGGCAGTCGGCCGAGCAAAGCACCCCAGACATCCCTCTCTCCAGCAACGCTTTCCAGCTCCTCCTGGGGGACCCCAAGGTGTTCTCAGGCCAGATAAGATATGTAATCCCTCCAGCGTGTTCTGGGTCTGCCCCGGGGCCTCCTACCAGTGCCCGAAACACCTCCAGCGAGAGACACCCAGGAGCCATCCTGATCAGATGCCCGAACCACCTCAACTGACCCCTTTCAACGCTTGTATCCATGATCAGATATATTATCTGAAGCCTAATTTTAAACAAGTATTATTCATACTGGTTTAAATCAACAATTTGATTGTATTTCCCATCTTTACTGATTAACAGTTTTGTGTCAAATGAATTAAAGGCCTGTCCCAAATATAGGCCTGTTGCTTTCAGTGATTTATGCAAATAGTCCAGGGCTACTAATTGAAGTTTTGCAGTGTATGTATCCTTGTCTCAAACAAGTCTAACATGCTCTATGCTGTGTGCACACACTGTGCATCACTGTCAGGATCAGTGGAGAACAATAAATATTAAGACATCTCCCTTATCCTCTGGGGAACAGGGCAGGACCCACAGCACACATGCAATGGAGGGCAAAAACTGCATAAATATGTGTGTGCTATTAAGTTTACCTGTATCATTATGGCATTTCTTCTAAGGTCAGACAGGCAGTGTATCAGGTAAACAAACAGGAGTTGCCAAAACAAAGCAAAAGCAGGTGCTAGTCATTCCTTATTTACACTGCAAACAGCTAAAACATATGGTCAGAGGGGATGGACATTTGGGATACTCTAATAAGTTAGCAGACAGCTGCAGCAAAGCACATTCATCCCATAATATTATGCACAGCTAGCTGTTTTAACTTGATAAAACCATTTAATAAATGTCCTGCATATCCTCTGCTGCAGTTATTTTGGTCAGCTTGGTGAACAAACGCTGTTTAAAAGGCCTGGACTACATATGAGCTACACTTAGCTAACGTTAGCTAACAATAATGATTAGCTTAGCTAACTGTAGCTGAACTCTAGTGACATGGTTAGCTAACCCTGCGTTAGCCTTTAGATGAGTAACGCTGAATACAGCTGATATATCTCAGTCGAGCATTATCCTGATAATCTCATGAGCCACACAGATGCAACATTATCTCACCGCTATCATCTGCAGCTAACTGTAGATAACACACAGTGACACTGTTAGCTAACGCTAGCTAACACAACAGTCTATTTTCCTGTTATCGCCACAAAACAAGCACCGACTGACCGCACAGCAGACTGTAAACCCACACAGCATGCACATAGCTTCGTACTTCATCTTAAACTGTGACTTACTATGTGTGTCATGCTACTGCTTCACCATTTTTGGCTGCGACGACAATTGATTTCTATAACAACATGAAGCTGTGAGGAGGCGACAGATATCCAAGAGGAGCTGTGGAGTGAGGAGGACGCCTGCTCCGTCTGCACATTCAATAAATGAGTCTGTCTCTGCTCGTACATATTCATGAAGGAGACTCTTTCTCATGGAAATTTGACTTTCATAGGTATGTAGTCGAGTTATCCATGTTACTGATAGAGTTTATGGAGTGCTCCCTATTTATATTCCCATGTTGTGGGATGTTGTGGTAGGCAAAGTTTGCTCATATCTAACAGCCTACATATGACCTGTACTGAAGTTTGAGGTTTAACCAGGTCTCATTAAGGTTTTAAAATCTGTGAAAGTGTCCACTGAACAAAGCTTCTCTCTGTTTCCTTCACTCTTTCACTGGTAATGTTAGGAGCATGGTAGAATAAGGGACTGTTCTTTACTTATCAGAGGAGGGGATGAATGAATGAGCCTCCCTCCACTATAAACTTGTTAGATTTTAAAAAGTTAAAAGCTGAAGACAAAATTCTGGAGTTGGAAAAAAAGCCTTGGTTTGTCGCATTTGTCATGCATACAGGTTAGTTTGTGCAACTGCTTTATTTTTGGCCAAATTTTAAATGAGAAATGATGTCAGAGGAGGTACCTGCACACCATTGCAACTGGGCTAGAGAGCCACAAAAAGTCCACAGGCTGGGATCAGTTCGAAAATACTCTATTTATTTAAGACACCTGTGCACAAAAAAGGTGCTAAAAGTGCAAAATAAAAAAAAAAAGTGAGTAAAAGCAGAAGCATCATTCACCCAGAGACCCGCTGTGAAGATAACGCAGCTCATCACGACGATGATCTCGCAAGATATGCTTCCACTTAACTTTGTCAAAGGTAAAAGCTTCAGGAAGTTAATGCAATATGTTGACCCTGTATGTTCATGTTCACATTCATACCGCACAGAGCAAAGTGTCTCGTACTTCAGCGGCATTTGAAATCCAACATGGTCGATGAAGATTGTGATTTAAGACTTCAAAGGGCTCTTAATGTACACAATATTTTTTGGGACAGTGTTTCAAATACTTAACAATAAATTGTGCTTCTCTTTTTGGACTTGTCGACTTAATTAAAATTTTTGTTTAGTCGACAGGGAAGTCAGCCGCCAGGAACATCCCTAGTTAAGACCTGTTTTCTTACCTGAAAAGCAGAGGTAGTCACGTGTCCTGGGCCAAAGAAATCCCCTCCAATGAATGATTAGAGAAAAGTAAAGTCAAACATGGATTGAGGGAATTGGATAAATCATAAGATCAAATCAGTATGAACAAATCTTTTTTTGAGGCTAATCAAATATTGGTCAAATTGAGTGCAGAACTGAAACAGTGTCAAGACTGTTTAGGGACCCCAGTATGCAGAAATATTTAAATACACCATTTTGAAAAATGGCATTCCTTTTTCCTGCACCAAATTTAGCGTTATGTTGGAGCATTATTTTGCCCCCTTTCCAACAAGATAGCATAACACTGTTGGTACCAATGGATGCCTTTTAGGTCCTCTACTTTAATATGATACCTGCGTCTTCACTGTAGCTTTAACTTGAGCTGATACAGCAGGTTTTATTTGCGCCACTCCTCACCTTCAGCTCTGCCTGTCATACTTGCTGCTTCTTCACATTTTTTGTCAGACATTTGGTCATCCCCTCTCTGCTCCTTTCATTTTCTTGTTCTCTCTGTGCCTTGACTTTTCCTTTAGGAGCCCCTGACTTTTTGTGAGGCATTCTGACTTAGCTCATCAGGTTGCACTTCACCTCACATGTTTACATCAGCCACACTTGTGCGTTTTCTCCATGGTGCACCTGACCTGCTCCATTTCACAATACTACAGGGGTTGGGAGTATCAGATGGCACATTGAAATGTGTATTAATTTAAAATTACATTTGTTTATCATATAAATACATAGAACTTGTATTGTAAGTGGTTTAAGTCAGTAAGTGAATTGTACTTGATCCCATTCAAGGGTCTACCAAAGACTTTACATGGGCCCCCTATTAGCCTTGGGCCAGGGTCATCTGTGCCTTTTGACCCCCCCCCCTTGCCCGGGGCTGGATATAGACACAGACAGATTCCTTCCAGGTGATAAATCAATCAGCTGGTGCCACTCATCACATAAGATCAACTCTGAGGAGCAGAAGCCTGACTACCAAATCACAATGACCTGTCATACAAGTACTTCACTATTCACAACATCCTCAAATACCAATATATGATAGCAGAACGTAAGAAAACGAATGTACAAAAAAACACAACTGTACACAGAATGATAGGAAAGTTCTCGTTTGTTTATTGTACCGACGCACCCAAGACAAACTTTTTTGTTGCCCCAAGTAGGCGCAGTTTCACAGCAGCCCTTAGACTTTGCAAATAAAAGTGATTTAGATGAAATATCACCATTTTAAGCTCAGATTTGGTTATGTTTTTTCTGACCGAAGTGTTCGTCCCACAAAATGTGTTCAATTCAATGATAATTTCTCTTTTTAAAGTTTCTGGCTATGATAAATGGTGTAAGTTTGGCTTCTTTCTTTCTTTCTTTCTTTTTTTAAAGAAACCACGATAGTTAAATAAATACAAAATACAGACATTTAAAGTTGTATGCCCCTCCTCTAAGCCAAAATAAAAAACATAAGTCCCTCCCCAGTGCTCAAAAAAATATTTGGCATGCCTCTCACTTTTTGCACCACCCCTTCCCTTCTCATAAGTAACAAACAGTCCCTAAGTGATTTTAAATGTCCCTCATAATCAGTCATTTGATCGATGACAGAAGCAATCTGGTGGAGAACATCTCTACAAAACAGATTACTAGTTACACTGTTAAAAAAAATCTAATTAGTAATGTAACTATTTTAAATACTTCAAAGTAATGTAACTTATAACATTTGATTACTTCGCTAACTAAAGTTTTAAACTGGGCAACAAAGCTGAAAAATATTGTGAATTACTGCAAGGCAAAAAGATGTATAACAACAAACTGTAATGTTCCACATACAGTCTAAAATTTGTACAGAAAACAATATATTCAGATGTAACGTCTTTGTAATCACCAACATTTTGATTATTTATTTATTATTTATGATTACATATTTTTTCTCTGTAACTGTAAGTGGTTACAATTATATTAATTCTGTCATTTAATTACATGTGACTAGTTACTCCGCAACACAGAATACAGTATAATATCAACCAAAGCAAACCTGATCATTATATGAATATTACACGTCTCATTATATTAAGACAAAAAAGTGTAGATGACGGCATATTTTTGACACATTAGTTAGCAGATTAGTTAGCAGATTATACAATACAGTTAGCAGAGTTAGCAGATTATACAATACAGTTAGCAGAGTTAGCAGATTATACAATACATTATTGCTATTTACCAATGATAATATTAAAAGCATCTATAAGCTTTGTGGTGGTGAAATAATCTGATGCAGAGAACTGAAAAAGAAAGTCAACATATAGACTGTAGGCTAAATTCATTCACAGTACGTACAGCCATAACTACAGAAAACACAAAAATTAGCACACTTGTTGTTAGTGATATTTTTGCTTGAAAAACAGAAAGCAATGAAATTCAATGAACACTGGAGCTTGGAGAAACCAGCTGTGTGTTGCAGCAGTGTTGACCAGAGGGGTGCTTACAGGAGCATGTGGGCCAAACAACATTTTGGGATAACAAGGTGTGTTTCAGCACACTAGAGCACAGTCTGTGCAATTCTGCAGAAGACGGCAGCTTGTGCTACCTTTGTGCTCCTCTAGTGTGACGTTAGGGGAGAAAATGAACTGCACCATTAGGACCCAGATATTTCCTGCTGTGGAGGTTATCGCAGCAACGATCTATGTAAATTATTTTGCTCAGAGCTTCCATTATTCAGTGTGCCGGTAGCTGTTCCCTAACCAGCAGTAGCAGTAGATGATGAGCCATAATTGACACCCACTGAACAAAATCATGCCAGTAATTACCTGGTATATGGGTGCTGTAGCTACTCCATGCTGTAATAGATAGATAGATAGATGTGCTTTATGGATCCCAATTAGGGAAATTATGTTGTTACAGCAGTAGGTTATTAAGGCATTGAATGGGAGCAGTAAAAACACAGTGATACACATATTACACAAGAAGGGAAAAATGTCTCAGTAGAGAAGGAAACCCCAGCATATTCTTTTTTTTCCCCCTGAATATATTTTTATTGAAATTTTGCCATAGTTACAGGGCAACACAGTGAACAACAACCACACACCCTTCCTACAACCTATAACAATAAGAAGGAAGATGGAGAAAGTAATGCAATAAAATAAATAAAAAGATATATAAAAAAACAAACAAATGAAACAAAAACATTAAAAAAAATAAAAAATTGTCCAATGTACTAGAAGCATCGTTCACTGAGGTAGTAGAAAAGTGCACCCTGATCGTAACAAGCCATCACTCATGTAATTGTACACAGACGCTCAACTAAATAAGAGGGTGATATAACATATATGAAGGAGGCACAAGCTACGTGAGATGGCATGAGGTAGAGCAGAAACAAAAGTCAGAAAGGAATACGAAGGAAATACATGAGTAACAGAGTGGGTGAATGAATAAATCAAATTAAGTTTAACCTGCAAATTGCTTAGACAGTGGCAGTGGCCCGACTCAGTGACGATGAACGCTGGAAACCCTAGCATGTTCTGTAAGATTAAGATATATATCTATAGAATGTACAATATAAAGAATATACTATAATATGCTATATGTGTGTGCAAATTTGTTTTAAGAATGCATTGGGGTATAATGGGAGAATGAGATGTGCAAATTTACCATGTACAATCTTCTGTCCACTATCTGATGCTTTACGTCAGGGGTGTTAAACTCATTTTAGCTCATGGGCCACATACAGCCCTATTTGATCTTAGATGGGCTGGATGTGTGAATAATAATTGTAGAAGTATGACTAATAATAACAGCAGTAATAGTCTGCATCACGCAGGACCATGGCAGAAGTGTAACCACGACACACGATCTAGGCGTAGCTGCGATACGAGTAAACCTGCGAGACAGTGGAGCACAAAGGCTCCGGAGAAGAAGCCAAGTTAGTGACTTGCAGTACAGCCGAGTTAGCGATATGCAGTTATGGATGGTAGCAAATGAAGAAGAACCATCTTTTCAGAAACTGAGGAGAGAGAGTCTATGTCAACCTAACTAGGGGCTGGTTCAAGGCAAGCCTGAGCCAGCCCTAACTATAGGCTTTATCAAAAAGTAAAGTCTTAAGTCTAGTAAATGCGGAGACGGCGTCTGCCTCCAGAAGCTGAGTTAGTGACATGCAGTAAAGCTGAGTTAGCGATATGCAATAATAGGACATGAATGTTAGCAAATGAAGAAGAACCAACTTTTTAGAAACTGAGGAGAGAGAGCCTATGTCAGCCTAACTAGGGGCTGGTTCAAGGCAAGCTTGAGCCAGCCCTAACTATAGACTTTATCAAAAAGTAAAGTCTAGTCTTAAATGTGGAGATGGTGTCTGCCTCCCGGACTGAAACAGGAAGATGGTTCCACAGAAGAGGAGCCTGATAGCTGAAGGCTCTGGCTCCTGTGACTTTAGTAAGCACAAGCAGCCCTGCATTCTCAGAGCGCAATAACTTATAAGTATTATCACCTCCAAAATTTTCCTTTTTTTTTTGTAAAGAATTGCAAGTACATTCTGTTAATGTTCATCCTTTTACAAAACAGATCAACTGCAAGTAAAATAAGTGCAATTTCAACGGTATGTCTCTGTTTTTCCACATTCAGTCAGTCTACTTCTGACCGTCATGACATGTGCATTTATTCACACATTTCCTGATACAGATTCTTTTGAACGGAAGCTGCTGATTGACAATATTTTGCACAATGTTCAATATCTTTAAACATGGTCACAGTAAGGATTCATTGGTATATCAGAGGACTGTGCTCTGGTCAGGGTGGGAAAGCATCTGAAGCAGAATTTAACATGAAGTAGGCATTGTTCAACTTGCTCCTGAAATCTGGCACCTCTTGTCTAGTGATAGTTGTCTAGTGATAGTAGGCGGGATTGGACCCTTTGGCGGGTCAGATCTGGCCCACGGGCCATATGTTTGACATCCCTGCTTTAGGTTATGATAGTATTCAGAGGGATATGGCACCACATGGCACTCAGCATTGCTTTAATAACCATATCTGATATAGTTGTGATCATAGTGATTAATTATAATTTGTCAGTAACCATCCACTGCCCTCCAGGCTGAATGTTGGATTACATGAAGGGCCCCCTGTGTGCAGCACTGGGGCCCCTGCTGGGAGTTTGATATTAGCAGGTGGAGGCAGGATAAAAAGCCTAAAATGGCCACCATACCCTGCTCACCATCACCACCACCATCATCATCATCCTCATCACTACTCGCAGCACCACCTCAGAAGCCCATCCCCTAGCGTCCGTCCAGGGAATGTGCCCCGTATGCGCATGGGCGGAGAGACTGCCGCTGTGCGCTGTTATTATTGTAAGAGTAATTTCTTTTTTACGAAAATGGCGTCTAGTCAGGGAGGTGTGGGAGCTGTCACGGCTCTACAAAGCCATCACTACTCGAGCGGACCTCACTGGAGCCCGGGCGTCAGCCAGTACCAGCAGCACCAGCAGCAGCACCACACGGCCCGCAGCCTGGACCGGGCTCTGGAGGATGCCGTGTGCTCGGGGATACTGAACCTGAGCGGGAGGAAGCTGAGGGAGTACCCGGGGATGAGCTACGATCTGACCGATACAACACAAGCAGGTGGGTTGCTGCGTGCGTGCATGGACTATATAGGAAACCACGGGTGCCAGTGTGCTTCATATAAAAACGTGCTCACTCCTTTTTTTATGAATGCAGCACGCCCGCATTGTGCATGGATTTTGTCTGGTTTTATTATAGAGGCGCATGACAATATTTAAAGGGAGCTGAGCCGCCCTGTGTAAATGCACATATAAGGCTACATCCTGGTTGTAATTACTCTCCTCTCAGGCTCATATATCACATCAGCCTACTGCACAAGGGGGTCCGTCTGCTGTTGTGTGGTTGTTTTGGTCGACGCCAACGGCTTTGAGTACAGCCCCCCCTGAGACACATGAATGAGACGGCAGGCGCACCCAACTCAGCCGCTGTGCAGTGGTTTGCACACCGAGCTGCAGTTGATTTGGCACCGGACTGCTGGAGCAGAATATGAATGAACCATGAGGCCAGTTGTAAATTGTTGCTCAGTGAATATCATTTGCGGTGAGCATGTGACACACGTACAGGCTTCTTCCTCTTCTTTCCTTTTTTCATTTTCGGCACAACCAGACAAAAGATGCAGTGTAGTTGCAGCCTCACCCCCCTGCCTGCCTGCCTGCCTGCCTGCCATGGGTGCATATGCCCATATAGCCCATGATCTTTCAGGCAGGAGGAAGACTCTGGTCTGCTTTTGGTTTCATATGTGGGATAGATATTTATTTGTTATTTGATTTTGTGTTTTACTGGGTTAGAATGATGCAGCCATGTAGTCTGGTGGTCAGTAGGTCAGTATTTGGCTCACGTATTCTGAAGGGTCGGGCTATACATACTTAATTATATCACACATGGTGGTTTAGACAAAAAAAAATCTTGTCTAAGTTTCATGATTTTGTAAAAAGGAACCCTGTGTAGGAGGATATTTGTTCCACTTCTCATACTGTAGGCAGATTGAATAGATGATAGTGAAACTGAGTTATTATTAATTATTCTAAGTCATTATCACAGGCGTCTAGATTATGCTGGATCTCAGAGTGGTGGTTTCCTCCTCCGAGATGTCCACGTACCATATGGTGTTACTCTGTCATGTGCAGCTCATGGCAAGCCACTGGTTTGTTGGAGAGCCCCTACCCCAGGGGAGTTTCATTTTCTGCTCCAAGATTTTGGTACGTCTTCCAGACAGTTTTTTAACCTCACGCGTGGAATTGAAAGGAAAAGTGAAAATATTTGTAGTAGTATGTTTTAAACACAAATTGATTGGCTCTGGTGTCTGGAGGCAAATTGTATGTAGGTAACAGGTTTGTTTAACATCAAGGAGACATTTTGGACATGAATGCTGATTGTGGCTTTTTTGTGTTAGTCATATAGATGTACATAATGATGTCATTTTAAATGACGTGTGCCCGAACAGTGTGAAAATCTATACCCTTGAACAGCTGATTAGTGGACGGAGTATACAGGTACAGGAGGAAGACCCACCTGTTTTCAGACGGGATCCGAAAGTGGAAAGGGAGTCAATATTGCAAATGTCGTAGGGGAGAGTTCCAGAGACTGAAGGGTCTAGAACCCATGGTAGTCAAGATGGCAGATGGTGATGTGAGTTGGATTGCAGAGGAGGATCTAGGAGTATGGTAGGTGTACCCGTCAATCAGCCAAAAAGCCATGGAATATATAGGAGAGTATACCCACTTCATTCTTGGAAACCTATCCATCTAATTAGTAGTAATACACCCATCTCGTCAACTACCACTACACCACTGCCCTTATAGAGCTGAAGCCATAGATATTAGGCATAGGCTGACATTCAGGGAAGAGGTAGACACAACAGGAACTTATTGCATGGATTAGGGCTGGGCAGTAAAGGTAAATGGTAAATGCCTTTCTAGTCTTCCAACCACTCAAAGCACTTTTACACTACCCATTCACACACACATTCACACACACATTCACACACTGGTGGCCAATGCTACCATACATGGTGCCACCTGCTACTCAGTTACCATTTACACGCTCTCACACACCAATGGAGCAGCCACTGGGTGCAATTTGGGGTTCAGTATCTTGCCCAAGGATACTCCAACATGTTGACTGCAAGAACCTTATGATTGGGGGACGACCCGCTCTAACCCTGAACCACAGCCGCCCCATCGTAATATGAGACTTGATATTGTCTGAGATTTTGGACATTGTAGTATCATAAAGGTTGTCTCCTCCTGGTCTCTTCCTTTACCCATTTAGTCGTTATATCCATATTACAGATGATTATTTGTAAAAATTTTGTAAAAGCATTTAGTCAACCCTACAATTTTGGTGCAATATCAATATTAAGGTATTTGGTAAAAGATATTGTGTTGTTTGATTTTCTCCGAGTGCACGTTACTTAACACTGATAGTAATCAAAAGAGATACGAGTGTACATTCCTGTCACACCTCTGATTTCTTGCTTACACAGTGACTAATCCCGTCGCTGTGAATTTAGCAGTCTTATCACTTTTTTTTTCCACATCTTCATTTCCATGCCTTGAATGAAAGGTGTGCCAGGGGGAAGTCTCACTTTGAGATGTGCAAAGACAGATCGACACCTCACAGCAACATCCTTTGCATCATCACTCTGATCTCTGCCGCCGTGAGAAGAAACAGCTTTACGATGGCTGCATGGAGCCTTTACATTTCACTGGATCGATCGCATCAGAGGCCTTTTAAATGCAATGAAAGGAAGCTCACTCAGATTTAGTGCGGCCATTTCTTCTGCTGTTAGTTCACACTTATTTTTTAATTTACCTGCAAGTTGACGAAATGGCTGATTCCTTTGAAAACTGTTGTGGCAGTACATGTCTTTGCATGTTACTTCCTCATGCAATAAAACTTAATGTCCGTGCAATATTTAGACATGGATCCTTTATTGAAGCTATAGCATTTCATCCCACCATTAACTGGGTGTTATTGTAATTTCAGTCTATCCGATTGCTGGTTTTAGAAGTTAAATGGGGTTTTGATACAGAATGGGGTCTAACTAAGTGACCTCCATCTGACTAATGAGCAGCAGAAGGCCCCAGTGTGTGTAGACAGAGAAAGAAAGAGGCCTGCTCACACAAGGGTGTCTGTTTGCACTGCGCTCCTGGCAGTTTGTCTCCAGTCAGTTTGTTTTCCCATGGGAATGTGCACAAGCTCTGAGCTGCCGCCCTGACCTTGGAGAGGGGCCGGGGAGCAGTGCATCAACCTGGGCAGATGTTCAGGTTCGTATCCCAGCATGCCCCTGCCTGCCATTTCCCTGCCCTTTGAGGGTACAAACACACACACGTTAGACAGTGCAACATGCAGTGTGCTTACATGTGTGTTTAAAGTATGTGTGGTAGCTTGGGGGAATCTTAGGAAACAAATATATTTTAAAATCCACATTGTTAAAATATGGGTCGCACAGGAGATTTGAGTTTATATCTCCTTGTTTTGTGACTCCCGCTTCAAAATTAGAAACAGAATCTGTCATCACACTACATATCTATCGCCTTCTCGTGTCCTCTAAGAAGAGTTCGGTGTAATATTAAACAGCCAAATAAAGCTGGAACGGAAGGTCAAAGAAAAGATAAAGAAGTGTGATTTTTGTCGCCAACTGAGGGTGAATGCGCAGAGATCTGACAGCCAAGAACAAACCAAAAGCTGAAATATTCATAGCGTATCACGTCCAGACTTTTATAGTGGACTGTTGAGAGCTGGCTGAAACAGGTGGCGGAGTGAATATCCCACATTTTATGTCACTATGTGTGACTTGAAGCAAACAGTAGGTCTGCTTCTTCGTTGTTAACATTCCTGAGAAGTTTGTGAAGGACGTTCTCCACAAGGACAAAATTATCAAGCTTCTTGGATTTAATAATCAACCAGTGTAAATACTGTTAACTGTATTTAAGAGCACTGCGGGCTGACTCACTCAAAAGGCTTCCAGAGGCTTGGTCAGTAAAAACATAACACTGTTCTACTCATATTTCGTGCTCCATCTTATGTGAAATCACATATTCTGGGTGTCTTGTGAAAGCCTGTCTTGTCTATCCTCTTGTCACGGCTGCTGGGAGGCTGTTCAACAGATCTGGCCCCAAAAATTCGCTGGTAGTAATATGAGTGTAGCTTGAAAAATAATCCACATTCCCAACTGGTGCTTCTTCCCTCAGGGCTCCTTCTAGATATGCCTCTGCATGTCTAGACAAGACAAATGCATACCTGTCAGCAGGAGCACAATGCCATGTCACATTAATGATGCTACTGTTTTATACTTGGACAATAAAAGTAAACTGAAAATGAAATAGTCCTCATTATCATAATGCTTATTGTGTTGCAGCGTCTGTAATAAAACAAAGATTTAATCATACACTATATACCTGATGGTTTACGGACTGTTAACACTACAGACAGTTGAGGAAGCTCTCTTTGTAAGTGCTTACTTATTCCTGACAGTGGTGAGTTTACATATGGAAATATGATATATTTTTAGGAAATATCTGATACGCCTGCAGTACTTCCCATAAAGTTAGCTTCTGATGAAATTAAGAAGAGATCTGTAGATACTCTGGTCAGAAATCACTGGTATAAGAGCTGCATGGAAAACAAAAATTGACCTGAAAGAACCTTTTGATTAAATTAGACTGGCCAAATTATGCCATTAAATAGACTGTAAATAAAATAAGAAACTCTTGTGTGTCACGTACTGGCGGCTGTGCTTATTTTAATGTAATCATATTTCAGAGCATGATTTGGTTAGATGAGACGTTAGCAGTGAAGTCTCCTACATGTGAATCAGCAGGTAGCTTTAGTGTCACCTTAAGTGTACGGCCATGACTTATGCTTCTTCAGTTACAATGCAGGCATATGGGTCGCAGTTTCGGTTTCATTTCATGCAGTCAGCAGTGGTAAGGGTAAAAAAAGATACAAAGATTATTTAAAATGACCTCATATTGAGTTTTAAAATAAGGTTGCAGTCATCACAGGGTGGAGTAGGCAGTTTAAAAAGGTGGTCTTAAAAGTGCTCAGAGTCGGGGCTCGTCTATCATCTGGGAGGTTACAACAAAACGCTGCTTCTCCATGTTTTGTTCTGGCTCTTGGGATGGTTAAAGAAGAAAAAATATGGGAAACAAACACACTGTGCTATATACTTTATTTTCATGATCATTTGACTGTTGGAGAGGAGTTTGAACACCAAGACTAGGACCCTTAAAGGATGGAGTGTGTGAGAGTGTGATTGTCACCTCCTTGGATAAAAACAAGCATTAAGTGACCATTAATATTTTATATCTAAAGTGCTTGTAATAATGATTCTGTGTATGTTTATAGGGTATAAATGAATCTCTCTGCATATGCACAAGACAAGAATGTATGGGTGTTGTTAGTTTGGGGCTGCTGAGCAATAAATAGGACATATTTCGTGGGCATAGGCGTAGATTGGGGTGGGGGGGGGGGGGTTGCAGGGGACACAATAAAATCATGAAAGGACTTTTATTTTTAAATCAATGTCAAAAAGACACAAATTGATGCGTAAAAATTCAACAGAATGCAGGAAAGCGTTGATGCACAAAATTACCCCCAACCTCCCCTAAAATCCATGCCCTTGCTGGAGGGGAGAAGTGTACATTGTGTGACAGTAATGCATGGACCAGACATGAACTAAGTTAGTGTCTGACTGTGAGTACAGTGAAAGTGCCCCATAAAAGCCCCCACAGTTGCTGGTACCCAAAATGGCCCTCAAGTCCTGAGCCATCCTGGACGCCAGCCCCAGTTGTGAACGCTCAAAAAAAATCTTACTGCCTCCCACTTATCTTATTGTTTAAATGGCCCCTCAAATCCCCATGAGGAGTCCCATTAATGTATCTCCAGGAGCAGATTAATTGCAGGAGCACGTAGCTGACTGACCATCAAGCACCTGAATCCACACACAGGCATTAACCATCCCCACAGAAGAACGCTCCAGACCACACCCAAAAACCTGCCAGACGCTGTGGTCACGTCTGCTACAGGGCGCAAATAATTAACCCCAATTAATCTTGCTTGTGTCGTGCTCCTGTCCTGTTTTTATTACACTGAACCCTGTAGTGAAGTTGCTGAGGTACTACAAAAAAGAGATTTTAATTATTTTGGTGTGTTTCAGTGTCTGCATTTAATGCTGGTACTTCTTGTAGACTCTAAGTGACATGTTTGCGTGGTAAGATGATCACAGGTTGAATCATTTAATCGCAACCTGAAAACAAATATTTCCTGTCCAGAATCCCTCTGCAGCAGTAAAGAGTCTGTTATTTCTTCCAGCACTCAGCAGGATGTCTGTTAGTACAGAGTTTGCTGTGTCATGGGAAGACATAACCAGACATTATCTGTACTAGCACCATAAATGAATAGATTGCTGATCTGGCGTGAGGGTGCAGCACAGTGGAGCCTTGATGGAGGGGCTCGTCTGCCTGGCGGGCCTCGTCCTGCGGGAGCTCTGGGCGACCAGCAGGTGGATAAAAGGCCCACTGTGGGCTGCAGATGGTGCATGGCCCTGGGTTGGAGGAGGGAGAAGGGGATGGAGATGCACAGGCTCACAAAGACCGCCTCCACCCACCCCCATCACCCAGCGCCCATCGACCCACATGATTCCACCGCTAAAGAAGAATCCCCAGTTGTTTGGCTGGAGGGAGGGAGGGAGGGAGGGAGGGAGGGAGGGGAGTGGGGAAGGCGTCTACGTACAGCTGGGTTACAGCATCAAGGTTTGAGCCTCAGGGAGAGGCAGAATTTACTCTTAATGGAGAGCGAGTACACCCTGTGACCTCAGCTTTGGTCTTTCCTTGCGTGGTAATTTCTGTTTCCCTTAACCTCTCGACTTCTTTTCCCTTTGTGCTGCTGACTGTCTCATGGTCTGCTTCTCACTTCTGCTTACTAGCTGCTGTCAAGAGCTCAGACCACAGCTACAGAACGACGCCTGTCGGGTCTATTGTTGGTCGTTTAAGGCTTTTCAGAAATGAGAGTCTATCTAAAGATGCAGACGCAACTCACGCACAGTTCTCATGACATCTTGTAACCTCGGGGAGTCTCGATTAAAGGTTGCAGTATCTGCAGTATGTTAAAATTCTTTTTGAATAATAGCTGCTGATATGATATTGCTAATCCACCCACAGTGAACAGAAAGTCAGTGAGTGTTTCCTTTCAGTAAAGCCCATATAGTGTAATTGTATAATAAAGGGTGGTGTCTGTATGTAATTGCGTGCATTAAGGGATGGAGCTGTAGTAGTGTATGGCTGCAGCGCATCAGTGGGGTGAGACAGAATAATTGAAAGCTGTTTTTATCTGTGGCTGTGCAGCTCCATCACATAGGTCTCTAATTATCGTGTCACCCGGAGATAATTCAGAAGACAAGATCGTTCACACACATACATAGGCGCACACACACACCAATTTGCAGCTGCTGGATCAATATGTGTCTGAAGGTGAAGTCTTATCAATACGGTATCCTTACATGTATTGTTCTCATGGTTCCTCGTGTATCCTCGTGTTTCCTGGATGCAGTTTGTGTCAGGGTTTATTTAATAGGGGACACTAAAAGAGAGAGCATGCTCGTGTGTGTGCGTGCATGGAAATAACTTGGGCTGTGCGAGTGATTCAGCAACCTTGAGGGACAATGTGCCTTAACTCAGGCTTTGTGCGTGATCCAAAAGCATGCATAAGAATGTAGACCTCCAGAGGGAGCGTGAGTCTGGTTGATGATGTAATTTATGATTTAGTACATGATGTATGTGTATGGGAAAGTGCTGAGTGACTGCTCTCCTCTGCTTTTATGTTCTCGGGCAAGAGAGCCAGTATCTAAATATTTCATCATAGGAGGCAGATGCAGATGGAAGGCTGTGCCCACATTCATTGACTGAAGCAGGGATTACATTCACATACTAGCTGCAGAATAGTAGCAGCTACTCTGGGCTGGTTAATGAGGGACTGTGATTTTGCAGCAAACTGGGAAGCAGAGAGCAAGTGAGTTATAGTCAGGCCTGTGCTAACTGTGTCACACACACTTTTAATTACAGCTCGTCCTGTATTGATTCAGCACAGCACGAATCAGTTGTATCTTTCTCATGCAACTGAAGTGATCGACATATAGAAAAATATAGTGTTATATATAGAATATCTCTGAATATACAGAAGGACACCACATATTACAACACATGCCTGATTAATATTTAATAT
Organism: Epinephelus moara; assembly: GCF_006386435.1. Lineage (NCBI taxonomy): Eukaryota > Metazoa > Chordata > Actinopteri > Perciformes > Serranidae > Epinephelus > Epinephelus moara. Next base: position 18,093,398 of record NC_065508.1, on the reverse strand, counting down.
CTCCTAGTATTCATAGAAAATATATGGTAATGCTTTTTGCTACACTATCAGCATGGCTTTCAGGGATGAAAATGTCAGCTTGTGTGTCTGTCCAATTTTGGTCCAGACTGAAATATTTTGGCAACTTTGCCTCTAGTGCCAGCATGAGGATGACATTCATGGTTTTAAAGTGAATTTTTTTGGAAAGGTTTTGAATGGATTGAAATTTAGTACAGATGTTAATATCCCCGACAGGATGATTTTTTTTAAAATGAATTTGTTAATTATTCAATTTAAAATCAGGTATAGTTTGGGTTTTTCCAAAAACCAGTGCCAAAACGTTGCCTTTAAAACTGTACTAGTTTCTGAAAAGTGCCTGAACGAATACTTAAAAACAAACAAACAAACAAACAAACAAAAAAAAAGCACAAAATGAAGGTCAATGTCATTAATGCTTTAAAATCTGAGCAGATTGGCTCGGTTTCTTCTTCTTGGGAAGAAGGCAAAGAACAATGGAAGAAGAAATGACCCAAAAATTGCAAGAAATTAGTAAAAAGAGAATATTAAAAACTAAAAAAATCAAAAGTTAGAAAAAAAATATGAAAGCTAAAAACAAACAAGGAAATAACTTGGAAAAAGAGCTTTAAAATATAATAATTCTGTAGCATTATTTTAAATATAAAATAGTGATAATTATAAATACAGTTGCTCCCTAGCATTTTAAATATAATTTTCTAAATCTATTTTTTTCTTAGCAAGTTGCTCATTGCCTTTTTCCCCATGTTTTTGAAAGACATTGCACCAATTTGCTCAGGGTTCAAAGGTTAAAATACTCACGAAAGGCATCTGAAAGCAGCCTAAGAAAAGTGATGTTGCTCCAGGTTTCAAAGGGTTAAAGAACTTTTTTATTTCAAATAATTTGTATGTGAAATTAAACAATATATTATACAATAAATCCAAGACACATTTTACAGATTCACACAATAATAATATAAATAAAACCTAACCCAACTACAACTAGGGCCCGAGCTTAATAAAAGAACACTAAATAGCAGTTGCAGTACATATAACAGCAAAATAGATTTTGAGGTGGGATCAATAATTGTCACAGTAACTCAGGAGAGACTCAGCAGCTGGATGTTTCTCCATAGCTGGTCCACCTTAAGTGAGTCTGGTCAGGTTTTAGTGAGAGGCTAACTTTGACTGCAAACTTCAGGGCTAAACCTCCTCACTTAAATCAGCAGGTGGAGAGCAAGACACAGGAACTTGGCTTGTGTCTTGAACAGTGCCACTGAAAGAGGTGCTGGTGTCGAGGAGTTGTAGCATTTATTCACTGACAGACAGGCTAAACTGTGCACACACTGCACTGCTATGTTTAACTTCGCACTCTCTGCTCTGGTCGCTTCAGCCTCACCATAGACGTATCTATGAGCCTCACTGTCACTTGCAGGACAGGGTGCCTTTTTGCCTGTCAACCATTTTCTAATTTACAATGGAAATGAACTGGGAAATGTTTTTGTACTTTGAATGTAAAGAAGGTGTCGGAGTGCATAAACAGCATCAAAATAGAGCTTGTTTTATTTAAGAAAAAGGTATCAGAAAAGGGCCCCCCAGACCCCTTGACAGAGGCCTGAGCCAAGTCCTTTATACGCCCCTGTAGACCTGTGTGAGGCTGGTGCGACTGGATTTACCTCTTGGCAGAGCTGAGTAAGGTCAGCAAACATCCAAAGGTTGAAAACAGGCAGTTCATTTATTATATATAGCAGTAAAAATGATAAGTGTTTGTTTATAAACTGGCTCAGGTAGAGCATGTTAAGTACCCCTGCAGTAGCACGTTAGCATTGTCATGAGTATGTTGCAATGCTAACATTAGCATTTAGCGTAGTGCACCACTGCCTCAAAATTGTTAGCATATGAAAAGACTGGTCTCTTTCTGCAACATAGCACCACAACACTTGGATTATCACATTACACTGCACATATGTTAAATCGATGTCGATATATCTGATGTATTCCATGTGTGTAAAAATACATATTTCAGTTAAGTGCAGTTTTATAGCTCAGGCGAGATATTATGCACCATTAAAAAGTGGCTCCTAATGACCAAGCCTAGAGAGATAAATCCTATTAAAGAGCTTAATATTTTTCTTGATAAATTATTCAAAAGGTTCCAGTTGCATACAAAACCTACCATGCTTCTGTACAGATTTTTTTTAATAACCAGTTGGTGGTTATCTTCTGCTGCTTGCAACTGATCTGTCAACAAAAAGAAAACATCTGGAGTGAGTCCTGACACTTTTCGCCCATTCATACAAATCTAAAGCCATTACTGTGCCACTCCCAGTGAGATCGATATTGGAAATTCCAAGATATTACACTGCCAGTAGCACTCCACCCCTCAAGGCCCAGGACTCTGGTGTAATCTTAGACTAGTACTCAATGAGGAGGCCCGCTGCCCGCCACTTTGTCAAGTATTGATTGGTCTTTCAAGCCTCATGCTGGAAGCAAACATAATGGACGGTGCCAGGGCTTGACAAGATTAGAATATGTATGTCACATGTGTATCTCATCAGCTCCTGTTCCTTTGCCTTGCAGACTTGTCCAAGAATCGCCTCACAGAAATCCCCCCTGAAGTGTGTCTCTTCGCCCCCCTCGAGTCGCTAAACCTCTACCACAACTGCATCAAGTGCATCCCAGAAGCCATTATCAATCTGCAGATGCTGACTTATCTAGACATCAGGTGGGTCACTGCCAACACTTTACTTTCACTTTGCTTCCTGTGTCTCGTTATATACGTTCAACAAAAGTGAATGTGTGTGTGTTTGGTTTTATATCTCTCAAGAAGTGCTTGTTCCCTTTTCAGTGCACAAACAGGACAAAAACGCTTTCATGAAAGAGAAGCACTTCCTCTTTTGCTGAAACTCAATTCCCAGTGACCAGACACTCACTGTTACATGCCTCTGTATACTGTTTTAAAGTAGGTCAATCTTTTATCTGTCTCCCTACAGCCGAAATCTCCTGTCAGTTTTGCCAAAATACTTGTTCAGCCTCCCCCTCAAAGTTCTGCTCGTGAGCAACAACAAGCTTGTGTCCATCCCCGAGGAGATCGGCAAGGCCAAAGAGTTGATGGAACTGGTGAGCAGTGTGTGTGTGTCAGTGCGTATAGACTTGTGTACACTGTGCGGCCCAGAGCGATCCCATTCCCTACACTTTGTCTCCCCTTGCAGGACGTGAGCTGTAATGAGATCCAGGTGCTGCCAGCTCAGGTGGGGAGGCTTCATGCCTTACGAGAACTCAACATCAGGAAGAACTGTCTTCACATGCTGCCTGAGGGTCAGTCCATCACACGTGATGCTATCCATGTTTCATCTCCCTGTGTTCTTTAGCGATATCCCATCATTTATTTAGGTTGACACTTTTGGCAAGAGCACCAGTCCTCTCACAGCCAAGACTGACACCTCTACTGCTTGTTTTGTGTTGGCTGTCATGTTACAGTCTGTGCAGCCAAAATGCCCTTGATGAATGATAAATAGTCGTACAACAGAGGTGAAGGATTCCTGGAGTCTAGACATGTTTTAACAATCCTTAAATGTAATGCAACAAATCATGCAGCCTCTGATATTAATAACAATGGTAATGATCTTATTTATAAAGTACTTTTCAAAACAGTTACAATATTTAAAACAGACAAGACATGAAAACTACTTTCAAAAGAACTGATCAAACCAGACTCCAAGATTTCTTGCAACAGGTTTGATATAATCCAACAGGGGACCAGCCAAAGGCAGAGGTTGTGGAGTAACGTGCTGTTTATATCATAAATAATAGTTTATATTGTATATTTTTTTATTTATAAGTTAGAAGGTGAAAGTGATAAGGGTTGCAATAATTAAGAGCAACTTTGGTGGTTAAGTGTGTTTAGGTCATATGAATTCACCCAGGCTGGACTGTTATGAAGCAGACATAAAGGCAGTTGTGGATACCTTTCCATAGTCTGTATGCATTTGAATTAGAGTGAATTAAATGAAAAAAAAAATAACACCATCACACCGTTGAAAGGACAGTTCACACCCAAATCAAGAATATCGATTCTTCCTCTTACCTGTAGTGCTATATGGCTAGATGGCACTCTTTGCAGAAATCATGACCCGGTCACTCTAGATAACCCACAGACCTTGTTGTGAGCAGTTTCATGTAGGAGCTTACTGAACTACACCCGTCAACTGTATCACCACACAGAAGGAAGCGTGCATCTACTGCTAGCTCAGCTGAGGAGGACACCATTAACGTTTACATCTCCCGCTGTCACAAGCACGAGCCTCTCGTCCATGAGTAGATGCGCCTTACCTTTGCGCAGTGATACTGTTGGTGGGTGGGGTTTGTTAAATTTGGAAAATAGTTCCTACATGAAACTGCTGACAACTATTTCTACGGATTATCTGGAGCAACTACCATGACGTTGCTGTTGAGTTTGTCAAATGTATTTTTTTAGCGCTTTGAGCACCACAAGCTGCCACCAGTTTAGAAGATGTGGGTGTTTACAAGGTAAGGTAGGTAGTGATTTTTGGAGTTTGACTCATACTAGGGACAAAAATCTAAAGTGTTGATTAATTTAACAGTGAATACTAAATCAACAGGGCACTCCTTTATGATGTACAAGAGATAAGACCATTGGGGACTTAGTTTTTAGGGTGTTGCCGTAGCATAACAAAGCATCCAACTCGCAGTGCATCACATTCAACATACGCTGTTCTCTGGTCTGTACTTGCAGAGTTGGCTGACCTGCCTCTCATCCGACTTGACTTCTCCTGCAATAAGATCACAGAGATTCCTCCAGCTTACAGGAAACTCAGGCAGTTGCAGCACATCATCCTAGATAACAATCCTATGCAGTCTCCACCAGCACAGGTGGGTGCATTCATGTCATGATTCTGTTTGTTCACATCATACAGGTGTTGAGTGTACACATGACATGCAGCATGAATGTTTTTTAAGGGTTTTCTGAGTTGACAGGCTGACATGTCGCTCTCATTCTAATGAACCTGGTACAGTTGCACCATCTAGTGGATGAATCAACAAAGTTCTCCCTCTTGTGGCTACAACACCTCTGACTCTTGAGCAGTGGTTCCCAACTGGTTCAGCCACAGGGTCCAGATTTCTCCTTAGTCATTAGTTCAAGGTCCACACAGTTTGATATGTTTAGCGTCATACTTGTGTTTGGCCATGTCATCCAGTTAGTTTGCTATCTCTTTCAAGTAGCTGTCTGTTAGTCACCCAGTCTACAGCAGGAAATTCCCAGAAATTCACTGTACTTCAAAATAAAGTGTGTCTTCTACAAACTTCACTTGCGGCCCTTTCAGAATGGACCCACGACCCACCAGTTGGGAACCACTACTCTAGAGACACCTTCCTATCTTGTCATTTCTCAGCTTGTACGCCTGTGATTCCTTTCCTCACCTCCTCTCCTCGTGTCTTAAGCCCTCCTAACTGAGATGTGAGCAGAGGAGGCAAGAAAGAGACACAAGGCACTTAACAAAATGAGACATCCATTCTTTGGAGCTGCCATTTTTAAGTGACGTCAATTAAACATGACATGTGGCACAGCTGCGCCATCAGCTGTGTGTGACACCTCTTTTATACATCTCGGGTCCAGAAAGGACTTCTACAAAGGATACACCTGTGCCTCCTCACTTACTGCTCTTCCGGCAAGCCTCCTCTCTCCTCAAGATGCATTTTGGGAATTGAGACATCCTTCAATGTGGTGTGCTAAGATCTAAGATTTGTGGGTCGCTGGGAGGAGGGAGGAAACGAGGAGGCAAAAAATAGAGGAATAACAAGATCCCCTGGTGTGCTTTTTTATGTTTCAGATTTGTCTCAAGGGCAAAGTGCACATATTCAAGTACCTGAACATCCAGGCGTGCAGGATGGACAAGAAGCCGGACACCCTGGACCTCCCCTCCCTCGGCAAGCGTTGCCTTCCACAGCCACTTACAGATAGGTACTGACACATTTATTGTCACTGTTATATCTTCCTTTAACATATTATTTGCATGTACAGTAGTTACCTGTTTCAAAATACAGCCCTAATGAGCAGTTTGGTTTTTTTTGCACATTTCCAGCATGGAAGATTTTTATCCCAGTAAGAACCACGGGCCTGACTCTGGAATCGGTAGTGACAATGGTGACAAGAGGCTGTCTACAACTGAGGTCAGAGTTCAAACACTTGAGCTCAGCTGATTGCCAATGCATGATGAACATGTTATCATGTTGTACTACTTAAATTCAACATTTCAAGATCCAAAAATGTAAAAGTACCTTGTGGAATTTTGTTTCTGATTCACTGCTGCTAGCCAGATGGTTGCATATAAATCTAACAAACGGAAAAACCCTCGCTGAGGCATTAGCACTCACAAGCAGACCCTCCAGACGAAGCAGCAGAGGATAAAACAGTCCTTACTAGGCAGTAGAAAAGTAGACGGGTACAACAAACAAATCGTGAGAGGCCAAAGCAGCAGGCAGTGGTAAAAAACTGGCAGAGGATCATAACAAAAATGGTGGGCAGAGCAGACAAAAGTCAAATAATGATGGCAACTTGGCAGCAGAATATCTGGCAAGAACTAAAAGCTTTGGACCAGGTAGACTGGCTAATGGGAGGCGGGTGTGCAGCTCGGGTGGGTAGGTGATCAGGGGTGACTTGCTGAGGTGGGAAGTTCTCCGAGGGTGACTGGTAGACAGATGGAGAACAGCTGAGTCATGACAGGAAAGGTTGTTGTGGGAAGTCACAAACTTCGAAACATGTGTAGTGACCACCTTTGCCCCCGACACTAGAAACCACCCTGCTGCTCCTGCTGCTGAGTCAGAGTGTTGCATTAGAAGCCAACATATGTCATAGACTTGGAATTTAACAGTCACTGGAAAAGTTATGGAATTAGTGAAAGTCGTTGAAAGTTTTGGAAAAGTAATCTCAGTGGATGAGCTTCCACCTAAGGTCACATAGCATCAAATGTATTTTCTGTAGCTGTCGACGTGTTGTAGCTCAAGTTTGCGATGTGTGTGAAAATGTGTGTGAACCCTGATCGTCAATCTTGTGAAAGCAGAATAACATTAGAGACTTCATCCAGTCACATTCGTTAAAAAGGAATACTAAAATACTGCACTAGAAATGAGGAGTACTTGTACACAAATAATCCACTCTCCTTTGCTTCTTCTCCTGCAGCCTTCAGACGACGACACTGTCAGCCTGCACTCTCAGGTTTCAGAGACAGCCCGTGCTGATGCCCTGTCGCTCCTCTCCAAAATGGATTCTTGCAAAGGTTACCGAAAATAAGTATCACATATTCCCTTTGAAAGCAATAACAGAGACACGGGGTGGTTGAATGAAGTGCCTAAAATGTGACAGTGTATTTGATGAACGCGGATGCTTCCTCCCTCTATCAGATCAGGATCTCTATGACTTTATAGACCCCAACCCGGACGAGGATCCTGCTCTGTCAGAGTGTGACGGGCAGCAGAGCAGTCATGTGTCTTGTATAAAGGTACGTGTATGTATCTGTTTATCAAAACGGATCATTTCAAACGTAAAGGAAATCAGAACGAGTTCCCCAGGAGATAAAATCAGTTACAGGCTGCTGGTTCCTGACATTATGCTTTTGTGTTTGTGTGTGTTTCAGGAACTGGAGAAAGTTCTTAACATGTCTCACCAAAGCAAAGATAAAGACGGCTGGAAAGAGGAGTCAGGGTGAGGTCGTAATTCACCACATCTTTGAACACTGATGCTTGAGCAAACATGTTTTGTCTTATTCATTTCACAATGCATGGAGCTCATGATTACAATAACTGCACAAGGAGTTCAATGGAAGAGAGGAGTTTCCTGATGGCAGCTTTTTCAATAATGAGTCACGAGTTGACAGGCTGTCATAAGGCTGAATAATTAAAAACAAAGAGCATGCAGCTCTTGAATGATGTCTCTGTGAAAATATTGCAGCACTAAAAAGCAAAAAAAAGGTGTTTGTAGATATATGAGCAAAGGTTTTCTACAAATCAGGAGACGCAGGCTGAAAACACATAATCCTGAAGCACTGATCAGTAGTTAGAGTAGCTGAGCGCTCGATCCGTCAGCTAGATGGCGCACCCCTGATGCAAGCAGTTAGCTCCTTTCATCAGCAGCTGCAAATATACAACGCGTGCCTCAGCTTGAATACTACTCCGCTGTGACACTAACTAATCGGTTTGATGGACAGGTGTGGACCTTGTATGTAAACACTACAAAATCCGCCAGCAGCTTTTATGAATACTCTCTTTGTGGGTTGTGCCAGTTTAAAACATCTGCAAATATTTTGGGAGGTTTACAATGCAAAAAGTTAGACAGCGATGTGCGGACGTGATTTATTTCACCTCAACAAGAAACAAATATCACGTGATTAAAAAGGTTAGTTTATATTACAGAATTTACCCAACACTCGTGGCTCTGTCAGTGAGGCTTTAGTGTTTTGACAGCTGTATTGAGGCTTTCTGAGTGATTATGTTGCTGCCAAATGTTTAAACGAGGGAGTCAAATAGGGTTATGGGGTTTTGTGACAATAGTAACTCTGATTCTGAACTTTTCCCCAGCTCTGACAAGGAGCAGCTGGTCGAGGAAGAGGACGATGAGCTGAAAGAAGTGCTGGATCTGAGGAAGATTGCTGTCCAGCTTCTGCAGCAGGAGCAGCAGAATAGGTGTGTGGCTCTCGCTTTTCTTGTAGTGACGTCACAAAAAGCCATCCCACTCTAACCAAATCACTCTGCGCTGCCATTAGTTTTGATCTCCGTTCTGCTGCACTGCGAAAACGTACCTCTTTCTTCTGTTACTTCCTCCTCACTCCTCTCAGGAGAGATTGTTGTTTAATCGTACAACCCGTGAAATCCTCTCTTATCTTATCCTCTCATCACATCTGTGCTCCTGTTCCTCAATAACCAAACAGATGTTCTGCCTGACATCCCCAAATATGGCTCCATCATCACCATTTTACCACCCTAACCCCCCCAAATCAAACTGTCACCAGCATTACTTCACTCACTCTCTGTGCACTCTTTTCCCTTCTTGACTATCTATTGTTCCCTGCTTTCTCCCTCAACTCAACCGCTGCACATTTGATGTACGGCTTCTAGACGACGGTCCTTAATTTGCAGAGCAGAGAGTCTTATTCACCGACGGAGAGTGACCGGCCGAGCACACAGGTAGATGAACTTTCTTTAACAGCATTTACAGGTCAAGGCTAAAAACTAGAGGAGGCCAAGTCTTTGGAGTCATGACCCCACGGCTGATCTGTTTCTTCTCTCAACTCTCTTAAAATTCTACTTTTATTTATTATTCATGTGGTCATTTCTCTTGTTTTTATGTCTTTGCAAAGCACTTTGTAACTGGTTTTCATAGATGGCATATAGATAAAGTTATTGTTTGTCACACAGTTGATAACCAGTGGTCGTTTCAATCACACTGACACAGTATGAGGAATTTCAGCTGTTTCTATGCTTGAATTCATGAAAATATTCTTGTCATAGAAATGGATTTAGCTCTCTTTACCTGTGAGGCTAGTTTATGCAAACTTCGAACTTAAATCAGTGCTGTTGTTAAAATGAAGACTCATCGATAGGCTGTTTAAAACTTGACAAAATAAACTTTTTAAATGGGTCTAAGTGTATTTTACCTGTTGGAATGTTTGTTAATGCACTCGCTGACAAGGAAACTATAAAGAAGGAGCGGTCATCATGACAGTGATCGTGTTCGAGGAGCCAGACTGTCTGTCTGACTGTGTCAGGTCAGTCAGAGTCAACGGGGCGGTGCAGTAAATCTCAATATATCTTTGTTGTTTCAAGTTTGACTGAAAAATCCTTCCACCAGATTAAAAAACACACTATCAGACACAATGGTGGACTCACAAATGCAGACTGAGATGAAATCCAAAGTTCAGGGTTTTTAATACAGTCAGGGTTAGTACACAAAAGGCAGTCAGCACAGGTAGAGGTAACCAAATCAACAGGCAAAAACTCACTGGTTTTAATACGAAAAAGGTCAATCTCATGAGGAATACACACTAAGGAGAACACTAGAAAGCTCTCACGAAGGCCAAGACAATCTAGCAGAGAACAAAGGGAAGACACAGACTTATATACCCTCTGACAGGGGAGATAATGAGACACAGGTGGAAGCAATCAGACGATCAGGGCGGTGGAAAACTTGACAGGACATGGGGAGGCAAATAACAGACTTTCAAAATAAAACAGGAAGCACATCACATTCAAACCCTGACACTGACAGATTTTTTTTTTTTTTTATCAAAATGTGTGCATTTCTTCTTCATTTTTTATTGGTCTCCAGACAGATCATGTCTCTGTCCAGCAGAGGCTGCGATGCAGTTGACGGATGTAATGTGTGTGTTTTTTTTTCATTTGAAGGTGAAACAACAAAGATTTTATGGGTTCTAGTGTGATTTGCAGTGCTCACCCCAGTGACATCAAAGTCTGGGTCCTCCTTACTGACATATGACCTTTCCTTCTATTTTACTTTCATTGGTAGCTGACAGGAAGTTGCAGGGACCAAAGCTGTCGCCCTAGCAACATATGAGCAATGAAACAACCCTTAAACAGACGCTCTTACTTACTGTCCCATCTGTTGTGCAGACAATTCCCCATTGTTTCTCAACTGGCAACATTTCCATTGAATTTGACTCAGCCCAATTGTTGCACAGTTTTGTATTTGTAAACATAGCATCCCGAGTGACGCATGGCAATCCATGCCTGTCATGTAACGTGAGTCATCACCATTGTCACAGTTGCACCTGTCTCTTTTTTGCAGATTCTTGAGTCACTCTGGAAGCTCCGGCAGCAAGCCGAGGCCACCGCCTCAGACGACTCGCAGGTATGCACTGTACCACATGTTCAGTCCTGCTGAGGACAAGCACACATTTACAACAGGGCCCTTGTAGAGGGCGTGTGGTAAAGATGACCAGGGGTTTCACAGCGCTCCATAGCCTAAAATTTTCTAGTAAGGAGGGATTTTTTTTTAATTATCAGAGTTATTCTTAGCAAGGAAGGCACAGAAACTTTTACCCTAGTGAGGAAGTGTCACTGACCTTTTTGCTTGGTATGACACATTGTTTTAACGGATGTAAGTGGTTGTCTTGTCATGACTTTGTGAGCCTGCAAGGTGTCGATATCCAGTGGAAATGAACTGTGATTGTGAAAGAGTTGTAGTAGTGTGATCCCTCTGCTGATGGATGGTTGAGACAGTTGAGACTGTTGTATTTTCCCAGTTGCGACTATCTTAGTGTGATCACATGTCTGGCATTATAGAGCATGAGAACATTGATGAGAACATTAATCCCTGCATGATCTGATCTGTAGCGTTCCACTGACTCACTGTCATCCAGTGTTTGGAGAATATTTCTTCTACCTCTTTGTCTTTCCACCATTTTCTAGTCTGTTTAAGAAACTCTTGAGCTTTTTAAAATACCTGAGGGGTTAAGATGCTCTGTGAATAACTTTTACTTTTATTTTGATAATTTTCTCAGAATTTTGTTTCAGTTTCAGTTTAGTTTATTTGAAAGGGACAATGCACATTAATAAACATTGTGTACAAAAAAAACACACATGTAAATGCACTTGAATTAGCTTAAAAAGCTAGTTTTCATCGATTGTCCCTTTGTCACAGGGAACAACTCTTAGTACAAGGAAGTTTTGTGAATACAGCCTCAGAAGCAATATATCTGCTTTGATTGTCACATGATGTCATTTACCTGTGCTGTTTGATCAGAAACTTGTGCCTCTGGAGGAATTATATATTTTTTCTGACTGGTTTTATGAAAAAGAGAGAAAAACAAAGTAAAACATCAAATTCGGAGGCAAATATTTCACTTTTTTCCAATAAATGATCTTTCCTGTTGTCTATAAATTCCTGAAAAATACAGTAATAACGGCCATCACAATTTCAAGGAGCTAAGGTTTTCATCCGTCCAATAGTCCAAAACTCAAAGCTCTAACATTCAGAATAGTATAAAGCAGAGATAACAACAGATACTCACATTATAAGTGATAAAACCAGTAGTGTCTGTCATTTTGCTTCATAAATGACTGAAAGTATGGCACAGGGTAAGGTTCAAAATTAAGTCTTTTGAGAAGTCTGCAAAAACTATATCGTTGCCAAAGCCAGCTACTGATCTGGCCAATGATAAGTTGCTGCTGGTGACTGAATAACCGGCAGTGGGAAATTAGAAGTCAATTATTTATTTAGCTTCTGAGGCATGAGTTACCTTCTTGGTCGAATGAATAATACAATAATAATACATTTTATTTAAAAAGGCGCCTTTCAAAACACCCAAGGTCACTTTACAGCACCTTACACCTGACGACCCCATTGAAATCGTTAGCTCCTTCAACCACCCAACCCCGAAATGTCACCATCTGTCTCACAACACTGTCTCGAGGTATATGCAAGGATTGTAACACCTAGTCCTGAACTTAGTATGTGGTCATGCGCAAGCTCGGCTCAGGGAGAAGGACGCCCCTGCCATGCAGGGTCCCCAGCACTCTGGATCTTAACATCCCATCCTGTGTATTTAAAACAGAGCATAAAATAACATACAGGGCAAGATACATGAGTTGGGCAAACAGATATTGTTGCTGTGATAAAATCAATTAGACTGTAGGGTGGGTTTTGAGATGGTATTTGAAGAATGTTTTGCTGTCAGACTTTCCAGTGTGTGGAGGTAGGGAGTTTCAGAGCCTCGGGGCAGTGCAGCTGAAAGCCCTGGCACCCGTGGTGTTGAGGCGTGAGGTGGGAATGGTTAGGAGACCAGCAGAGGAAGAGTGAAGGGAGTAGGAGGGGGTGTACTCCTGGAGAAGGTCAGAGAGATAGGTGGGGGCTAGGTTGTGCAGGACTTTGAAGGTGAACAGACGGTTTTTGTAGACAATCTGGTACTCAACAGGGAGCCAGTGTAATTTGATGAGGACAGGGGTGATGTGTTTGGATGATTTGGTGCGGATAATGATCCAGGCAGCAACTTATGCCTCTAACCTTGCAATCCACTGGATCAGCCACTGGCTTTACTGGTCTTTACCTTCCAATGCCAGGGCTTGCAACCAGCGTGGACGCTAATATTCAGATATTACCCAGATAATATCCTGCATGTTCAGGTTAATCGCAGGGCAGCTCTGTAGTGTTTAATTTCTGATTCTAATCAGACTTGAGGACATTGAGCCTCATGCAAGAATCACTTGGAAACAAATCTCAAAAATGTTTACAAGAGAGAGATACTTAGGTCCATAGTTTCTTTAAAGTCATCTGATGCTACTCGTGTCTTTATCCTAGTGCTTCTCTGGATGAAGGAAGTAGTGGAGCATCGGTGCTGAGTGGACAGGTACAAACTCCTTTTCTTCAAAGCAAACATACCATGAGTCAAAATGTCCCGAGTCTATCAGTTTCTTTGTTTATGCTCGCGTCTCCCATTCCTCATATGATGTTTTCTCTCTGGACGGATGAAGAGGATGATTTTTTTTTTGATGTGCTTGCTTGCAGCCTTCTTCCTCCTGCTCCTTTGATGGCAGCCTGAAGACAGATCAGTCAGACTCAGAGCCAAAGTGGCCCGAAGTCCCACCAGTCCTCAATCAGAATGAAGATCGCAGGCGGAACAAGTACCTGAGAAAAGATTATCTGAAGGTATGAGCGTGCGCACGCCTCCCCATAACCGCAGCAGTATAATTTATGGTTACTTTGATTAAAAATAACACAGTGAAAGAATGTAGGATGATCGTAAGTCATTCTTTTATAATGAGTACATCAGCACGATGTCTACGAAACAGACAGTCAACAACACAAGTCTCCTCAAGTTTGCATCCATAGTCAGACACCCATTCAACCAGAGAACACAAATAGAGGTTAGCAAAGTAATTAGTGTGAAATCGTAAAAAGAACATGTCTTTCCTTTCCTGACAGTATAAGTGTCAGAGTGCTCGGAAAAGCTCCAGTGGGAACGATGACTGTGAGGTGAGTTTAAGAAACTTCCTGTGTGAATAAACATCTAAACATCATAGTATTTCAAAACATCTTTCAGTGCTAAGACAATGCCTCATTCTGGTTTCATGAATGTTGTGTCTGCAGGAGGGCTTGCGCAATGCCGAGTTTAGCACCACTCTGACAGTGTTTGGACTCAAGCCCAGATCAGGTAATGTGGTTGTTGAATGACACTGTCAACTGTTTGGCTCCATGTTTTTCCTTTTCACTGCAGTAGTAATCACGGAGCTGAAGTTTAAAAATAGTCCCCTACAGGGTTATTGTCTTTTAAATATGCAATGGGAATGTAGGATATCACCTCTCCATGTGCGTGAGGAAGTTCACGTCTAGCGTGACATGAAGTCCATGCCCTATGTCCTCTTCTGAAGAGACACTTGAAGCTGGAGTGCGGGACTTTAACATATTAATGACTGTCTGCTACATGCAAGCCCCTGCGAAACAAGTTTACGCAATGCTGATTAAGTCTATCACTGTCAGGGAAAGCATCTTCTGTTCTGTAGTATACTGGAGTTGTGGTGTCTGTGGCGACTTTTCCATGCTGGCACACAGGAAATATCTCATTTCACATGAACCAGCCGGAGCTAAAGGGGGCAGGAGGGAGGAGGAGAACACAACAATGGAGCAGCAGCTGGGAGTATGGCGAAAACTGTTGCGGAAAATGTGTGTTAGATGGTTCAAATAAAAAACTTTGTATCCAGAAGATAGACTAAAGTCAAAAAAGACTTGAAGGGAGTGCTCCTATGGGCTCCTACGGGAAGATGTGGCAAGCTCACCTGTATGCATACGTCATAAGCATGCGTCGACAGTGTTTGTGTTATTACTCTCACTGCCAGAGGGGGGAGACAAAAGCTCCATGCTCAGGCTTTAAGTTTTTTTTTTTGTTTGTTTTGTTTTTTTCCCCCAAATTTTATTTAACAGGGACCATGTGTTATAAACATTAATCTCGAATCACAAGAAGAGATGCATAACACCAGATTTAGCTGACAGCTAGTTTCCATCTGCGGTCCCCACATAAGATAACAAATAACAAAAAACAACAACAAATAAACAAACAAAATAAGTTAACAGACAGTCAATGTTAATTGCTGTCCCCTCACAGTACAACATCAGCACGGCCACACATAGTCACAACCAACACATTTACTGTAACAGCAACTTGCCAGATCTTGTGGCTCTGTTTGATTGCTCCGAGGTGAGCTGAAAGAATTTTTTAAGTGGGCGAGGTGCAGTGCCATGGACAATTTTAAAAACCAGCAGTAGATCGGAATACATCACGAAGTTCTCAAAGTTCATCATGTTATGTTTAGCGAGTATGTTACAGTGATGATACATTAGCGTTTTCTTATCAAATGTTTTCAGCGCTTGCTTGTAGAGTGATACAAGTGGCATAAGAGTTGTACGATTTGTTTGGGACCAGCAAGTTATACAATATGAGAAGTAGGACAAAATCATAGCATGCAAAAAGGTCTTAGCTGCCTCGTCTGTGAGAGAGTTTCTTATATATCTAAAAGTAACTAAGTAAAAGTGTAAAATTAGTAAAAAGCAAAACATATTTATGTAAAATCTACCTCATTCATTTGCTGTCATTGAGTCTCTTTTACTAAGGATACCTTCAAATCAATGGGACGAACTGAATGAGTCTTTGTTAGGTCCAGTTAGCCTCCACTAATCTAAAAAAATCAAAATGAAGTTTGCATAAACAGAGAGGCAGTGATCCATTTTAACCCAAGGCTCATAGCTGAAGCCAAGTTTTTTTTTTTAGGTGGAGTCCCGGCATCCCTTCTCTGGAAGTGGGGAAGGTTTCTGAGGAACTGTTGATCTGTTCTTTATCGGTGCATTAGCAGTCAAGGACAAGGTGCAACAGGATTCATGTCTCTTCCTGACACGCTTTATTTGGGTGCATGAGTAAATCTTGTTTCAGTGCCCAAAAAAGTCATGGAAATGTGTTTTTATTGTTGCTGATTATAGCTATCTGTAGAAACAACACTTGACTAAAGTAAAAGTATCAATACAACACTGTAAAAACACTCCATTGCACTTACAAGTCCTGCATTGAAAATGTTATTTAATAAAAAGTATGTGAGCATAATCACAGTACTCAATTACTTGTGCACTCATTTGCAGCTGGTTGAGTTGCAGCTAATTCTTTAAGTTTGATACAAGGCTGCAACTAATGACAGTCTTCACCATGGATCCATCTGCTGATTATTTTCTCGATTAATCAATTTGTTATTTGTTTTGTTAAACTTAAAAAAAATAGAGAGTAACTCCATGACAATCAACAAGAACCAAAGTGACACATTCATGTTGCTTGTTTTGTCCAACCAGCTTTGGGCTCTGACATTCATGCCGTTGCCGCCTGACACAATCCACCCACTTAAACACCAGTGCAGACCAGAGGCCAAGTTGACACCTTGAGCTCTTTGTCCCATTCCTGGGGTCATTCCTGAGCAGTACTTGCATTACGGTACATTATCCTGTGGGGGGGGGGGGGGGGGCATCCAAGGTTTCCCAGCAGAACAGTGAACTGTAACAAAATGGGTTTTAATGTTTTGGCTGATCGGTGTATATGTAATGTGTATTTTCATTGCAGGTTTGGTCTTAAAATTCATAAAAGGTGGTATTAAAAAGGTCTTAAAAAGTCTTAAATTTTACTTATCTAGACACCCTGGATTAAATAAGTCTGCAGATCCTCACTTTTAAGAGGCTGAAACTGTGAAATGTTTGGCATTTTCTCTTAACGTGATTAATCTGTTTTGTTGCAGAATTGCTTTAAAGGTTCTGTATGTAATATTCAGAGCAGTAATACAGCAGCAAACCACTATTTGTTATGTAAAAACAGAGAGGAGTAACCACTCATGACCACAGAATGACATCAGGCTCCCTCTGTGTGGTTTGTTGCAGTGGACTGTCCAGCCATGCGTGCATGTTAGTGCAAGTGTGTATACCAGTAGTTCATTGCTGCCACTTTGCACTGCACTTATACTCTGGTTATAGCTTATATCAGGATGGTGTCGCCACAGATGCGTAGTGCCCACCCTCTGTTTCCTCCCTGGTTAACACTGTTAGCTGTTTATGGAGTTAGCACCGTTAGCTGTTAGCCGCCGGCTCAGCCACCTCCATGATTAGAGTGCTTTCTGAATTCACATTGAGCCTCTGTAATTGGCTAATTGTTCTGTCTCCATTGTTATATAAAATGTTTGTATCATGTATTATTAGAAGCTAAGGTTTTAGAACTTAAGTGAGCAAATGAGGAACAAGGATTTGTGTAGGATGCAAAACTTTTTACGAGAAGATTTGTGGGAAACACTCGTCCATATTCTACAAAATAAAGATAAAAGGTGATGCTGGAAGTATTCATCACATCTCAACCATTGTTTTATAGGAGGTAAAAGCAAGATGCAATCATATTTCTTGGTGACATCACCCTTTTTTCAGATAAGAAAGATAATATCAAGGTTTCTTGGATATTATCAAAGGGTTTTGGTTTTTGGCTTTACAAGAGATTTTCTTTTCAGCAGACTTTCCAGGAATGAAAGGTGCCTATCTGTTATGACCTGAAGTAGCTTTGCCAGGAATGTCAACAGTAGCTATTTCTAGGATTCTGGGTTATCTGGAACTGAGCACGCTTCATTTATTTTTTCAGCTTTCACCAGAGGAAGCCGCCAGGAGTACAGCTCGACAGACCCCAGTTTCACCATGAGGAGGAAGATGGAGCACTTGAGAGAGGAAATGGAGCAGATTGGACTGTTACGGCAGGTCAGAAGCTTCTGGGCTTGTTTATGCTTTTGTATTTTGCACAAAACACTCAGTCATTCACAGGCTGAAGCCTGCCAGATCCTGCTTTTGTTCCAGTGTTTATACCTTTAAGTGAATAAGTGGTAACTAATACCAGAGGAGTGCGTGTGTCCACTTAATGTCTGACAAGTCCCCAGCAACGCTTTCCAGGTCCTCCTAGGGAACCCCGAGGTGTTCCCAGGCCAGACGAGATATGTAATAGTAAATAGTAACGCTTTGGTTAAAATGCGTGTTTCTGAAGTGCTGAGCAAATGACTGGATAAATAAGACTTGGGTTATACTGCATGAGTTGTGTGAGTTTGATAAAGTTTTGCTGTTGCTTAACGTGGTCCCCAATCAATTCATCAATTAATTATTTTCTGTGGAGGCAGACGAGAAAAACAAGTTTTCTTCATGAGTTCAAGTTAACATGGCTTGACTAATTGATTTACAAATGGTCATTTTGTGGTTTAGGTTTTCCTCCAAGGCCCTTTCAGACACAGCATGATTCGAGTTGCGCATGCAGCTGGGTTCAGCACACATTAGACTAGGTGTTCAAGGAAGTTTCAGAGGAGCGGGGGCAGAATTTTCAGAACTCCTAGCAGCACAGCATCATTTTGTTGTTGCCAGCAACAAAGAAAATTATAAAAAAAAATTCCCTCTTTACCTCAGAAAAGAAACAGCAAAAGGTCTGTAGAGCCACTGAGGGGGAGGTCTTTGTAAAGCAAAAAACAAGCCTAAGCTATATTCATCATATAGGCTACACATATGCCTCCATACATGCTTTGTGTTGATATGCCTACTTGGTTGGAAACGTGTTTCCAAGACAGGGCCGTTGTAGCGTTGTGTCTGAAAGTGGCCCTTAGTGACCTTCTTTTAGAGGAGGAGATGTTTTGTGAATAGCTGCCGTTTTCAGACAGTGAGTTGACACAAGTGACAGGATAATTACATAACGCATCTGTTGTATAAGACTTCATACTCATGTGTGAACACGCAGAATTCACATTCCAATGTGTTTATCCTTCATACATTCACCCACATGGTCAATAAGTATATGCTTAATCTGGAGTTCCTAATAACAGATGAGCCACTTGAACCACTTCAATTCCCGTTGACTGTATTTTCCATTTTACACTATTTGTGGCACTTTGCAATTATTAAAGTGCACTTTATTTGTAAACAAACAAAAGTCAGGTTCACAATCAGTACTACTCACCAAAGCTCATTGTTTGTATCTTCTGGGTATCACAAACATGTTGAGTGCATTTCCCTTCCATAAAACAGTTGCATTCTTAAGTATTTTGAATCCATCATTGTTTACATTCATGTTTACTAGTTGGCAGTCTTCTTCTTCTGCGTATTTGTTGGCAGATGGCCGCATGTGTTGGTGCATTGCTGCCACCCTTTGATCAGTGGAATTCTGTATCCACAGGATACCTTTACCATGCGGACTTTAATATCACTGAGTGATTTAAAACACCGTCGGATACAGCCTTCAGCTACTGCTCACTTGGTTGAAGTTTAAACTATATATAGAAGTATAGTATCTTTTCCTACGAGAAAAGGACAAAGACGATATTTGGCCTAATTCACCAGCTGAAGAAGAATTTTTTTCTTGAAACCCACTTGTGCTGTTTTCCCAAATGTTCTACCAATGTTTTCTTGTTTGGGATTCGTTGTTAGGTAAGAACAGAATCTGAGCACACCTAAGCACTCTTACACACACTTTGCGCTGACATGTTTGTGCAGAATGATAGGTTTTTTGTTCACTTAATGATAGGCTTTATGGCGGCACAGTAGTGCAATGGTTGGCATTGTCACCTCACAGCAAGAGGGCTCCTGGTTCAAA
The DNA here is from genome assembly GCF_006386435.1 of Epinephelus moara. Classification (NCBI taxonomy): domain Eukaryota; kingdom Metazoa; phylum Chordata; class Actinopteri; order Perciformes; family Serranidae; genus Epinephelus; species Epinephelus moara. Next base: position 18,073,746 of record NC_065508.1, on the reverse strand, counting down.
CCCGAGTTGGTGGGTTCAAATCCCGGGGTGGGGGAGCCCCCCATGTGCGAAGCTTGCATGTTCTCCCCATATCAGTGTGGGTTTTCTCCAGCTTCCTCCCACAGTCCAAAGACATGCACATTAGGTTAACTGGTGGCTCTAAATTGGGCTGGAGCCTATCCCAGCTGACACTGGGCGAGAGGCATAAGACAGACAACCATTCACACTCACATTCACACCTTCGGCCAATTTAGAGTCACCAATTAACCTGTATGTCTTTGGACTGTGGGAGGCTGACGCTGACACAAGGAGAACATACAAACTCTGCACCAACACCACTGTACCGCAGAAAAGCATTATGGTCTTTTAAAATAAACACCAGGCCTTGTTAACCCTTTAGTTCACATCAGATAAGTAAGTAAGTAAACTTTTATTTATATAGCACCCTTCATAGTATGCCTACACAGAGTGCTTAACAGTACAAACAATAAAACCACAGTTCAATCAGTCACAATAAACGTGCAACCGAAACATTCAAGAAAACATACACACAAGGCATATGGCAATGCAAGGTCAGTGCATGTAGAAGCATGGGAACCATGCCATCTTATAACTAGTTATTGATCATCTAGAAAATGTCAGACGAAGCAGGCGAGACAAAAAGTGACAGAGCAACATTCCGACTAAGTTACTGATAACTTACAGAAAATTGCTTGACATAATCCAGCTTCCTCCTCACCTTAGTACGCCCTCTCTCTGTCTCTCTCTCAAGCACATACATGCAGATCTTGTAGAGCGCTGTGGCGCCCGTCTCTGTCCTCAGTCCTGACAGTTGTACTACTGTAATGTGGAACATTTGCAGGCTTGTTGTTTCAACAAGATGTAATTTAAGCATCCCATGTAGCATTTTTTGTGCTATTTTATATCAACTCCTGAGGCTACTAAATCTAATACTTTGTTTGGCATGCAGTTCGAAGCTATTGATGTTTTTTTCTACCATTTCTAGAGTTTCAGATGGGCATTCTTGACTTAATTCTCTCAGTTTTTGTTCTTCTGAATGCCCTGCGGCCTTATGCCCTTTATTGGGGATCAGTGGAGTGTTAACCTATGCTGATTAAAATCAACTGGCACCTCCGTTAAAGGGTTTTTTTTGGGAGTTTTTCCTTATCCACTGCAAGGGTCCTAAGGACAGAGGGATGTCGTATGCTGTAAAGCCCTCTTAGGCAAATTGTGATTTGTGATACTGGGCTTTATAAATAAAATTGATTGATTGATTGATCTGTTTTCAACTTTTGAAGACAATGGAATTCATCATTTTAAGAAACAATTCTGGGGTTTAAGAACATGTCATGAAGCTGACTTACTTTTCTTAGGTCCTTTCTTAAGAACAAATTTAAGAAAAAACGTAGGAAGCAGGGGCGATTGCTCTGAGACAACAAGGGAGGCTGAACTTCCCCTAAAATTGCATAGAAGAAATGGTCAAATATGCGCTATTGAATTTACATTAAAATAAGAATTTACATTGCATTAAATGTGCGCTAGGATGCGTTTAACATCATGACTATGATGTTCTAACCTCAGCTGTTTTTCAAACGCGACCTCCCTGTCATACATTCTCGTGTCAGCACGGTGGACGCGGAGCCTCCAAGAATTCCTATTAAGACAGCGCTGGGCAGGTTTTTTTAATGCAGCAAAGGGAGACAGTCATTGGATAAATACGACAAAATTGTCACTTCCAGGGAGGTTCAGCTTCCCGGGGACCTAATGGAGCGGTAGGCGGGAGAGGACGCTCGGTGGTATGCATGATGTTTGGAGTAATTGTCTGAAAGGCTGAACCCCTTTATGATTCGCATTTCGAGCTCAGTCCCATGCGGATATATATGCAAATGGCGAGTGTCGTCCGGAGTTTCTTATTTCCATAAGCGATATAGCTCATTTTCACCACAATTCAGGTGTTTAAACCCATCTGAAAATCTTTGAGGTGTGTTTTGCTGTGGTTCTGTGGCATGAGTGTGGTTGAAAAACAGCTTAAATCAAATGTTCCTTTTATAAGTTACTGCCTCGCTACAATATGACAGATTTTATGATGTAAACTTAAAGTGAACTTCCCCTGTTTGAAAGACCAGCAGCCGCCACTGGTAGCAAGGTACTGTTGAATGAGGCCCATTATGCGGATGAGGAAGAGTAAGAATAACTGGATGAACCACATTATTGTCAGTGGGATTTAACCTAATTGGTCTGTCTCATATCCTGGTGCCAATACCTTCATGATCTCTGTGAAAAAAGTCAAGCTTAAGATCTGAAGCATCACACCATGAAGACAAAAGGGAAGGCAAGTTGACATCCTAATCTGGATTGTGCAAAATAAAAAAAGATGAGTGAAGCTGAGTGTCTGCTTGCAAGTTGTCTGTACAGAAATACTGAAGAATCAACTTTAACCAGCAAGATAGAGACTGTTGGACACACCTAAACTGTGTGAGTAGAAGAGCATGGTGTCCTTGGCTTAAAACCAAAGGTAAGCAAAGATAGGAGACGGAAAACAGTTGGAAGATAAGATTTAGGGTGTCCCAGATTGTCTACAAGAACAAGGACAGAGATGTGACGTCATGTGCTTGGCAAGACCAAAGAACCAATAGAGACCTCAGTGGCATGTAGCTCACTGAGTTAATGACAGGAACACAAAGTGGGAGGCTGTTTAATAGTTGACAGCAGCAAGGCAAGGAACGTAAGGCATGCACAGGCATAATAGAACAGATGTTCCCTTTACTAGGAAACCAGCCACTGACAATCAGTTAGGACACCATCTATGTTGACTAATAATAATGCAATGTGGAGAACTTCTTAGATGCAAGTGGCAGTGTTCTCAACATTTCAAGGCCTTTTTGTCCATGTTGGCTTAAAAGTCTTGACCTTGACCAAGACGTGAGGTCGTGACTGAGTGAACTTTCTGTCTCAATCAAATCATTGTCATGGCTTGTGAGAGATTACACGACTTTGCGTTCCCAGGAAAGTGTTCTGGATGGAACTACAGTGGAGGTCAGATTACACAAAGGAAAGTGCAGAGATTCACATTTAGAAAACACCATGCTAAGCAGAACAACCCCTTGTCCATCAACTTTATGGAGAAAGCCAGAAAGAACTTACCATGTCTCATATCCTGTGCCTGCCCCTCGTTTACTGGCTCTCGATGACAAACACACAGCATTCATTTGACTCTGCCCAACTAGCTGCAGGACCTGGACTTTGCTTATGATATGATTGTACAAGAACAAACAGGCTCTCTTTTACTGACAGATAGTCTTGCAGCACCAACATTGATAGATGATACTCTGCGGTACATGATTCCTGCTACTGTGAGAATGCAATCAGCAAGAACTTTTGGGTGCAACAAGATGTTGAGACAGATTCAGCTGAATTTAGATATGCCTTTGGCTTCTGAGAAACGTATCAAGTTCCCATTTATGTATAAAATAAATATGGGTCATTTCCATATTTCCATTTAGAGATACAACATATGGGAGGGGGGAAATTTATACAAATATTCATTTGACAAAAAAGGGCAGAGACCAAAGCCAAGTTGGAGAGAAAGAGTGAAATGGTGAGTGAAGATGACTTTTGTCAGTCTTCAGTAATAGTTCAAACAATGAAAACACTTCAGCAGTATCAGTAAAGAATATATGAAGTAACTACAGGAGGTCTCCATCTGTCACCACAACAGCACAAAACTAGACCAATTGAGTGCAATATGTTGAGTATGAAGGTTTATTCTTCATCTTAGAAACTGATGAAAAATGAAGCTTTGCATTAGTTCGTGTAGGAAACGGAAGTCATACACCCCAGCTGTAATCAGCTGACAACTAGCTGACTGAATCATTGCTTCTAATCAGTCACACACCAATCACAGCCCATTCCCATTGCGCTCCCCTGTGCTAGTTTAGCATGCTGCTTGTCTGATCCAGGGAGCATCTTAAGAGCGGAGCCGTCAGCACCAAGTATAACTGTATCTCCATTTGTTGCAGTAAATGGTTAAATCTATGACAATACAAGCTAACCTTTAAGATGTTAACGTCTGTATGACAATAGGCCCATAAATGTCTATCATAGTTTGAGCGGTTTATGTTTGTAAGGGTAGTCACAGAACTTGATTTGTACGGAGCGTCTTCCATGGCGAACACAATACGGCGTTGCACATGGTCAGTAAGTCAGCATCGATGCAGGCTCACTGTCAGAGGGTTTTAAAACTCACTTAGACTCCTCACTAGTTGGTTTGGGATGGCACTCAATGTGGCTGACCCCCCACATGAACGCGGAATGAAGTGAAAGTGGGGGTAGGGAGAGGGTGTAGGGGATGGTTTGGGAAAGGCCCTCTATGTCCTCATGTGAGGACATCACATTTTGGGTATACTTGACTTCCGCATTTGTGGACACTTTTTTTGTGCCATCTAGTGGTAGTAAGAGCACAATACACCAATCCATGTGAAAACAAGATGGCAGCCATCCCTGCCAAGTCAGTCTGCAGCCGATCCTGACACAAAAGTGGACAAGGTCCAAAACATGATCAGATGTTATAGTTGAAACTTGTTTATTTATGATTAATAATGTTTGCAGTTTGATATGGCAACAATGGACTTTATTGTTGTCTCGTTTGAGGGTAATGGGACTTAAATATCGCTGACAATATGTAGTTTGCATACCAAACAAAAGTTCGGGTCACAGGAGGATATGTGAGTGAGCTAAAATGTTAAAGTGTAGGCCATAGATTTCTGGTCCAAGGAGATTTAAAGTTCCAAGAATCCACAAAAATCTCCCATGTTCATTCAGTCACTGTTTTTTGTTGAGCTGACAACATCAGGCTATTTGACTATAGACTTCCTCACAATGTATAGCCCTCGTCTTGTGGGAAAAAGTGCATGCATAGCGTTCTCAAAGTGTCTTCTATTTAGCTAATATTTCACTCAAAGCCCAGAATAGACCTGTCTTGCACTTCATTTACTTTCCAGATATGCACACAATGTGTCTTTGAAAAAAAGCCCAGCATCAGATCCTATTCAACAGCAGTTCATGCAAATCAAATGATCTGCAGCTTGGCTCGATTAAATCTGCAGACTTGGTGCTTGCCAAAAACATCAAGTCCTCAGGTGTATTGGAAGCACCTTGAATTCCACGAAATGCCTCAGGATTTTTTCTTTTTCTTAAAGCAAAACACTTTTTTCTCTGGAAATCAAAATGATATTTCGAGACGTGAGATGGGATTATTATCAGCGGCAGTTTATATGATTGCATAAACAGCTTTTCTCACAGTATTTACAGTAGTGACATTATTTTGTAAACGTGCCCAAATATGACTAACTCGCACGGTGCAGTGCAGGCCTGGACACTCTCTGCAGCTCACTAGCTGCACTGTTGGCTGCAGGGCCTTCATGGTAAATAAAGAACAGACCGTCTGTAGAGGCGACAGAGCTCGATGTGAATGGTTTCATTAAACGAAATAAATAAAACTCCTTTTGTGTTCTGGGACAGTGATTTCATGAGGTCATTGTTAATGTGTTTGCAGAACATCGAGTCCAGACTGAAGGTGTTGCTCCCAGACGATGTTGGAGCTGCTCTGATGGATGGGGTCGTCCTTTGCCATTTAGCCAATCACATTTGTCCTCGGTCCGTCGCCAGCATCCATGTGCCGTCTCCTGCAGTGGTAAGCAGCAGGGAGTTTCTTATTTTGAATGACAGATATCATTTTGTGATGATAAATGAGCTTTCTCACCCTGTTAATAATGATTTGCAGTGTTGTCTGCATGACCGACAGTAACCACACAATGTCATGAAATGTTTTGTGTGTTCTGCTTTTAATGTCTAACATGATTTATATTGTGGCCTCCAGCCAAAGCTTAGCATGGCTAAATGCCGTAGGAATGTGGAGAACTTCTTGGATGCCTGTAAGAAGCTGGGTGTCACACAGGTAATAATATCATGTTATATATAATATATTAAAAACATGCAATTTACATTTACTTAGTTTTCTTGTTCAGATTTATGATGATGATTTAATAATGAGATCAACTAACAAATGTACAGTAATATTGCCTGACTGTACTAAATCTCTCCATGCTCTGTCATGCTGACTAATTCGTCTGGTTTGCACTGACTGATGGAAAATTTATTGCGTGGCTAATGGAAATTAAAAAAGCATTCATTTTCATTTTCTTTGGCAAGACCTGCCTGACAAATTCGAATCAAATTCTTATTACGAGACAATTATATAGCAACATGAAAGGCATGTAAATGTCAGCCACTCTTAAAATTACACCCACACGAATTAAATCAAAGGGCGCAGTTTGTGTGGAAGCCAATAAAAGCCAAAATAATTAGAATTTTTAAAAGTAACTGAATGCCTAATTGTTAGATTAAACCACTACTGAAGAATATTAATACATGTATAGCATTGAAATATATATCTTTTTAAAACACAAATGTACATTTATGTGGTTTGAATTCTCCACTTTGAAATTTAAGATAAGTAATTTCAAGTTTTGCAATGCCAAAAAAGTTTACTTTAAGCCTTCACAAAATCATATAGAAAATTCATGTGCCCAGGGTTTCCAGTTTCTCATGTGCATTTTGTGTTTCTTAGATCACATGACAGCACAGAGGGCAGCTTATATTTTATTTTATTTGATTTCACTGTATTGTTAGAATAAAATTCTGAAATCTGTCTTGTGTCCCAGGACATTGACGGTTTCATATGAATAACACCTGAATACAAAAATACAAAACAACATTTAGCAAGCAAGCAAACAACCAAATCCTACAACAAATGCCAGAAATCACCAGAGACATTATGAAAAGTGGATGCAGTGCAACATATTACTCAGTACGTATTACATTCATTGTTCGCCTGATTTAACAGGTTGACAGACTGAGGAACAAATGAGCTTCTCACCCCGTTAAGTCGAGGTTCAGGCTGGATTGCTTGAATTTCAATGATTGAATTCCACCAATACAGTTTTAGCAACTTGATGCATTCACTTGACTTCAATTTTTAATTTAGAAAACAACCAGTTAAAGTTAAGCAATGTATTTTTTTTATATTAAACATGATTAAACACAGATACAACCCCAGATCAGGGCTCAGCAACCTTTACTATCAAAAGAGCCATTTTTGGCCAAAAGATTAAAACTTAAAAAATCTCTCTGGAGCTGCAAAACATATTTGAAAGCCAAGGGCTGAAATAAGGCAATTTCCTTTGACTGCTGTGCATCATAAAGTGTCACATATTTGTGAGTGCTGACACCTTCCTTTGCTATTTTGGGATATTTGGGTGGTCACTTGTTATACTATAAAAACATTTGAGTTGAGCATGGTAGTTATTTTGAGCCTTATAATTAAAGAAACACAGCCTATTAAATCTAAAATAACCCATTAAAGGGATAGTGCACCCAAAAATGAAAATTCAGCCATTATCTACTCACCCTCATGCCGAGGGAGGCTCTGGTGAAGTTTTAGAGTCCTCACATCCCTTGCGGAGATCGGCGGGGGGAGCGGCTAGCACACCAAATGGCTAATGGCGCCCCAGACTAACGTCCAAGAACACAAAATTGAATCCACAAAATATCTCCAACATGCTCATCCGTAGTGATCTAAGTGTGCTGCAGCCCCGACATAAAAAGTTGTTTCGAAAAACATAATTTGATGTGAGGACTCTAAAACTTCACCAGAGCCACCCTCGGCATGAGGGTGAGTAGATAATGGCTGAATTTTCATTTTTGGGTGCACTATCCCTTTAAGGAAAGTCCCAGGTTTACCCAAAATATTGTTACAATTATTTAATTAAACATAACACAGCCAGAGATTCAATGACAGTAACAGATCACAGAAATCTCAGAAATGAATATCAACAAATAAAACCAAAACTATCTGCATGGTTAGATTGGTTAGATACGACTACACCTAAGTAGGATTTCTTTGTACTTTGGGTGAACCAACCCTTTGAATAATGAAGGTGAGGAGAAGCCACATAAGTCAGGCCTGTATGTTTCTGAGTGTAACTGACGAAAGACGTCTGTCTGCCGACTCAGGACAAGCTGTGTCTGCCCCACCACATCCTAGAAGAGCGTGGCCTGGTGAAGGTGGGCGTGACCGTGCAGGCTCTGCTGGATCTGCCTGCATCGAAGCCCACACAACTGTCAGCCGTTTGACACGAGCCTGAATGTTGCGTCCAACCCACAGTCATCCAGCCAACCCCTCTCCCCTTCCTGAACCTACACCCCATCGCCAGGGACCAGAGAGCCCCTCAGGGTGAGGACCCAGTGGGCTGTGGGTCGTTGGGAGTCTGCTTCTGCCTGACTGAAATGGGAGACAGGAGTGAGAAATACCTCTGTCTCTTTATATGATGTCAGCCGCCACCCCACTTCCTGTCCATCACATTTTTACTTGTATCCTGTTCCTAATTACTGGGGTCATCCTGTATGTGTGTGGACTAGCAGTGTGACTGTGTGTTTCCTGAGCTGCACAGCTTGCCGAGAGGAGACTGAAAAGACAATGGGTCTATACAGGAGGACCTGTGCATCTCTCTCTGCATGCTCAGTGATTATTGAGCCTGCAAGTGCCAGTACTAACAACATTTCCATGCTGGTGTTGGAGACATTGGCAGTGAGGAGATGACAGACATTTGACTCACTCTTTCACTAAAGAGACCGAAGCTGCACACTGGCCTCGCAGCCACAAACCACTGACTGACCTCAAGGGGTTCATACACTCTTGACTTTCTCTTCTCTTTGTGGAGTTTATTTCTTCCCATGAAAATTCATTTTTGAATTTATACATGTTTTTTCCAGGTTCCTACTGTCACTGTTTCTTAGCAGCCAGACGTGTTCACATTTGTTTGAGCAATCACATCACAGCTTTTTGAGGGCGAACGCAAGGTGTGCCTCAGAACAGTGTGACAATTAATAATAATTAATTTGCTTGAAGTCACGCTCCAGTTGATGTCTGCCTGTTTTCCCCTCGAGTGTTGTTCTGAAACATTTAAATTACTGCGCAAATCAGTACTTCAGAAAAAAAAACCTCTCTTAATACAAACCTGCATGCCATGACATCTGACCACTGTGACAACATGTGCTTGGCTGCAGCTCAAAGCATGACGGTCCTGTTATGTAGCTTTTTTTTTTTTCATTGTACATTAATTTTCTGTTGTTGAAAATATTCTGTAATCCAACTTTTCTAAAGCTTTTATACTTTCCAATCATTGCCAATCATCACTGGCCATTTTTCTGGAGGTCAGAGCCTGGGTGTGCCATGTTGGGCACAAAGCAGTTAGGATTTTATTGCTGTGCGTAACCTCTGATGAAACATGTTTATACTGTATGTGTTTGTGAGTGGAGGGGTCTGAATGAAGGGGCCGTCACTCCTGCAAACCTTCCACACATTGCACGGTCCTGTCGTACAGCCAGGCCACCCCGCTCTGTGGTTTCTGATACAATTCATTATTTCAGGGAAATGAAATTATTTATGTATTTATTCATTTGTTTTGTATTTATATGTTGTTGGTTTTGTGCATCGAAGCCCTGGCTATCAGTTCAGGTGCGGTGCAGCTGACTTTGTGTGTTCTCTGTAACAACCTGATCTACTTTATGACTCTTTGGCAAGATGTGGGGAAGTGACTAATCACCTGGTGGCTAAACTGGTCCTCTGTGACCTCTCAGCATTAGTGACAACTGTCACAGTTGATATTTAGTTCAGTATGGGTGTTAAATACAACTACGTTCACACCATTTGTCAGTGTAGCTGACAGCAGTGTTGACAGCATGGGAGGAAAGAATAGAGGCATGATTGTTGGGTAGAAATTATGCAAGAGTTGATTGTTGACAAAGGCTGACTTTATTCTTCTCTCAAAGATGGTATTTGTCATCTCCTCATAAGATTACACCCTGTTTGCTTTAACCTTTTAATGTATTACATCTGTTGTATTAGGTCTTACTTAGTGATTATTATCATTTCTGCAGGGCAATGTCAGTCTCATGAGGTGATTGGCATGTTAGTCCAGGCTGTAATCTTTTTAAAACTCCAACATGTTTTGGTGGGAAGAGTCTGTGTCTCCTCTCTAAATCCAGAGGGTTTTGCAGGTCCGTGAACGCAGCACAGGCGGAACTCTTCTTTTCTTCCATCAGCAGAAGTTTTGGAGTTTTTAAACAGCAGGGTGGATGATTGATTAGTCGATCCGATCACAGCTGATCAGATCAGATCGATGAATTAGAGGAGCAGCTGTTTGTGACTGAAAGCTAAGTTTTAGACCCAGCGCAATAAACGGTTAAGTTTCACTTTCACAACGGCTGATGTTCTGCTGCTCCGTCTGTGCGCAGAGTGAGCTCTGCGCTGCAAGACTGTGGAACTGTGAATAACTCAACAGTATATATTTTCCAATATCACTCTCAATGAACAGTCCAGCTCCAAAAATAGAAAATTAAAGCTAGGCGACAGACAAATGAATGTGTGGGAAACCCTGCATTGTCTCACATTGCCTGTGTCTCGGCCAGAAAGTTGCACTTGAGCACACCGTAAAGACTACAGCCAATGACCAACTAGCACGGACACTGTGCGTCTGCGAGAGAGGAAATAACTCTTCATACCAAACTGTAACAACAATACAACCCAATGTTAAAAAAACAAATGATATTTCCTGTGCACTAGCGATCAATAACACAAACAATTGCAAACTGTTTCTGCTATAGAGCTCAGTGGCAAAAAAATAATCTTACATAATATAATAAGTCTGTTTTGATCCCACGCCCTTTTGATCTTAGTCATTTGTTTGCTTTCTTCATTTGCGTTTCTCTTCTCGTATGCTGAGCTGCCAATCAGAGTGTTTTCATTTACCGACGGGCTGCCATTCAACATGCTGAATCAATCGAAAAACAACTGTCAAGTGCTGACTAGTGCCAACGATGTGGGACACATTGCAAAAACTAGGGCGACAGACATTGACTGACAGCCAGCTGTCGGCTTGGTGTGTCAGGATTCTTGACAAGCTTAAGACTTATACATATTGATAAGACATCCATGAAATGACCTCTGGCTATTGACAAAGGCTTTGCTAGGTTCTTTGATGAAGAAATAGCTAATCATGATGCAAAAACTGTTAAAACATGAGAGTATTGTTTGTGTAGCTGAAACATCTTGGAGGGTGATGCCACTTAAACACCTTGAGAGTCTACAAATATCATCATTAAGCAGCACTGTAACATCTAAGAACATGACATATTGTGCCTTAAAGAAGGGGTATTTATTTTGTTTTTCTGCAATTTTTTTTTGTTTGTTGTAAAAAAAACATGTGTAATGGTTTGCCTCCCTGTTCTGTTTTTTTGAAGGGATGCTCTAGATTAGTTGTAACATAAGAAGCTTCTCTGCTGGAGGGCTACAGCTTCTGACTGGCTGCTAACTGCAGGAAAATTAAGTTAGAGCTCAGTGGCACTGTTTGTTAACTCCACGATCTACAGTGCATAGGCAACCAAAATCTGAGAGAGCGTATTTGAGGTTTTTATTCACTCTGGCATTTACTGTTAATGCTTTGAACCTCACTGTACAAAAGTCACCTGTATGTCACATGGTTGGACTTTCCAGATTTGAATGCTGATCCTAAGAACCTCTGCTTCCTTTAAACGGGCTCTATTATTGACTAACTTTATGCCGTCATTTTCCAAGGAAGAGATGCCATGGAGATGCCAAACAATACAGGGCTTCCAGTTTATCAGGCTTAGGGTGTAAAAAAAAAAAGAAAAAGAAAATTCCCATCAATTTCAGGCTACTGTGGGTTATCAGGTGCTATTTCCTGTGCTGTTGAGCTGCATTTATCAAACAAGCAGCTGTTTTAAGGACGGACACGTATTCATAGGGTGTGCAACAACAGACTGCATCTTACGACAGCATCTACTAAACGTGCTGACCATATTTATCACCATGTGAGCGGTTCACGTATTATCAAACAAGAGGTGATGTGAAATCTCAAAAACTGTAGCACACAGCGCTATGTTAGCATTACAGAAGCTGGCTTTATCTGAAAAAGTGTCACACAGAAAAGGCATTACTGAAGGTAGCATTATAACTTCTTCAATTTTTTTCTGTCTATGATTACAGGTTTAGAGACGATGAAGAAACAGAGCTGATGTGTAACCTACCTCGGGTTTGCTGTGTCAGACACTGGTGGTTTAGATTTGAGATACTTTTCTGATCAAAAGTGAAAGATGTTCCTGTATGCCTAAAAACTTAAGCTGGCCATACCTTACTGTATGTTTTCTGTCTCATATGTTACTGCACATATTTACACACAACTACTTTGTGTTTTGCAGTGGGGGGGGGGGGGGGGTGGAAAGATAAAAAGAAGTGAGTTTGAATTTTAATGCATTTTGATGACAATGACACTAAATTAACTGAGGCACAAAAGGGGCAGAAAATCAAACCACAAAGAAAATATTTTGTTGCTTAATCATCGTGTGGTTCCTGCTGTGGTTTGTAATGGGATTTAACTAAATTTTCAGATAAATGTGAATAGTATGGCAAAAAAACTAGCACAAACATCTTGATATTCTCTTCTGAGGCTGAACCATCTGGACCAAGTATTACCACTTATTAATGCCAGAACGTCTATGAACCTGATTTATTATTTCAACCTAGTCGCCACAATTAATGTTTTGGCATTGTACATTTCTGCAAACCACGGATATTTAACATTTGTACGTAATTATGTAGAGGATATGTTGAAACTCTGCGTTTCTTTATGTTTCAGTAACATTGTGGTTAATGTGTGGTTAGGTTTAGGCACAAAAACCACTTGGATATTGATAGGAAAAGATTATGTTTTGGCTTAAAACACCTGCTGTTGGTGGCACAATTGTTGCTGGAAATGCCACCAGTGTCTCTCAAAAAAAAACCACTGTTGGTGGCACAGTCACCACTGGAAATGCCAATGATTTCTGGCTAAAAAACACCCGCTGTAGCTGGCACAATCACAGTTGGAAATGCCACCATTGTCCTGCTAAAAACCCACTTTTGGTGGCACAGTCACCGCTGGAAATGTTGTTGATGTGTTACCAGCTGGTGCTGGCACTGCTGGAAATGCCAACCAGTATCCCGCTAAAACATATCCTGTTTTTGGTGGCATATGTGCTACTGGAAAGGTTGCTGATGTCTTAAAAAATACCTGATTTTGGTGGCACAATTACAGCTTTAAATTCTGCTAATGTCTCATTAAAAAACAACTGATTTTGTTGGGACAATGGCCGCTGGAAATGCCACTGAAGTCACCATTGTTGCTGGAAATATCACCAATGTCCCATTAAAAAACACCCACTTTAGGTGGCACAATCACCGCTGGAAATGTTGTTGATGTGTTACCAGCTGGTGCTGGCACTGCTGGAAATGCCACCAGTATCCCGCTAAAACATATCCTGTTTTTGGTGGCATATGTGCCACTGGAAATGTTGCTGATGTCTTGCTAAAAAATACCTGATTTTGGTGGCACAATTGCAGCTGGAAATGCTGCTAATGTCTTGTTAAAAAACACCTGATTTTGGTGGCACCATCGTTGCTGGAAATACCAACAATTTCCCATTAAAAAACACCCACATTTGGAGGCACAATCACCACTGGAAATGCCACCAGTGCCCCGCTAACCCCCTCCCCCTGTTCTTGGTGGCACAAGTGCCACTGGAAAAGCCACTAATGTCTCACAAAAATACACCTGAATTTGGTGGCGCCACTATGAAACTTACAAATGTAACGTTCAGTGGTTTGCAGAAACATAGAATGCCAACAGAGGATTCTTCTGGCGAATGGGCTGATTATCTTCACAAAACAAAAAAATTGCAGTTACATAAAACACTTCTTCCTCAAGGTGTGGTGACTTCACCTGCTGGAAATTATGATGAGTTTCTCTCTATTGTAATGATGGGAATTAACACCTCAATTAAACTGTATAGCTGTAGGACACAGGTGAAAGTCCTTTACATGAGTCACCCCTTTTGTGTTTTTTTTTTTTTTCAGTGTTATCTCCTTGGTATCATGCACTGCATGCCTGGGCATGATATATCTCCCTCCATGTACGCAAAGGCGCTGCTTTGTTTCCTTTTTGAGCCCGTTAATATTCTTTTCAATTGCCTGTAGCACTTATCCTCTCACTAATGCGCACACATGATCGAAAATTCAATTTAATATGTGATGTTTAAGTCATACACAGTTACAAATAACTCCCAATACAATGCCACTAAGTGTGCGGCTCCTCCCTCTTTCCCTTGATGTCTTTGTGAGCCAGCGCTTCAGTTACCTTCAGTTCTTTGTTAGTGAGATGACTCATTCATCTGTCAGCCAAGGAGAGCAAAACAACTGTGACTTTTGTGTGCAGTGTAACTATGTCGTCAAATGTCACACTGATGCCTTACTCCTGTTTTTCCTGTTTACACCCCCGTATGTCATGATGCCCTTTTATTGTTTTACTGTAAATTAACCAAGTGCCAAATCACGAAGGTATCATTACTTCACAGCCTTCAGTGTTTGAGCAAAAGCATAATTACGGGCACTGTCAACACTGTATACAAATATCTACTAATGGATCTCATAGCATCGAGCCGAAATGATGAAAATCCCACACACACACATACTCACACAGCTCCTGTGTAGCAGGACCTGTATCAAGACTATTCAGATGGTTTGTATTATGACTTTGAAACTGAATATGAAATATTACATACAGTTTGATTGTAAGTTTTTGTTTGAAGGACAAGTTCACATTACCTAATCTTACAACAGCAGTCACATGTCCACATGTGCATTGACTCATTTTGTGCTGGCTGAAGTCGTTCCTCCTGTTCATACTGGAATCAAGTGGGTTTCTTCTGAATTTACAGTCGGCTCAGTGTGAAACTTCCACAACAGTGTTTTTTTGTTGAGCAGAGTAATAGTAGTAGAAAGAGGGAATTGTGCACCAAAAAGACTAACTTCAGAAGATAACCACTTGATTTATCTGACTCAGACTGTTGAAACATCATATAAACTTTGGCTGAACTTTAGGATTTAACTTGAGGGGATTTCCTCAGGGCCAGTATGGCCTGGAGGAACTACTATAGTGACTGTTATCTCTGTCGACATACATACAGGCATGTGAGTAAGACAGACTTGAAAAAAGCTGAAACTATCTTTTGAAATGTTTGCCCTGTTTGGAAGAGTCACACAGAAGTGTCGGAAGTGACTTATACTCATAAAGTAATAGCTGGTTGTCATTTTTCAACATCAATGTGTGTGTTATCATCTGTGAACGTAGTGTTTTACCTCAAGAACTGTTCTATCCAGTTATTTGTTTATTCTGTTGTACAGATCGCACTAATAAATAGGTTTCCTGGCAGGTATTTTATGATGCATGGGAGCAAGTGGAACATAATGTTCTTTATTTTGCTTTTAGGGTGACACTCCCTTTGCAGCACACCTGCTATAAAAAGTAATGAACTCTGAGAAATGTCATGGAAAAGTCTAACTGACGCATCATTGTTGGCGAGAAATCCACTGCAATCATCCTTTGTATCATCATAATCAGTACATCGGTACCTGTACATGGTTCACGTGTCACAGTTGGACAGTGGCCAACAAGGGCAAACGTGCTACACTGGCCTAAAACATTTCTAATACAAGAACCGTGTTGCTGCTTCAGAAAATACGGCAATTTAAAAACAAAAATCCAACAGAAATGCAACAATGGAAAAGTTCTGCAAATGAAAAAAGTGCTGCAACGAGTCAAAAAAAACCCACATTAACAGCAAGCACACTATAAATACAAGTGTGGAGTTAAAAACACAAAAATAAATATAAACTAGTCAGTACCCATTGGTAGCTTTGTCACCTTTTACCTATGCCAATCCTCAATGCCTATGTGCAGTTTCACATAGATTGACCACGTCAGTGAGTAGAAAAACGTGGGACAGACAGAATGACTGACTGACAGAATGACACACTGACAGTTTCAGTGATTATGTACAGCATACCATACCATGACTTAGTCATACCAAAAATTAGAAGAAAAAAAACCCCCAACATTCGTCCACAGGGGGAGCCACAGTGATCATTCACATTTTAGTCATTTTTAAGCATTTTTCTGTTGTTATGGCGCCACCTAGTTGCCAATTAGAGTTAAATTTCTCCAGTCACCTTGAGGCGTCCTGTTCTACATATCTACCAAGTTTAGTAAAAATCGATATGGCGGTTAGGCCTAAATAAGAAATTAGCTCTTTAGCGCCCCCATTTTGTTTGATGGGGTCAGTAATGGAGGGCTCCCCTCAGATTATGTGTGGTCATATGCCTACAAAGTTGCGTGGTGATCGGTGAAACCCTTTAGATGTTATACACCTTTATGTGATGAGCCACGCCCTCCGCAATATTCATTGCCTTATAGAAGCTCAGATTTAGTAAGTTTTCCAACTTTTGCCAAGAGGGAACTTTAGATATTGGTCCCTAGATTATATTCACCGAGTTTCATGCAGATCGGTCAAACTTCCTAGGAAGAGATCGATTTTTAAGTGTTTTTCAAAAAATTCAAAATGGCAGAAAATCTATATAACCAGAAGTTATGGGTTCTAGAGGTAAATTTGTTCCTCATGAGGAGAGGCATGTCTGTGCAAAGTTCCATGTCTCTACAACATAAGGGGCATGAGATATGCCCATTCAAAGCAAATTCAATCGGTTTCTATAGCGCCCCCCTTTGGCCAATTGGTGTAATATTGCTTCATTCGCATCCTCCCATGACCCTCTACCATTGTGCCAAATTTCACATGGATTGACCAAGTCAGTGAGGAGAAAAACGTGGAACAGAGACGCCCACAGACACACAGACAGAGTTTTCGTCATTATATAGTAAGATAAGATAAATGCACCAGAAAAATGCTGCGTGCCCAGTGAACACATCAGATATTCTCCAGGCCTCTAGGGGGAGCTACATAAATCCGTTGCTTTTTTATGATATTGTAAAAGACTACGGCCAAATGTTAAAAAGAATACGTACCCTTTTATGTCACCTCTATACTTCACTTCTCTTCTAAAAAACAAGTCAAACAAACACGCTCTCTCCAGGTTGCCAGGAGTAGTTTTGACTTTGATTGCACATTTTTTCGATTTTCGATTTTCAGGACATTTCCGTTGTCGCATTCGTTTTGGATTTTCATATGTGTTTTTGAATTGACATTGTTTCTGAAGCTGCAGCACTTTTCTCCAGATGAAAATGTCTCTGGGCCGTTGTAGCGTGATCGCCCTTGTCAGCCACTGAATAACTGCCATCAGATTTTTGCCTGTTATGATTTATCACTTGCCATCTCATCCAAAGAAAACAGTGAAACAGTGAGTCATGTCTACAATGCTACACTGCCAAGAAAATTCAAACGTATGTAAAGAAGCTTTTTGTATCTCAAAACAAGTCAAATGCATGCAAGAAGACTGAGTGGCTGAAGCTGAACCTCTGTACATATCATCTGTATAAATTCCAGGGATTTCTTAAAAAAACAAAAACAAAAAAAAAACATGGTCAATATTAAATAAAGTGAAATTCTTTGCAGCTCAGTCTGTCCTGTCGTTACATGCGTCTCAGACTCTGACAAGTGGTGTGCCTTTGATGGATGTCTGCCGATGATGCAGTAATTTACTGTGGAAAGACACCAGCTTGTGTGGAGAACTGTAATTGCAGGGACTACCCTGGGTACCACCCAATTTCCTCAGAGGTGTGATCACATTTACGTGCAAGATTAAACAAACTGCAAAAATATTCAAATTGTAGTTATAAAGTGATAGTCATGACACGTACATGTACAGCAATGGATGTGAATCAGCCTTTTGAATCCAGGACAAGAACATCAAAGAGTTAAAAGCATAGAAATCATAAAGAAGGTCAACAGCAGCTCAGGGCATTGACTTGGATTTTTAAAACTGACATTGTAAATGTGACACCTGAGTTGTTTGCCTCCTCCCCCTCCTTAGTTTCTCCGCTGCCCAGATCTCCTGTCCCCATTCCTCTCCTTGTGCCAGTTTCCCCACTTAGATCTGTTTCATGTCTCCCAGTCAGAGCCCTTTTCTGTCTCTGCCTCTCTGAATCCCTTTACAGCGTGAACCTGTCTTTGTTTCTCTGTCCAGCTTGACATTGTTTCTGTGTGTTCATGTTTGTTTTCTGTCCCAGAGCTGATCCTGAGTCTGTCCTTCCAACCTTGTGTCAAAATCTGTTGTCTGTCTGTCAGTGCTCAATCTGCTGTAAACTGTTTTACATATCAGTGTTCACAACAATTTAACAAATGACTCATTCCCAGTAATCTATGACTCCATTTCCAGGAAAAACACAATTATCCATCAACAGAGGACATCAAATAAATAAGCATGAGGTGGTTTATAGTATGATTTCTGATGTTGATCTTTCATGATATCATCAGCAAAGAAAGACACATTGCGTGCAGACACTTGGGTGGTTTGATGCACATGGGCTTTGTTCTAGGACATTTCATCTTAAGGTTTGGTCTGTGTTATGCATGTAATGCACTCTGACAAGGGGATGAGGTCTATACATGTCTGATAAACTGTAGTTTAAAATGTTTTTTTTACTCAGCTGAAATACAAGCTGCCATTTTAGCATGCCTCTTTTAAAAAAAAGATTGAATGGCACTAGTTTTAAAAATAAAAAAAAATGCTTGCTGTGCCTTTTTATTGTTGCCAGGCAACCACTCACCTCCTTATTCTAACCTTCTCGTGTAATCAATCCACCGTTTATTTATTTATTTAAGTTATTTGACAGTAATTAGTATCTAGTTCCTAAAATGTTCAGGCAGAGGGTACTTGCTTTATCTCTGGTTGTAGAGGCTGTCAGTAAATAGTTTTTTGGGCACATGAGACCCTAAAAAGAGGGTGGACCACGGGGAGTACCACCAGTTGGTCCAGGAGCTTCACCACCATGATGGCCGTTTCCAGGCATATTTTATGATGACTCGGGGGCGGTTTGACAACCTGCTGTATTGTTGGGCTGTATA
Source organism: Epinephelus moara (assembly GCF_006386435.1). Lineage (NCBI taxonomy): Eukaryota > Metazoa > Chordata > Actinopteri > Perciformes > Serranidae > Epinephelus > Epinephelus moara. Next base: position 18,054,735 of record NC_065508.1, on the reverse strand, counting down.
GTTCTGGGTATCCAGCAACCACTACCACCCGTTACTCCTCCATTGTTTACTGACTGTAAACGTGTTGTCGTAACTACCACAAATCATCCAAATGAACAATGGGAAAAAAGATGATGAAAAAGAGATGACATGGGGCGCTTTTTCACTTTGAGTTGAAGTTTTTGATTGCGTGTCTTTGTTTTAGTTCATATGACTGTCTTCACACACACAGGTACACACAAGCACACTCATGCAAAAATATTACTTAGTTCCTGCAGGTTTTCCTGGGAAGTTGATTTTATCTGCCTCGCTGCCCCCGCTGATTACTCCTCATTCTCAGCCTCCGTGTTGTAGTTCCTCCTCCAAGCCTTCCCTTCTAAGCCTCATCATGAGTCCGGGTTTTTCCTTAGTTAAGTAACTTTTGGGTTTTGACATCTCAGCAGTCCTTATTTGTACTTACCTGCACTTTTCCCCAGGACATCCTATTTGTTCCCTGCTTCTGGGCTCCCCTCCCGATCCAGTCCCCCTGTCTCCTGCCACCAACCAGCTTGTCCTCGCAAGCTGTTTTCGTAGTCTCTCCAGCTTCTGAGTTGCCATCCCCAGCAGTCTCACCTGTGTCTGCAGCTCAAGCTGTTTGTTCTGACTCCTTTCCAAGTGGATCCGCCAGTCTCTCCAACATCCTGGCAGCCTTCCCAAGCAGTCCTGTTTTGGTTTTTTTCCTGCACTCTGTGCCTGCACGTCTATGGTTCTGAGTGATGTGTGCCTCTTGGCTTAACCTGTCCAGCACAGCTCCTTTACCTGCAAGTTACCTGTGTGTATGTCCTGTTGCCTGCCAGATACCTCTCTTACCTCAGCGCACTTGGATTTGTCATGTCTTCCAGTCAATTAGCTGCTAAACCAATTCTGCCATTGCTTTGTTTGCACTGATTCCACTTCAGTTGATTTACTTTATGACCAAAATCAAAAGTAAGCTATTCAGACTGAGCTTTTTGACACTTAAAGAATACTAAACCCGCAATTGACATTTTGTATAACAACAACTCGCCGTGTGTTTCTTTGAATTCATGCCTCAACGGTAAATGGAGCATAAAAAACAAAGTCAAACGTTTGAACGACGACCACATCGCAAAACTGTACCTAAATAATCTTTTACAGACTCTCACACAGCTCAAATCCAAATCTCATTTATCTAGCTGTATGCTCAGTCAGTGGTGGGTCTTCCTCTAGGCGACGAGGCAACAACCCCCCCAAAATTAAAAAGAAAAACTGAACATCAGGGAAAAAGGATCCTAAGATCTAGAGCACCGATGGGTATAATGGTGTGGAGTCTATGTGGATAGCAACACAGTAAGACAAAATGAAAAGGCAAACCCCACCTGGGACACAGTTAAAAAACGAAGCTGAAATTTGCATATACCAGATTATTTTATTGTTTGATATTTATTATTGATGTTTGTTAACTTAGTTTTTTATTTGTGTAGATTTCTAATTAGGTCTCCTTCTTGTTTGTGATAAATACAACAAATGGGGGGTGCCAAGGGAAGCTTGCCTCTGACCCCTAATGTGCTAGGTCTGGCACTGTGCTCAGTACTTCCCAAAAACATGCATTTTTGCTACATCATGATTCACACATCTGCGTAACACACTATGATTGAATACATTTTTCTATGGGAGCTTCAATTGGTGTGCGGATCATCTCTTTATTTGTCACAACACATCTGCCCCTGACAATCACATCCTGAGTGTGCCTGAACTTGCAGGTGTTAATGAGCAGAGTTCAAAGGCACACACGTGCCCAGACACATGACTCAGCCATGCGTGAGACTGTTTACTGATGTTTTAGCAAAAATGCAATTGTTTAGGAAATACCGAGCCTATGACTGGATGAAAAGACTTGGATTATACTGAAGGAGTTGTAGTTGTAACTACTAAAAATGTTGTTTTGTTAAAGTTAAATGTAGACCCCTATGACTTCAATCCATGAAGAATGTTCACCTTATTTTAATTATTTGCTCACAGTAGATGCATGCGAGAAAAACAGTTTTCTTCCCAAATTCAAGGTAACACAGGGTGAGTAATTGATATACAAATGATCATTTTGTGGGGGAAGTATTCCCTTAAGTAGAATTACCAGAAAAAGAAGTGTGAACAGACAAATCCTTAAAATGATTAACTTCCATTAATGAGTCATGAACAGAGATAACATCAGTCTTTACAGTGAGCCGCTTGCTCAGACTGACATATCACCACAGCAATCGGTTGTATCAACATCTTCCCATATCAGTCATTGTAATGGGAAAGGTGGAGGTGTGCTCAGGCGTGCAACTTGTCTTTTTTTTTTTTATCACATTCGCAAGACAAATGCAAAAGGAAAAAAAGCTGTGGATAAATGAAGTCAGGTAAAGCTCTGCTGTTTGAGCCTGTGAGCAGCCTGCAGTGTGGCCGATTGATGCATTTACTTTGTGAAGTGGCAGCTGTGGCTCAGAGGTAGAGCAGGTTGTACACCAATCAGAAGATCGGTAGTTCACTGGCTCCTCCAGTCAGCATCTAAGATACTGAACCCCAAACTGTTCCTAATGACTGTTCCATTGGTGTGTGAATGGCTACTGAGTAGCAGATGGCAGGGCTGTTTCAAGACACTCTGGGGGCCCCAGGCAAGAGGCACCTTGGAGAGAGAAATGTGAACGGCTCCTTTCTTCTCTGACACATCACATACCTGTGTGCCGCCACGGCTCGGCTGTTCAGGTATTTCTGGGCAGTCATGAAAGCAGCATATTGTGTGCCAGGTGGCCAGCGCGTGCCGTTATTGGACGGCGCATGGACACTCACCCTCTTGCGACTGGACTTTGAACTTATCCCACAGTAGGTGCCGGTACCGTAGTACTACGGTACTCCAACAACGCTAGCGCAGGTGGCAACCAATCATGCGGGACATGGTCTCAATTTGCGTGACGCGTGAAAAGAGACAGAAATGCTGTGCAGTCCCGCACAATGCGGGACGTCTGGTCACCCTACTTAGCCACTCGCAAGCAGCAGCTAGTAGGGGGCTCCATTAGGGGGGATTCCAACGTGTTATCGTTGTTGTAATGTCTATAGGGGTTCCATCATATTGTCATTGATATGGACCAATGTCAGCCGTCTCTGGGGGCCCCCTTCCAGCTCGGGGCCCTAGGCAATTGCCTAGTTTGCCTGTCCGGTTGCGACGGCCCTGGCAGGTGGCACCCTGTACGGTAGCCTTGGCCACCAGTGTGTGAATGGGTGAATGTAACATGTAGTGTAAAAGCGCTTTGAGTGGTAAGAAGATCAGAAAGCTGCTATAAACTATTTAAGGGCAATTTCTGGTGTTAGACCATAAATGACACATGTATACATTATTTATCTCTACAAGTTTGCTGCTCAAATTCACCCCTAGTTTGTGTCTCTGTGAAGCCTGACAGTGAATGTCCTGCGTTCAAAATCTACACAAATACAACAGTAAATATTAGCATCAAATTATTACTCAGTAAAATGACTCATTATGCAGAATGTCCCATTTCAGAATAATATATATTATATTATTGGATTATAATTATTGATGCATTCAACATACATGATGCAGCTAGTAAAGGTGGGGCTAATTCATACTCTGCTGCGTAGCTCAGACTATAATAACACATCACAATGTATTTGCAGATTAGATTTTGTACAATTAAAGGAGAAGTCCGGTATTTTGCACTTTGAGCCCCATTTCTGGGTTGTTTATGATGAAATAGAGTGGCTAAGACCAAAATAGTGACCATTGCTCATTTTCGGAGAATTTGGCTTTCCCCTGAAAATCGTGATGATGATTTATTTGACATTTTGTCTACCCCATTCATTTTCTATAGGAAGCCTCATTGTCCGTTGGTAGTTATCCGCCACTGGAAACGGAAAGGGGGTTGTTTACGACAAGGTTGTAGTCACTGTAGTCTTTTAGCTCAGCGAAAGTGCCGGCTCGACAGTGTTGTGTGCGCTCCTGAAGGAAGAACGAGAACGAACGAAAAGTTTTGGAATAAGTTTAAACAACTGCACAATGGATTACTCGCTTGTAAACAACCTTCACAGTACGATGCCTATGAACACAACGTCAGCCTTCTTCTGCTTCTTTTCTGTGTCCCATTACATTGCAATGGTTTCCTGCCGGTTGGCAACACCCATGTAAAGGAGCATTATCGCCACCAAGTGGGCTGGAGTGTATAACACTTCAGGGTCAAACGAACGATCAAGCAGAAGTGTACACACGGCTTGCTACAATTTTTATGTCAGAACATCAAGGAACACCACTGACCACTCGGTGAGTTTCATGGCTTTGAAAACAAACGTTTAGGGTGGTTTTAGGACAGGTTCACACATGGCCAGAGGCAGCAGTGTTAAGCCAGGCAGGGGAAAGCCAAATTCTCCGAAAATGAGCAATCGCCACTATTTTGGTCTTAGCCACTCTATTTCATCATAAACAACCCAGAAATGGGCCTCAAAGTGCAAAATACAAGACTTCTCCTTTAATCTAGTCCACAAAGCCAGGGAGAAGCACGCTCGGGGCCCCGCCCCTGCCTGTCACCCAGCACACAATGCACCGGACCCTGATTTCAGTCCCTGTGTATGGTGGGCCCACAGGGTGATGGCTCCATGTAATCTGTTCAGGCTGAGCCCGACCAGGCCCCATGACCTAAGGCCCATCCACTAGATGCTTGCTGGTCCCGCAGGAGGAGCTGGAAAGCATTGCTGGGGAGAGGGAAGTCTAGGATGGATCTAGAAAATGGATGGATGGATGGACAATTAATCTAAATCAGAAAAGTAATTAGTAACCAAAGTTGTCAAATAAATGTATTTTGGAGTAAAAATATAAAGCAGTAGAAAATAGAAATACTCAGCTAAAGCATAAGAACCTCCGAACCTCCAAGTAAAGTACTGATGCTTCAGGAGGAGGGACATCTTTGTGCATTGCATTCTCAGAATGCTTGTACTTCTTTCAACCAATCACAATCGTTCTGGGCGGTGCCACAGCAACAGTGCGCTTGCAAAAATATTGCCGGGGGGAAACAGGTTTTGGTGTAACACACCCACAAAAATATCGCCTACAGGACGTGAACCATGGCAGAAAAATACATCCCCGCAAGATCAAACACCGCAAAAGTTAGTAAAGGACGTGTTGAAAACGGTTGAAAACTAAAGTTAGTAAAGGACGTGTTGAAAACGGTTGAAAACTGCTACACAACTGGAGGTGGTAGGGCAGGACTTCAGCGGGTGGCTCGTTCCGCCCAATGAGAGGCTGATCTATGCAGCGAACTTCTGCCCACTCAGACTACCTTAGCAGTGACTCACTTCCTCCTAAATTTGGCCTCTGAAATATTTTAGGAGAATTTGAAAGATGTTGGAACAAGCTGTGTTTGGTACCAATGTCATGCTGAGCAGAAGCTCACAACTCATCAGATTTCTATATGAAACAACTGAAAGCTTGTGGATGGGAAGCCAGTGAGGGATTATATCCTTGTTCCTATTTGTGACTGGCTGTCAGGATGCATCAGGGGTGGTTGAGATCTTGGTGACTTACATGTATCAAATGAAGAGTGTATTTGTATGCGCTGTTCCCATGACAACAATAATAACAAGTACCACATTACACAACCACGTATCGTATTCAGGGCCACGGGGAGGCTGGAGCCTATTCCAGCTGACACTGGCAAGATGTTAGCTATGTCCTGTCACTAAGACAGGTTGCCAGACTATCGAACAGAAACAGACAACCATTCACAGTCAACCCCAGTTTTGTGGTCTGCTAGTGTCCTCGTCACTATTGGTAGCATGAGGCGGTACCAACAGTCCAGTCAGGTTGCACAGGCTCCTCCAGGATGACACATCCACATGTATGGTTGCAACAAGGTTTTCTGTGTCTTCACACCAAACTGTCACAGTCTCAAGAGCATGGAAGAGACCCCAGGAGAGCAGTCATTACATGAGGAGAGCTGGACAGGGCCATAGAAGGGCATCAACACAGCAACAGGACCGGTATCTGCTCCTTTGTGTGAGGAGGAACAGAAGGAGCACTGCCAGAGCCCTGCAAAATGACCTCCAACAGGCTACTGGTGTGCATGTGTCTGACAAAACTGTCAGAAACAGACTCCATGAAGGTGGCAGGAGGGCCTGATGTCCTCTAGTGGGACCTGTACACACATCCCAGCACCGTGCAGCTTGATTGGCATTTGCCAGAGAACACCAGATTTGGCAGGTCTACCACTGGCGCCCTGTTCTCTTCACAGATGAGAGCAGGTTCACACTGAGCACATGTGACGGGCATTAAAGAGTCTGGAGACACCGTGGTGAATATTATGCTGCCTGTAACATCATCCAGCATGACCAGTTTGGCGATGGGTCAGTGATGGTCCATATATACAGTATATAAAATCACCCTCTCACCCTCTTAGGGTGGTACCTGTGTCATCCTCAAGTTTGGGTCTTCTACCAGAGTTTGAGGGTTCTGTGCAGTATCTTAGCTGTACCTAGGACTGCACACTTCTGGGGCCATATTCACAAACATTCTGAGAACACTCTCAAAGAGCTCCTAACTTAGCCTTAAAATTTTTAGTCAGGAGTCCTAGCTTAGGAGTGATTTAGGACAGTTCTCAGAGCAACTCTGAGCCAGGAAGGTGACAGCAACTTTTATCTTAGTGAGAAGGTGTGGTTGACCTTGTTGCTAGGTATGACACATACTCTCAACAGATGACATTGGTTGTCACAGACACACCCTCCCATGAGCCTGCAAGGTGTGGACGCCCAGTGGAGATTAAATTAACTTCATCACAGTATGAGACTAAAAGTGTTGTCATTGTTAGTGTGATCACTCTGCTGATGGAAGGTTGAGACAGACACAAGTCATCACTGCTGCACTGTTACATTTTTCCAGTTTTCCAAATATTTTAGTGTTGTGATCATTTTACTTCTGGCTTTATAGCATTAGATGGGAAATGCATGCGTATCCCTAATGAGATCGACCACAAACATTATTCCTGCACAATTTCATCTGTAGCATTTTTTTAACTTACTGTCACCCAGCGTTTGGAGAATATTTCTCCGACCTCTTTGAGTTTCTGCAATTTTCTCCTCTGTTTAAGAAACTCAAGCCTCTTAAAAGTCCTCCTCCCTGCTCCTAACAGTTTTCACCTTAGAAGCTCTTTGATGCTCTTTTAAGGTCTAAGATGCTAAGTTATTCACAGAGCATCTTAGACCTTAAAAGAGCCCTTAGAAGCTCTTTTAAGGTCTAAGATGCTCTGTGAATAACTTTTTTCTTTACAAGGACCTAGTCTTAACTTTGAGGGTAAATTCTAAGAAAACGTCTGAATGCTAAGAATTTTCTTAGAATTTTGTCACTAAGAGCAACTCTTCCAAACTTTGTGAATACGGCCCCTGGACTGTGGCTTTAGATGTTGTTCCTGGAATCTGCCGGTTTGGGGGTCACTGCCCCGAATGCTCCTACTACCACAGGGACCACATCAGCTTTGACCATCCACGTCTATTCCAGCTGTTCTTTCAACCCTTGATACTTATCCACCTTTTCATGTTGGACCGTCTGAGGGGCATCTTTGAACAGCCCGCACCTTGATCTGCTTGGTATACCCTGGCCTCTATGGCCCTTGTGCTTTGAACCTGTTCTTGTGCTGCGATGATTAGTGCCTCTGTGCTGTCTGTCAGTCCAGTATTCTCCAGCCACTAGATATTTTCATTTTCATATATAGAGATTTTTAAATATATTTTCTATATTTTCCTTGGTTTAAGGACTCTTTCCTGGGGCACTCTATGTAAGGAAAATGGAAGTTTAATCTAAATCTAAAGAATATTCAAACACCAGCTGGCAAAGCTTTGTTTCACTGACCTCTTGTGGTTTAAGATTTAACTCTGTTACAAGGAGCACTGCACATGCGCAAGTGTCATTTACATTATTTAAGACTTTTGAGACTTGTAGGGTGCTAGTAGCTGAATTCGAGATGAGACAATATGTTTTTTCATGATTTTAAAAATAAAATGTTCATGTGTTAGACATGACACTGACAACATGGCTTTCACTTTGACAGGAGTGAGAAAAAATTAAGTGGAATTCTGTTACCATATAGAAATGGAAGCGCCAGGGCAAGAGCCAACATGAAATGAGCATAAATAGAAGTGAAGCTAATCATTTTCTCCCCCCCAAAAAACCCTCCTTCTGTATAAATATTCACGCCAAAACAATTATCTGCATGGCATCATCTCCTTGATTAGAGTGAGGAAAAAAACCAAACTCCCTCTCAGTCTGATCTGAGCAGCACACATGGTCAGTCCTCCCACGCTGCAGTCTCATAAACTCTGTCTGAACCTGCCTCAGAGGAAAAACGCTCTCCCACATTCATGTAAGTACATTAGTCTCTTAGGTCTGACAGCTTTATTTGGTTTAGAAATATTCAATGTAAAATTATGTTTTTATTTTGTATCACAGGGAAAACGTTTTTTGTTATTCTTTTATTTTGTTTCCATACTTTTTGAAAACAGTTTCTCTGATAAATAAACAAGAGACCAGGATTTAAAGTGAGCTCACTCAGTGACACATTTTATCTGTGTTTACAACTTGTTTAATTTGTATTTGCTTTCTCAGTCTTGGTTATAGTAATAAAGTGTCGACTACGCACTGATGGCGAGTAAAAAGATGACTCATCAAGCGACACTGATGCTGCTATTAATAACCTGGAGGGAGAGCATGCATTGCAATGGACTTACAGGTTGGCCCAGATTTGTTTACTTAAATTATGAGCTAATGAACCGCATGGCACTTTTCACGTGTATACCCTTTCATCATTTGAACTCCTTAGTGGAAACCAAACCACGTTTAAACAAAGGATTTAATGGGACACACAATGAATTAAATGTTGTGCAGAGATGAGAGTTGCTGCCAGAATGGGTGCGACTTTGCACTCACATTTCCAAGAAATGAGATGCAAATTATCAGAGTGTAATGTCTGAACAGGCTGAACATACTGAAATAATGTTTTTTTGTTTTTTTTAAGTAAAAATTAAAGGCTATTTTCTGTATATTTTTCCCCTCTGCAGTGGATCCTCCTGAAGACCTTGTGATATCAGACCCTGGACATCTTGGACATCTCGACATTACATGGAGCCCCCCGGCCAGTTTGATCAATGTGACAGAGTGCCAAAAACAGTATCAGCTGGAGTACTTCAACACATACAAGAACAGCTGGACTGTAAGTGCAAACCATTTTATTCACATCTTACATGGAAGCACTTAACTTGCCAAACCTCTTGAAATGAAGTTAAAGCCATAGCGGTTACAGCAATTTTCATGTATATTCACTGGTTCTGATGGTGTAGTTGCGCTTCAACCACTACGGTGGACCTTAGCGCGTCACGCCATACACTGTCACCTACTGGTCGGCCGTCGTAAGTGCAACGCAAATCTCTCAAATCCAAGTTGGCCAGCTCAATGCCACAAAATGCTGTGCAGCAAATCTGTCTTGCTAATTGTTACATAGGAAGAGACACTTGCATCTAAATAACATGTGGTAACATCAAGTAACAACTAAGGAGTGGCAGCCTTCAGTTTCCAAAGTTTCCAAGTATTGAATTTATACTGTGGAAAAAATATGATTAATCATGTCCACTAATTTGGACATCATGCATCCCTGGATGTATTTAAGCTACAATTATAGGCCTGCTATTACTTACTTTTTTATTGTTATTGAAAATACGTAATTTTTGGCTGTAAATCACTGTATTTATGTCATAAAAATGTAACTGTGTGTGTTTGAGGAAAATGTTAACTGGAGAAAAATATATGCCTACAGTTGAATGGGGGGCTGAGAATTCGGGAGCAAAATAAATACAAGTTATATAGAAGTTAAATACTTATAGCCAAGTTTCCACATCATTAATCATTTTATTCATGGTTTATATGTCTTCAGGTGAAAACTCAAACGCGTGCTTCCGAGCAGACGTGAAAAAACTCCTTGAAAAATGTGTGTTTAAAACAAAACGTTCAATATTAAAATATTTCTGCCACTCAAATATAATATAACATGTGCCTAAAGAGTAATAAAAATACTTTGGAAGAAAAAAATCTTGACTGAATTGATCAAAAATAATGCATGACAGAGCTAAATCATTATTAGCCATTTAAATGAGACAATTCACCTCAGAGGGATGTCGTATGCTGTAAAGCCCTCTGAGGCAACTTCTGATTTGTGATATTGGGCTTTATGAATGACATTTTATTGAATTGAACATAAAAACACACATATAATATACTGTGTATTTTTATACTGAGAATACGTCTCTAAAAAAGTGTTTTTATTGCTCAAACAGCGTATGAAAAATGATCATATTAATGAATAAAAATAATAATCTTGTGATTACGGTTGTAATCTCAGCAGCAGTGTATGGACACACCTGCTAAAATGAGAGATTGGGTGAACAAACAGGCCCTTCAAAGGACCAAACAATGCAGCAGGCTGATAAGGCTGAATTATGTTTTTGATGTCTCTCTGTAGAGCGTGCTTAACTTCATACAACCCTGATTATACATGTAAATCTTTGTTAATCAAGTACTTATGTTAAAGAAATCAGGTTTCATATCTCAGGGGAAAAAACAGGTATCCTTAAAATTAAAATAAATGTGCCACTTTTATTGTGGTACTTTACAGTGTTAGTCAGTGATTCACACGAGGAGAGCAGTTCTGTGGAAGGTGTGAAAGGTCTGTTTGGAATTATTCGGATATTAGCGAAGGGTGCAGTACTTCAGGCCATTACATTGGAAACCTGTTAGAGGTTGCTTTAGATCTGTAGCTATGACCTCAGGTAGTGTGGGAACTTTTAATATGTTTCAGTGTCAGAACAGGTTCATATGGTTTCAATTTCACACAGCCTGGAGGCTCGTTGATCCTCTGAGAATATTCCAGTGAAGTTCACTGTTTCAAACCTTTCATCATTTTATTTTTAATGAGGGGCAAAAACAAAAAAAGGACCCACAAGTCTCTTTCAAATCCCCAGGCTGGTTTTATTTTTGCCGGGTGGTGCATTGATTGAGCACAGGTTAATGTTTGTGTAACATATGCTGGTGTCTGAGTCAGGTCGTATGACAATGACAGATGTGGCTATGTCATAACTAAGACAATGATCATATTTGACAGTTGTGACGCCCCAGGCTCATCATGCGTTAAACAAAATACATTCATTGTTTATTCATTACTTACATGCTCCAGGACATGATCTTCTCGAGTGAGCGCCTGAGGTGTCAAATTTAGTTTCAAACCACAATCATTAGCTTTGAATTCAAACATACAGTAAAGGAAAGCACAAGGTCGGGTTTCTCAGAACTATATCTATCATGGAAATTTAAGATTGGGAAGCAAACTTTCTGTCATAAGCAAGGGATTATCTCCGGGTCTAAATAGGCTAACCAATGGGGAAGTGCCTACATTCTTTCTAATGGCCAGCAGGGGGCGACACCACTGGTTGCAAAAAAAAGTCTATACGATAATGACTCTACATCTCACTTGATTTATATTTCAGTTAACATTTTCCTAATGAGTTTATGGTCTCAATCGCTAGTTTCAAGTCTTGTTCAGCAAAATATAATGTTCATTTTGTAACTAATGGTCCCATAATGTGTGACTACCTTGTGATTGACAAGTTGCAACCTGGTTGCTGTGTTCTCAGGTTCACAGTCAGATCCACCTCTCTGTCCTCCACAGCTCCCCAGTCTCATCCAAATATGGTCACTTCTGGCTCCAAAAATACAACATGGCAACAGCCAAAATGCCAAACATGAGGCTTCAAAACAGTAGTCCACATACCAATAAACGACGTCATGGTGGCTATGTCCACTTCTTTTATAAAGTCGATGGTCCAAAAGGTGTCTTTGTTGAAAGTCTGAGCATAGTAAACATACAATTACACTGTAATCTGAATAACACAGTTGTGTTCCTGGTTTGACAGGCTATCAGGACGTCCAGGATGACACACAGTTCCCAGTTTGATCTGATGAAAGACGTCAGAGTGAGAGTGTACACCTTGTTGAATGGACCCTGCACCAATGGCACCATGACGAAGAGCAAGAGCTACACTGAACTGATCCGGAAACCACTCAGCACAGGTCAGTCCTTAAGGTTTTATACATGGTGGTAAAGACATCAAGACATCTGGAAAATATGAACTGACATTGATTGGTTTTATTCCACTTTCTATCTCTAGGTGTTGTGGGTACTGCTGTCCAGGATTTTGTCTGTGTGTACCATAACATGAAGTACGTGGAGTGCAGCTGGGGAAGGAGCCCAAAGATGCCGACCAACTCACAGCAAAATCTGTACTTCTGGTATGTCATGTGCTCATTAGAGGCACTTTTAATCTCTTCAGCAGAGGTCAGTTGTCAACCACTTTGGTCCTGAACTAAATTTCTACTTGATAGCTTCCCTTGAAGTTATTCATGGTCCTTGGAAGATAAATCCTGCCGACTTTAGTGATCCTCTGACTCTGCAGTGCCACAATGAAGTTGGCTTTGAATGAAATGGCTCGAGAACTTTGGATCAATTGCCATAAATGTGGAGCAGATATTCAAGATCCCTAAAGGATGAATCTGAAAAGCTCTGGTGATCACTTGACTTGTTAACATCCACTTCAGAGTCTGAGAAACTGAGAATTGTTGATGGTCTTAAATAATAGCTATGATTTATTTAAAGGTTCACTGTGTAAGATTTAGGGGGATTTAGTGGCATCTAGTGGTGAGGATTGCAGATTGCAACCAGATGAAACTTCTCCTGGTTAGAATTTCTTCAGGGTTCATTGTTCAGGAAGGTTTTTACTGTGAGACAAATTATCCGCAGAGGTCTCTTCCTCTCCAAAACAAGCGGACCAGGTGATTAAAAGCAGTAAAACACAGTATAAAGCAGTTTCACACAAGATATTAGTGTTTTTCTGATGCTGTTTGTCGCAGACTGGCTTCTATCTGTTTGATTTGTCTGTTGTGGGCGACTGCAGAAATATGCCAGTGAACAAGGAATGAATGGAGATCGCCTCCAAAGATATCCACGGTCTGGGGCTCTTTATAGCTACACAGTCCACCGGTTACATATACACTGAAGAAAACATACCAATCATATCATATCCCATTTCTGGCAGTACATCACCCTAAATCCTAAACACTGGAACTTGTTGAGTGTTGTTGAGTTGTAATGCCACAAAGTACCACAAAACAAAAGCTATTGACCTTGAATTGCAGTGATGCTAAACATATGGTGAACATCTTCAAACTCAACTTTCCACAGTACTGTCAGGGTGAATTGACTGCACCCATATAATAGTGTTTTATCTGTTCTGTCTCTTCCTCAGGCACAAAGAGCTGGAACAGGCAGAAGAATGCCCAAAATATTTGTTCTCAAGTGGAACCAGGAGTGGCTGCAACTTCACAGGGAAATCTCTCCCGGAGTTCACCAATATAAACTTCTGCGTAAACGGCTCCTCTTCTGAAGGGCCCCTGAAACCGACGTTTATCTCCCTGCAAATCCAAAACCAAGGTACATGCACGGTTACCTTCTGGTTTAACAGAGCCTTAACATGCAAACGCAATGGGGGTCATAGTAAATATCACCCTCATGTTTTGACCCTGTGTTTCAAGCCATTACTTGCTCCAAAGTGATCTCGCCAAAATCTGGTTTTTGTTTTCTTCTCATCTTCTTACACAATCTGTAATCTGTTCTGCGCTGATTTATTGTTTATGCAGTGAAGCCTGACACCACAGAGAAAGTGCATCTACAAACAGGTCCAGACATGCAGCTGGAGCTACACTGGGATGGTCCTGCTGGGAGGATTCCTGGACACTGCCTAGAATGGGAGGTGGAACACAATCAAGAGGAACCTGATGGGAAAATTGCTTCGGTATGGATTACCTAACATGTAAATCTGAAGTAGTCACTGAACTAACCAGAATCCTTTTCACAAAAATCCTGTTGTGTGGAAGGTATACAACTTTCCGCATCCTTTGTTTGTTTTGAATGGGCTTAAACAGATGCTGGACTGATGACAGCACTGCAAAGCCACCTGTGGTAAACAGGATTAGGCTGCTGTGAGAGTCATAGAAGCATCTTCTTTAAACATGTTGCATTCTCTTTAAATTCCTCCTTAAATCACAGAGTTTCTGCGTAGAGATTTAGCCCAGTCGCTGGAATAAAACGTTAGCATTGTACATTTCTGCAAACCACAGAAAGTATGTTTGTAATGTAATGTATGTTTCATATGTATCAAAGCAGCTTTCTGAAGGGACGTAGTTCAGATTACATGTATGTGATTCGAGTTTCTCATCAAGCAGAGGAGGGAATGTTGCATGGTGCGAGAAAGAGTCAGTACATTTCCAGCTGTGTTTATGGCGACAAAACCCTGGATTTTTTTTACGATAGATCGGAACATTTCCAGCCATGTTTGTGGCAACCAAACTAGGTTTTTGAGGCCAAAACATTATGTTGTAGTTGTGGTTTTTGTGCCTAAAAGTAACCCCACATTAACCACAGCATTGACACAAAATGAAATTAAAAAATTGAACGAAGAAACATTACGTTTCTTCAAAACCGCAATAAATGAAACGAACAAATTTAACATGTCCATGGTTTGCTGAAACAATGTTAACGTTTAATCTGACAGCTGGGTTGAGAGATTAGTTTCCGTGCCTAACCTGCTTGGCAGTCATTTGTTTTATTCCCCCTGCAGCGATTTATTCACTTTTCAAAGTACTGAGAACAATTAAAAAGTTAAATGTCAACAATTGCAACTGTTGAGGTGTCAAAACACCGCTGACATTTATTGCCAGACACTTAAATCAGATTATGATCTCACGCTTCCAGTTAAACACAAACCTGTCACAAGAGCAACGGACGGTGACAAAATAAAATTTTAAAAAGCAATAAAAGACGCTCGGGGTATGACTTGTTTTGCAAAGACCACATCACATGTAATAACTACACCACAACAGAACAGTAGCATTAAAATACCTCAGCACCACTTTAATTAAAGTGGTGATTACATAGACTGTGAAGAAATGCATAAGGATTTTTGCAGCGCAGTTTCTTCATTGCACTAAAATTTAAATATCCATTCACAACAACACAGGCACTGGTATTGTTTTCTCCTCATGAGTCAGTCTATATGTGTGCATGTCATGGCAGCAAAATGTGCTCCTGCTGGCACCAGTTGTAGCGGGAACCACCACGGAAGTGGTTTTGAGTATTTTACCAGGTGTTTATACAGTATCTCTGTCTGAGGACTGATTTTGTCAAAACATTATTGTACACTAACAACCCTGCAAGATGCAGTCATGAAACTTTATAGGTGTTTAGAGATCAAAATAAAGGCTGAGTTCAAAGATGGGTGTGGTCTGAGCAAGGGGGCTGAAAGTAGTGGGGTAGGAAGCAGAGAGGAGGCCCTTGGCTCCCCCAACTTTACACCCCTGGCCCACATATGTTTTAAGTTGTGGATCGCTGTATCACAGCTGGGCTTATCCCATCGCAAAATGGGCTCCAGTTTGTGGCCACCAATACTTTGATTTGGCCTCCACTGACTCCTGAGATAGTTATCTGGGTCTTAAGCTGCAAGATGTCAATCTGTATTTCCCCAGAGCAGTGCTAACTTGTGTGTGCGCTTTGGTGATGTGCAGGTCGAGTATAATAGAGTTATTAAAGGTAGAAGAAAAGAAAAGGTGACCTAATGCAGTTTAAAACTGGGTTGATGGGTGTGGTGTGACTGAACCAAATGTGCCATATGACCAGGACAATGAGCTAAAAGATACTAAAAATACTGATTAATGCAACTAAGCCAGTTTAGACTTTGGGCTATGGGCATTACCTTTCTGACTCTAACTTATCTTCAAATCATGTTTCTACAGCAGCAGATTTCAACCAAACAGACGACCCTATCTCTGCCCGCCATCCACGACAATCAGAGTAACTGCTTCAGGGTTCGATCCAGATTGCACAAGTACTGTGCAGAAAAGAGCTTTTGGAGTGAGTGGAGTCGTCCGACATGCCACCCAGGTAATGATATTTCAATTTACTACAACAAACTTGTTGTCATTACAAAGAAAAAACTCAAAATATGTGCATGAAATCAGTTCACCAGAGGGCGACAAAAAAAGATTAATCACCAGTACTGCCCCAGTGCGCCATCCACCAAACCGATTTTGTCACATGTATTAATGTGTATTAATGCGTCACATAGAAATCTGACAAATCTCTGCATGAGCTGTTATAGATCATGGGTTTAAATGCTTGACAGATTTATTTCTAATGCGGCTTTCCTAAAAGATCTACTCAGAGTAAAGGATTTACAAACTAAGCTGTGAAGCAACTTTTGTGTTTAAAGCCACATCAGCAAGTCCTCATGAGTCCCGCTAACTTTTTGGATTCCCAGCTGGAAGACCCTGATGTCCTCACCAAATAGTAAGTTTAATTTTATATTATCTATAATTATTGTTTTTATGATACTGCAAAACATAAATTGCATATGGCATTGTCATATTTTTTTAAAAAAAATCATTATTTTCATGCCTTTTGTTCTCATGTTTACTTCAGTTTGACGTTATTTTTGCTCCATATTATTAGGATTTTGTTAAATGAATAATCTAAGTCAATTAAAAATATCAAAAATAAAAAATAAAAAAATATATACATTAACAATTAATTACATTTTGTGTGCATTCTAATCTGTTTTTATGTCAGTATCTAATTTATGTCACCTCACCAGGTGTGTCAAAATACCAAAATGACATTTCAGGCTATTAGGCAGCATTAAAACATTGCTGTCCTTTTGCAAAACCAAAAAACATACTAAAATCTCAACATGTGCAATCCTTCTAATGTGTCCAATTTTTTTTACAGCCACTGATGCTGCCCAGATCTGGTCCGCTGAATGGCAGGAGGAAGGATCATCTTCTGTTTAGGCATCAGAGAGTACTGGCAACATCCTGACAGAAATGTTCTGATAATTTTGAGAGGCTCAAACTGATGAGTGCACCATGAATGTATTTTAAGGGCTTCAAACAAGAGACATTTAGTAGCCTGAAAGGCCTCAATGGCACTTTGTCTTCATTTATGTGGGGTCATTTAATAATTTCAAATTTGTTTGGGACTTTATACCACTTAGCAGCAAAAATACTGCACTTGTAAAATGATTTTTTGTATATCTATGACTCACCGTGTGTTACCTTGAATTCATTCAGAAAACTTTGTTTCACTCTTATAATGATAATATAATAATAAACTTTATTTATATAGCACCTTTCGAAACACAGTTATTAAGTGCTTTACAAAACTAAATAAAAGACAAAGCAATAAAACAAGATAAAAGCAATAAAATAGAATACAAATAACATAGTAAAAACACACACAAAAAAGTTAAACCACCACAGTGAACGAAGAACACAAAGAAGGTGAACATTCGGTCTGAATTTTAGTTATTGGGGACCACATTTAACGTTGGTTCTCAAACTCTTACACAACTCGTGCAGTATTATCCAGATGGCATTTATCCAGTCATATGCTCAGTATTTCCCAAACACAGGCATTTTCACTAAAACGCTGTAATATAAAAAAAGAGCAGAGTTCAAATACCCAGTCACGTTACTTGTCTGTACATTAAACTGTTTGAAATTGCAAAGTTTTGATGAAAATACCTTTTTTAGATTCTTTGCTCACCATGGAGGCATTCATGAAAAACAATTTTTCTTTATCCCAAAAGGTAACACAGGGTGAGCAACTGATACACAAATGGCTTTTTTATTTTTTCTTAATATCTGTATTTACAGTATGTTGAGTGCATTACATCATGAAAAGGATTAAGCTTTTGATTGTACAGCTACTGTTGCACAACTAGTGACTCATACTGTCTGTCTGCCTGTCTGTCTGTCATCACTGCATCTAAGAGTGGGAGTTGGCCACATTAAGGACCGCAGTGCACAGATAGAGTGGTGTTTTTTTTTCCATTGCCTAATGTAACGTTTGTTTTGTTAAAGGGACATTACACAACTGTACTTTGGAAGGTACTGACAAGTATTATCTGTTTTTATTTTCATGAGAATGTAGGAGTGCTGGTTGATTTATGGGGCTCTAAGTAAAATATGATGAAGCTGTGTTCTGCTGAGCGCACTGTACTGTATGGGTTCTTGAAGGCAACAGCATCTGTATGCATTGCACAGTGTGGAAGAAAGGGGGGGTCAGTAGGGGTCTAGTAGTTCATTTTGCCTCTTGAAGGTAAATGGCTGTTGGCCACAGACTGCCTTTTCATCTAATTTGCTGAATGTTAAAATTGGTCTCAAAGACTCTTGTTAAAATCTCCTTTTGGATGTACGCCAATACTGTATAACTAATTGGATGTTTGTTTCAATGTTTTATGGTTGACTACTCGCCAAAACTCTTGCCAATTTATTAAAACATGCATGGCTTCACTCTTGTTAAAATTCCTATTTCTACCAATACAGAAGAAATGGACTGAAAGTATCCGTAGCTTCAGGCTTGATAAATGAAACTCTGATCTCTGATTTGAAGCATCACAATGTTTTGGCAAAATACATTTTTTTTACCAAACTCTATGCTTGTGTCTCTGTTATTGCTGTCCAGATGGTTGATTAGGGTGTCTCACAAGGGTCAACATTAAGTCCCATGTTGTTTTAGGAAATAAGAATCTATTTTCCACCATATATTGCAATGTCCATTTATATGCTGATGATACCATCCTGTATTCCATCAGCAGCTCTACTGCAAACCGGGCATTTCTTCAAGTTAGTCTGCTTTTGTCAACCTCCAGACCTCTTTTATTACTTTAAAACTTTATAAACTCAAAAAAAAAACAGTACACATTTCACAAAAGCACAGCACTTTGATGTCCCTACTCCTAAATATAATGATACAGTGTGGCATTATAAGAACTTAGGAATTTGGTTAGATAGAAAATTCTATAAAACTCATGAACTCTAAAGCTGAAAATTCTGATTGGATTCTTGTATGGGAACAGAAAACTGACCATTTTACAATCCACTATATATTTTATGGAGATATCCCGACCCTTTAACCACTGGACGCCATTTACACGCAACATTTGATTCATTATAATCACACAGCTATCACTCTTTTTTTCACAGGTTACATGAAAAGGTTGAACGGTAATTTAAAGACTATGTCATCCCAGCTAATGAGATTTTCAACTTACTAAGTTGGATTTAATGTAACCAACCATGACTTGGATCACAGAAAACGTTGAATTAAAAGACTAAATTATCAACTCTGACTCGGAGAAAACTGGTTTCTGGTACTATGCGCCTTACATCACTGAAATGAACTGCAAAATAAACAAAACACTGATTCCCCTGACGGACTTTAATGTTCTTCTTGCTGATATTTTTAGTATGTGTGACCATTTTGACTTGTCTGTGGTATGTGTGTGTAATTACTGCTTTGTTTGGCAAAATTTTGTCTCTCATAGAACGAAAGTGTTCAAATTACTCATGAATTGAATAAAAATGTCCAAATATGCATCATCAGCTTTGTTTAGACATTGTGCTCATCATTTATTGTTGGTTATTTAGATTTTATTTGACTTATCTTTGTGAGGTTCATTGATAGCTTTTTTGACAAAGGGATATGTAAAAAAAAAAAAAAAAAAAAAAAAAAGAGTGTAAATGAGTGTAAATTTGTGTGTATGTTTGTTACAGAAAAGCAAGAACTCGCGTCTGAACCAGAATGGGACACGGTACCTGTCTACGTTTATATCGCTGTTGCCATTATCGCCATACTGGTGCTGTCGCTGTGTGTGGGGGCAGTGCTTAAAGTGTGAGTAAACACACACATATACAGTATACAGTGAGATATACAGAAAGATTTACCCTGAAATTAGAAGCTCACTGCAAAATGTGTGTCTGTTGTAGGAGGAGATCGAGACAAGTAAAGAAGCCAGACTCTCTGCTCACAACCCTGTTTGCCAGAAATTCAGTCCTTACAGTGACGGACGTGTAAAAAGACCAGGAAACCTCTATCGCTCTCAAACAGCACCTTTGTCAGATGATTTTTATCGTATAGCGTTCCACCTCTCTCGCTGTTCAGGGTGTCGGATTGAAAATCACACAATGAAGCTCTCAAAGATGCCTCACAGTCATCAGATTACTACTGCCAACACACAGTTACTGAAGATATAACACATTAGGCTGAAGGTTACAGTGGGTTATTTACCAAAAAATATAACACTCACATTTTTATGTACATTTTCATACAAATGCTTGAATTTACATGAACTATTCTGAGTCATGTTAACTGGAAATGTTATGTTCATGATTGTTTACTGTTTGCTATGACACTTGCCAGCTGATTCAGTCAGCAGTATAGCCAGTGTTGTGTTCAGGAGCAATTGCTTATTCTTTGGGAATTTGTTTTTGATGTTTTTACTATTTGCCAGATCTCTTGCCAGCTGAGTCACTCAGCACGACTCCACTTCATGTTGTGGAGAAATTTTTATTGAAATCTGTTTTATGTTTTCTTATTAACTTGTTTACTTTTTGCCTAAACTCTTGCCTCTTGGTCCAGACATCAGAGGTTTTATTATTACGTCCAGACCCATTATACAAGAATAATATGTATGAAAAGGTTTAGTACTTTACTGCACACCAGGCCAATGAAGTCTTTGATCATCCCAAGAATTTATAATAATGACTGAGCGGACTTTTTTTTTTTTTTAACTTGAAAGGGTTTAATACAAAAGAGTGTCAGGTGATTATAATGCCAAGACTCCTTGCCAGTTTTGTCTTGAAGAATTTAAATTGTAACTCAACCTGCAAAACGATCCTAAATGTTGCCAAAATGTCTCAGTTACACCAAATGTACTCCACCTTTCTTCTGAATTTTGTACATTTTTATTGTTTGAAATTGTAGAGTTGGTCAGATGTTATCATGCTTTTTATGTGCAACATGCCTCATAAAAATGTCTATTTTTAATGCATCCAGACATCCAGATACCTGACCCTATCTGTCTGTTCTTGAATACAGACTTTGTGAGTATCATAAACAGGAAGTATGATGCAGAAAATGAATGTATCACACGCAGCTTTCATGTGTTCATATCTTGTCGGACTATTTTGGGCTCTTACTGTATGTGTTTACAGGGTCAACATAATTTCAACTGCTGTTACTTTGAGTTATTACGTAGTAAGAGTTTTGAACCGTGACCTGCTTTTATATTTACGGCATTTTTATGGAATAATAATGCAAATGCATAATGGGTATATGGTGCACATTGTCTCTGTATTTCATGGATGACATCTGACATGTGTTCATAGGTTGTAGAAGAAAAAAGTGTCCACTGGGTACAATAAAAAACTTGTCAAATACTTTTTGTTCAATTTACTGACACGCAGCAGTTTTTGTAGGGGTGGCCAGATGGGGCCACTGAAAATCTTGGTGGCACACCAAAAGCAAAAGCAAAAGCAAAAGCAAAAGCCGTAACTGAATTTCAGGAATTCAATTATGCTGTTGTAGTATATACGTAGACTAGTTAAAAACAATGTCAGTATGAAGAGTTATAAACATACTGGATTCTTGTTATAATATTAATGATAATAATAGAACTTTATTTATATAGCACTTTTCAAACAGTTACAAAGTGCTGTACAATAAAACTAAACATGTTTAAAACACAAGGAGAATAAAACATGTCATAAAATGTCATCTAGTAAAAGATAAAATAAGGAAGGCCAAAGCTAAAATCAAGATAATAAATGGGAAATAACATCAATAAGATACCAATAAAATATAAGGACAGCTCAGATAAAAGCAGGATTAATACCTACGCACATGACCTACGCCGTTGTGATCATTTATACTTGTCTCTGTGTCACTCTGCAGTTACACCTCCAAAACACTAGTCGGCGGCAGAGTTTTCTGTGTAATGCAAATGCAAAGTTTAGTTGATTCAAAACACACATTAAACACGCATTAAACATGGCTTAATAGGGACAATTTCAAACACAAGTACACAAATCGGCTTCACTATAACTCGCAGCATTCACAGACAAACACTTGTCTTTATCTGGACACATTTTCCCCACAAATACAACATGCTAACGTTATTAGCACAAGCCTATGGCATTTTACATTGTATAAATTAGCCTAGCAGCTAGTGATCTTTTCCACTTCTCATATAAAACCAGGGACAACAGCAACATTTAACAAAAGTAACGGCACACAATTTGGCTCCGATATAACTCAGGGAGCCAATGTAAAGAGGCTAAAACTGGCATGATGTGGTTGTACTTCTTGGTTTGGGTTAAAAGCCTTGCGGCTGAGTTCTGAACGATCTGAAGTCGTTGCAAGGTTTTTTGATCAAGACAGGAATAAAGGCTGTTGCAATAATCAAGACGTGAAGAGATAAAAGTATGTGCAACAGTTTCTGTATCTCTAAAAGTTAAAATAGATCTTATTTCAGCAATATTTTTGAGGTGATAAAAATATGATTGGTCAAGCTTAGTGACATGCTGTACAAAACATTCTATAGTTAATGTCACTAATTATCTGATGTGCAAAGACTCATACGGGTGCAGTTAACATTTTGAGTTCCACAACAATCCCAGTGTATTAATGTGTTTATCTCAAATAGGCTGGTTATCCTTTTCCTTAAAATTAAAATATACAGCTTTAATTTGAAGGCATACGCTGATTCTAAGAAACAAAACATTTACTGGGAACAAGCCCTCTCAAGTTTGGAAAACACCACACAGAGACTCCAACTATTTTATTATTTTCATGAGGTGGGGCCAGTAAGGGGGCCAGCGATTATATTGCGCCACTAACATGCAAGCCAGGGAAAGATGAATGATGAAAAAGACAGCTTGGGTTTTTTGTTATTAGGGGCACAATATGGGATGTTTGTTTGAAAAATGTCTAACAAGTCACTGGATGTTGTAATACATAATAAACTACACAGGAAGCCGCACATAAATTATATCAAAGGCAAAATTTCAAAGTCAACTCCAATATTATATGAAGATCTTCTAAATCAAGCCTCATTATACATCTTATACTATTCCTTTATTCTACCATACATCACTTTCTGTGTGGAAGTGTGGGGAACTTCATATAGAACAAACACAAATCCAATTTTCATACTTCAAAAGACAGCCATGAGAATTGTGAGCAAAACCCCATATACAGTAAAGAACCAACAAACTCATTATTTGCTAAACTAAAGACTATTAAATTTCAAGATTTGGTAACCTGGGAAACTTACCTAAAAGACATTCACAATTGCTGCATAAATTCCAGACACCAGCTTACTCAATTTAAAGTGCTTCACAGGCTCCACTACTCCTGTACTAAACGTCACTCCTTTTATCCCTCTGTCTCTCCACTTTGCCCAAAATGTAAATCAGCAGAAGGCACCCTGGGCCACCTCTTTTGGTCTTGCCCCAAGCTGAACAAGTTCTGGTTAAATATTTTTAAGTGCTTTTCAGAAGTGTACAACTGTGATATTACACCAGACCCACACACTGCCATTCCGGATGGAACCCGACATCCATCAGCTTTATCTCACTTGCAACAAAAGACAATACGATAGGGCATGGTGGTGGCAAAAAGGAATATCCTGACTCTTTGGAAAACTGAGGATGTGCCTTCTTTCATGACCTGGTTGACAGAAATCACCAACTTCTTACACATGGAGAGGCAACCATTCATGTCCTATTTATCACGAATGGCCCAAAATGTTTGCATGCATGTACAGATACATGTTCATAACAGGTTGGACAAATAACATTTGGTTACTTGTACTATATGCATATGTATTTTGTACTGTTAACTTCCATGGGTGGGGGGAGGGTGATTTGTACCTGGTTTTGTGTTGTTTGTGTCAATATCTGAAAATCTACAAATAAAATGTATGTATATAAACAAAATTGAAGATTTGGTCCACGTTAAAACAGCTCAAATTATGTACAGAGCAAAAAAAACAAAACAATTATTATCTGAAAGTATCGAAAAGTTGTTTCAGAAGAGAGTAAGTCAGCATGCTTTGAGAGGTATTTTCATAGTGTTATAAACTGTAGCTTCAGCCTACACCTTTTACAGACTGCAGAAGTGTCTAAGTTATGTTAAATTACTATGTTCTACAATGTATTAATGTAACATGGTAGACTGTATATGCACCTTCATCTTACCTGACCTTTAGTCCAATGGCACTGATTGGATGTGGTTTGTGTGTGCAGTGGTGCAATTACTGATTGAGGACAGGTGTGATCCAGGTGCTTCCCTCCCTGACGTAAATCAAGCTGCAGGCTGCAAACACTGCTCTCTCTCTCTTATTCCCTGTGTGCTCCTAATCTGCTAAGGCTAAGACCAAGGTCTCCCCGACATGCCGCAGCCTTAAGGTCAAGTTGCACCTTCAGAAAGGCTGTAGAGTGATGCCGGCGTCCTGTGTGGCAGCAGTCTGAAGTCAGTTTATTGTGACAGCGAAGGTCAATGACAGAGGCAACCAAGTGCGGCAAAAGTGGACCTTGGCCTGCTCTCCTCCTCCTCCCCCTCGGCGAGTAAAGAACTGATCACCCCTGTTTCATTCAATGACCTATTTCAAATAAAACAAACTGTCAAAGGCACTGTGAGCAGTGATATTAAAAAAATGAGTGGACACAATGACTGAATGAAGGCGTCTGCCTCAGCTAACAGTGTGTTATCCAAGGATGGATAGCATCAACTGAGGCTGGTGAAATCCTGACCTCGTTGAAACCTGTCTCTTCTCAGAACTCCTGAAGACAAAACATTCAAGTGGAGACGTATCACAACGAACACAAAGGGTGGCCCATCAGACTGAATGCCTCGTCCTGGAAATATTTCAATTCCTCTGAGTTGACAGAAGTAAACATTTAGGGATTATTTACTCACTCAAATAAAAATGGTTCCAGTTAAAACACAATAGGCTATTAAACGTCTGCATAATTTGCCTGTCACGACTGCAACAGCTGCAACTACTTTATAATCCTTTTTTATTTTAATCCTTATTGTTGCAGCATGATATATTTGTTTAAACAGGAACAATGATAACGATTGCTGCTGCACATTAAGTCTCTGTTGTCTTATTGCATTTTCATGAATTTCAACCTATCTCACAAGTCAATCTCAATAACAGTCATGGAGTAACATGCCATTACCTGCACAGCTGCATTTGCATTAAATTAAAAAACATCTAATATACAGCAGGACATAAGGTTGGTGAAACTGCTATAGGAATGAATTGCTCTGACATAAACAGCATTCAGTGGTCTGTCATTTCAAACAATGAAGAGCCACATTTGCCTTTTGGTTTCCACATGCAACACTGGGCTGTATCTGAATATTCTGCTCAGCATTATGTTTTGAATGATTATGAATTCAAAATACTGTTTATAGGCAAATATTTTCAGCTGTGGCATGCCTGTAAGTAGACAGAAACAGCTGTGTGAGTGAAGAACTACGAATGGTCTTTGAATAATTTCTCATTTTATTTATATAAACACTCATCGGCCACTTTATTAGGTACATCTTGCCAGTACCGGGTTGGACCCCATTTTGCCTTCAGAACTGCCTTAAATCTTAGTGGCATGGATTCAACAAGCTGCTGGAAACATTCCTCAGAGATTTTGGTCCATATTGACATGATAGCATCACACAGTTGCTGCAGATTTGTCGGCTGCACATCCATGATGAGAATCTCCCGTTCTACCACATCCTAAAGGTGCTCTA
>NC_065508.1:17998222-18028893 GCF_006386435.1 Epinephelus moara | reverse complement strand
AAATTCTGACCCTGCCATCTGAATGTCACAGACTCATCAGACCAGACAACGTTTTTCCAATCTTCTATTGTCCAGTTTTGATCTTCTATTGTCCAGTTTTGGTGAGCCTGTGTGAGCTGTTGCCTCAGTTTCCTGTTGTTAGCTGAGGTTCAACGTGTTGTTGGTTCAGAGATGGTCTTCTGCAGACCTTGGTTGTAACGAGTGGTTATTTGAGTTACTGTTGCCTTTCTATCATCTTGAACCAGTCTGGCCATTCTCCTCTGACCTCTGGCAGAGGCCTCCACTTGTGGAATGCAGCCATCATTAATGTTATTAAATACACCTGTGCTTTTCCTACTATGACAAGTCAAAATGTCTGCCTTGAAAAAGGTCTATTTATGTAGATAACCTGATTTTAAGTCTATATACTGTCTGTAGTTAGGAATAGGTGACAGTTGAATTTTAGTAGAGCTCTTGTCGCCCTCTAGTGTCCAGATAATATATAGCACCCAGCACATTCATAAATAAAATAACTGTAACTTATATTTTCAGTGGATTCTCTTGTGACTTTTGGACTAAATGACTGTGTAAAATACATCTTATTTAAATTTTTTACACTTGTTAATATTAATATTTTTCATTTAACTTTTGGTTTGAATAGTCTGGCACATGTGAATGTGGTTATTACGCCACTGGTACGACTTTAGCTTACAAATAACTGCACATATTTCTTTGTTTGTTATTCTATTCTTGTTTATTCTATTGATGTGTATATTGTAGTTAAATTTCGCACTTACAGCCTCAGCACAGGGACGATATGTATTCTACTTTTAATATTTCAGTACTTTACTACTTGTGTTAAACACTGTAGCATGATGCACATTTTATTTTTATTTTTTATCTTAATGTACATATTCATTGCTATCTTATTTTATTGCTTTGTAGTTACATACTTCTATTTCATATATCATCATATTTTCTCTTATAATTCTCTATTCTTTACATTGGAGGGACTGTAACAAATCACAATTTCCCCTCCGGGATCAATAAAATATTTCTGATTCTGATTCTGGTTGCTATGTACAGGATCTCTCATTAACCTTTATGTGTGGGTATTTATCTGCAGGAAGACCAGAGTTGGATTTAAACATTGCCAATAAACCCTAAAGAAGCTCTGATTTAGTGTGCATGTTCTTTTCTACTGGACGCTCCTTACTTTTCTGTTGACACTTTATATAAAGCTCACAAAAGGGATCAATCTGCAGTTCAAGCGAACATTAAATATAGAATTTCCACTGCATGATACACTCTTTCTTCTTGGGAAAGTGACCATCTGGCTGCAGGCTGACCGCTGCTTTTTAGTGTTTGATCCAATGTTCACTGACATCCACAAGGTCAGATAGGCAGCTGACTGCTTCCCACACCAGTTCGCCTCGTTCATACCCAACTGTCCATGTGCATGTATTTGTGTCTCTCTTGTTTCCTTCATTTTGCTTCTTGGTAACAAGACAGAGTTTTTATGTGATTATTCAGTAGAGAATAAATGAGGGAAACTCTATTAAAGATGCACTCACACTGATATTTTAAAGTTTTGTTCCATGGGGAACTGCCAAGATGATTTGGACTGCTGTGCAAATGAAGCACCCTTTCCCGCATGACAAAACAGAAGATAATGGATAATATGATTGAGTTGAGAATGATTTATGCAAGAGATCTGACTGTTGTATTCACACCTGATTTTCAATGCACGGTGTTCATTACAAGAGCAGTATGTGGGGTTAACAGGACTCAGGGGAACTGCAGGGGAGTAAGTAAGTAACTTTTTTCAGGTTAATATGTAATTTTGGTGGAGCCAAGCTTGATAGAGGATTGGTCGGAGGGTAATGTATAGCCCAGGTGTTACTTTTCAGTCCATTTATCTGCCTCACTCGTCTGACCGTAGTCTGCAGAGGACGTCCACAGCTGAGGATCACAGGAGGAGCTGGACGACTTCAGGTTTGCATTTATAAATACATATCATGGATTTTTAGTACATCTCTGCACAATCGTTTACTCACTAAAACAATCATTTCCCTCCTCAGGCACCAGGACGTCAGAGCCCATCTTTGTCTCTGTCCCCCGGGCTCAGTAACTGGAATCTGTCCCTGCAGAGTCAAAGAGTGCAGGGCCTGGCTGGTTACTGCGCCCAGGGGCCAGACTTCTCTCCACAAGGCCATATCATTATCCTCACTACAGTTCACTGCTTTGAGATTTATAATCCAATGTGACTAAATATGATGTCCGTCCAAACAGCTGGGGTGAAGGATTTTTCTTGCTTTGGTTTGTTTCCTTTGCTGACATACAATAAGAGTTGTGCTGAACCTCCGCTGTAGTGGGAAAAGCTGCAATCATGTCCAAAGTATTCAGAGATGAGAGCATGAAGCAGCAGCTGCAGAGGCACAGAGTTATCCTCAGCTGCATGACTTTAAAAATTTGTTGAATGAATATTTATTAACGGAGCTTTATATGAGATTCAGAACATTAATGTAGCAGCAAACTGCTATTTGCTATGTACAGATATAGTAGTGTAATGGCGTCCTAAGTAATGACTGAGGTCAGGCTCCCTCTGTGTGCGTGTTTTAATACGGGCTTCTCTGGTCTTTGTTGCGGCTGCGCATGCATGTCAGTGCATGTGAGTCTCCCACGTGTTCACTAACCTCCCCTGCTCTGTACTCCACTCATACATCCTGATCCAGGGTGGCAGAACGACATTGTTGTGGAAGCATAATGCTAATCCTCTGGTCACCCCGACGCTAACACAGTTAGCTTTGTTACCACTGTTTCCGTAACTGTTAGTGCTGTTGGCATCGTTAGCTGATAGCGGCCAGCTCAGCCACCTCCATGTTGAGAGCCATGTGCAGACAATCCCAGCCCAGGCTCAGAATCACAGATATGCTCTGAAATGTCATATACAGCTCCTTTTATAATTCGTTTTTGGGTTGATGTTTCAGGTCTTTCTTATTTGAATAAGAACAAGCTCAAAGGTGACGTATGCTATATTTGAATGCAGGTGTAACGCTCGTCTTCCTGCCTATCTTTGAAAAAACAACAAAGAAAATCTAAATGAGTCATATGAAACTTGTATATTTTTCCTCTCTCTGTTCCACCTGTGTATTTTTATAGAGCTGAGAGTAAATAAAAATCAAGATAAACACACCAAAGTGAATCACAACTGTTTTTGGATCAAACACTTTAGTGATTGACTATTAGAGAGACAGAATCCTAACATTAATTTTGGCTCTCAGGTTTTGAAGTCTCTCACAGCACAGTGACAGTATCATGTTTGACCACTAGGTGGAGGAAGACGTTAGCGTGAATAGTGTGGGTGTGGTCAAACATAATACTCATGGAGGCAAGAGCAAGTAAACAGAGCAAGATGTGCATATTAAGTGCATATTTCTCTTCACTTGGCCTATGCGGTGGCATGTAATGCAAGAAGAGATCAGTAACTGTGTGGGTGGAGTGCTGGCACCTTGACCTTTGACCCGAAACAACACAACAAAACGTTAAAAATCCTCTCCTGCCAAATAAAGGCAAAGAAATCTTGCTCTAAGAAACACATGTGAATCAGCTGGTACACTGTGTACATTCTTGCAGGTTTAAAATGTTCCTCTAGTAGAATAAATGTGTTTTTAATGTCCTGAGTCAATGTTCCACTCTGTTAAAGTGTCCCGTCACTGTCAAAACAACTTTCACTTTGCACTCTCCGCCAATATTTAACTAAAGACAACATGCTGTATGTGTCTCTGTGATGAAAAAGTAACCTGTTCACGTCTGTGTGCCCTCCACCACGTCACCTTTAACACGTGAGTCACATTTGAAAGATTCCCAAGAGGTCGCTGCTATTATAAGACAACCACTGACCCGGCGCCACACACACTCAACACACCACATTACACCGAGTGTAAGGCTGACAGGGCACAGTCGTGTTGATATGGTGGTGATTCGGGTGTAAATATTGTCCACAGCTGGGGACTTTTCACACGGCTGCAGCTGGGTAAATTGTTTGTTTGCTCCTTTTCCAGAGATTCTTCAACCAGCTGTTGTGGTTTGAACTCTGGGGGGTAAAGAAAGTGTGTGCAGGGAAACTTCACACCAGGCTGCTCGGGTGTGACAGTGCCTTCTGTTTTACACCAAGCACCCAGGGAAATAGCAGAGATCTCTTTAAACGTGGCTTTCATTAGCAGACTACACTACCTACAGCTATCTTGTGATCCTTTTTTGTTTTGTCTTACAATAAATGGTTGCTGTGATTTGAATTTCAGCCCGCAGTGAGCTCATTTATCCACGAAAAGCAAATGGCTGTAAAAATGTCCCAGACAATTAAATGAAATACGCAGATCATCTCAGAGGAAGTTATAAAGTTTAACTGCAACAAATGTGTCTTTAGGTTGGTAATAAAATGTTTTATGTTGCTCATTATGCTTCGACTAATGCATCATATTTCACACATCAACTAGCTGCAGACTAGCAACCTGGGGCTATCTCTTTAAATAGCCCTGGGTGGCTACCTCCGAGGAATGTGGGCTGTGGATAATGAAAATGTTTTGCATTTTTGTCTCATTGCTGTTCAGTCCAAAAAAAGGGGCACCCCTGACGCTCCCCCTCTTAAAATCCTGTCAGAGATGAGTTTGTGAACTGCTGGTGTCAGAGAGAAAAACAACATGAATGCACACTCCTAATACTCCCAAAACTACAACTGTTTATTCTGGATTTTCCATCATGTAGAAATACTTTGTACACATTTACATTTTTTTTCCATTTGAGACAAACTAGTGTGAGTTTGCAAACAAACTATAAACACTGGAGAGCTCTAGCGTATATCGAAGCTGTCTAATTTACACTTCTTCTAATATCAGAAGGCTTAGCGTTACTAGATATGTTTCGGCTAGAACACACGGAGGAGGGTAAGAGTTCAGGTATTTCAATATTTATAAAGTGTAAGCCATAAATACATTAACAACAAGCTTGTCTTCATGAAATGCTACAAAAAGAATAATAAAAAAAAAAAAAAGGAAATGTGGAGATAATCAGTCCCTTTAAATGTTCAGTCACTGCACATTCAGGTCTGTGCTGAGGATCTACTGTCCCGTTTCTCTAACAATAGAGATCCAGGTCAACGTGCGGTGGAAACGTCCAGCATCGGTGGCTCGTGCCTGTCCAGAAAGCTCTCTGCGCTTTAGCTTTGCCACCTCATCCCTGATACCGGCAGGGCTGAGGGACCCGCTGGCTGCATGGGAGGAGGGGGTGGTGTGGGGCTCCTATTCATACAGCTCTGGCCTAAATTAGGCCTTCACAACCTGTCTAAAAATAACAGAGAGAGCAAGAGAGAGGGAGAGAGACAGGGTCTGTGCTCGAAGTGAAGAAAGTAGCACACCTCCTGTATGGGAATTCTGTGTGTGTGGATGTTTATGTGTGTATATTTCCAGTGGCAGGGGGGCGGGGTTTGAGAAAGGACTCAGTACATGGCATCCTCGTATATGTCCGTCCGCAGGCAGAAGAGGATCCCTCCGCCCAACATGAAGATGGTGGCTCCCCAGCCGAGCCCGTAGCCCCAGTTGAACTCGTGATAGGTCTGGAGAACCGTTCCGTCGATGAACTTGATCGGGTAGAGGACCAGAGCACAGGCCTGCAGGACCACTGGAACCAAAACAGAGGCAAACAGAAGGTTTTAATAAAGAAAATTACAAAACTAATGTTACTAAATACAACTACAACAGTACTTGTGTTACTGAGAGCACTCCTACAACTATAATTAGTAGCCTACAACTTTTACTACTACTACGACTGGTACCATCGTATTATAATACCGTCACAAGTACCAGAATAGTCCAGGCAATCTGTGGTTTGACCCAGGGAAACTTGCATGTTTGTGATCTCTTGGGACATCTAAACAACATATTAAAAGTATACCTCTGTATACTTAGTGGATTATGATAAATTCAGGGCTCAAGTGCATATCTTTGCTTCTGAACATGATGCTTTCATAAAATTTATGTCTAAAGTTTAGTTTTTTAGGAGGTTCTTCCTTACCCCAAAATGACCTTTTTTTGAATCCAAACAAAGTCAGTAAAATTAGGTTATTTTCATTCAATTTTCTGCACATACAAATTTGTTTGTCCATGAAAACCATGATGCACATCAGCACTCAGACTAAACTTGAAACATACCTTGGCTTTTTCATTCTTTGGTTTAACTTTTGGTGCCTTTGAAGGTTGATATCTGTGACTAAGCTGCCACTTGGGAATGGCTATTATGTTGAAATATCATCTGGTATCATTTCACAATACCAAAGTTGAATTTGCCACTCTGAGTGGTACCAATTAGTACAAATTCTGACCCGGTTCCATGGACTGGACCCATAAAACACAATCACCACTGATTTCCCATAATGTTTTCCACTGTAACAAATAGAAGTTTCCACTATTGCACTGTATGTGTTTCCTATTCTGTCCCATCTAAGCTGTAGAGGATGTCTTTTTCTAGTACATCACCATGAGGCACAGTGTTCCATACTGCTTTTGCAATTTATCAAATTCAGATGAATTGTTTTAAGTAAATGAAGAAAGTAAGATGATGACAAAAATGCTGATAGAATAGGTGAATCGAAAAGTTGCTAATAGAACCCAACCCTTCACCTCCCCTGCACTACAGTCCTTGACATAACTCTCAAACTTACAACTAATGATGATGTCATAGATACGAAATATATATGGAATTTATACCCAGTTTAGATGTGGATGCACCCATGGGAGCAGTGTGCCACAAACTGTAAGTGGAAATACAGGTACAACACATCAGATTATCCTCTTTAAAAGTGATTTATTGAAAAGATTGACCCCCAAACCTTCAGAAAAGACACTAAATATGTTGGTTAGGTGTACATGGACCCTTCAATATTAACATCATTTCATCCACACCATGTACATGTGAAAGGCTGAAACTTTGTTCTGACCTTAACAAAAGAATGTTCCACTAAATCCATGAAGGTACACTTTTAACAAATAACACAGGATGGTATTCAGACCAATAAAAACTATGAAACATTACTATTGCAATATCTTTAGTTAGATTGACTGGACTAGAAGTTCTATAATTAAAAATACTCCAGGTTCTACTTTCACCTGATGTGTTATTGCACTCATGTACAGAAGTCTAGTACGTTCACTTAAGGAAGTAATATGGCAGATGCTAGTTGCCCCTGAGTGTCCGTAACCAACATTGACTATTTACTCCGGGGTGTATAGTCCTGGGCGTCCTAGCAACATCAAAAAATATGACGTTAACACAAACAGGTCTTTTCAACTCTTCTGCCAAAGTTCATGTATACAATTTGCATTCACTTAAAATACTAAATCAACTAAGTCTAAAAACCATAAGCCAATAATTACTCATCAAATCAAACCCCACTTTTCTGTGTGAAAGTCTTGTGCCTAACCCATTATCCATCATGTCCTCCTCCCTCCATGGGCTGTGTCGCTTTTTATACCACGTCACATGACTTTGTGGCTGTACATCTGAGTTTTTTCTTGTAAATTTACCACTTTAATCTCACAGATTATCCGAAATTGGCTAGTACTAGCCCTAACTATGGCCTCTTTGTGCTAATCCTACACGCTTCCGACCATGAGACTTTAACGTGACGAGTACGAGACAATTACAGCACTCAGTGGGATCCATAATAATGTGTAGGGATGGTGTGTGTCTATTCTCACCTGGGTGCGAATAAACTCTTCAGAAACATATTTGCAGTGTTTTTCTGAACTAGAGAGATTATTACCTCAGAATTATGAGAGAAGTTTTTATTGAAACAAAATTTAACTCTTGTTTTTCTGAATAAATGAGATCATTCCCATAAAAGCTTTTCTCAGAATTCTGATAACAAATAAAGAGATAATGACCTCATTCAGAATTCAGAAAAACAGCAGAATTATTTTTCATAAGTGAGGTTGTACTTGTATTTGTGCCCCTTTTTAACTCCTTATTCTGGTGCTGCCGCTGCAAATGCCTATGTTTATTCTCCCTCCCCATATTCCTACTTTGCTCTTTATTTGTTAACATTTTCAAAGCCTCCTTTTCTTCTTTCCACCCCCATCATTGCTTTTGTCCAACTCTGAATTTAATCACTCTTTTCAAGATCAATCCTGCTTTTAATCTACTCTACGTATTTCTTCTGTCGCTCCTCGTCTCACACCTTGAGTAGGTTTGAGTTTTCAGCAGTCGCATCCATGAAAACGCACTATTCAAGTAAACACGAGGCGTGTATGGCCTTGCTTGAGTAAGAACACAGATCTGACGGCGAATACGCTGCTGTTAAGGCAGAAAAGTGGCTGGTTTTAAAAAGAAGCTGAAGGATAAAGTAGAGACGGAAGGGTTTTTCAGCGTCTGCGAAGAGAGTCACTGAAGGTAACCGGAGAATGGTTATATAAAGTGATTATCTTCCTCATGTCGGTGTATCTGCTGCTTCAGATGATCGCATCAAAATGAGCCTCTCTGAAGATTTTGCATGACGGGAATAACAATGGAAGTTCGGAGTGGTTTTAGGAGCCTGGAGATGAAAACCGGAATATGTCAAAACAGACTTAAGTAGCTTGAGCTTGGTACTATTTACATTGAGTGTGACGCCTCAGATACAAACTGCTATTACTGTACTGCACCTTGAAATAAATGAGTTAGTTACAAACACCAACGCTAATCAAACACTAATTAATTACATAATAAATTAGATTTGAGGAGTAAATTCATTGATGTGACTGCTCTTTTGAAGTGGCATTTTTCCCCTGACAGTGACAACACATCTCGGCATGTGCATTTCTTTCATTTGTGAAATGTGGAACAATTTTCCAACAATCATCATTATTCTTTTGCCCTTGACATCACTGAGAAAGAATGACTTGAATGCCTCATCATTGTGAATCAGTTTCCCTTTAATTCATCCAGGATCATAACTACCGGTGCTAAATGCGTCATTGTGAGGAGACGTGCACACGTGCAATCAAAGGCACACTGTGGTCTACCCTCACACTGGCTACCTCGGCTCCCGCCCGTGCACACTAGGTGACTCTTGAGGAAGGGACTGTGTGACTCCGCCTTTCCTTCCTACAGGACGCAGCAGCGGGGCGTGCAGGGGGAACGACGGCAGCCCAAGAATGTGGCGGTGTTGATGGAGCCCAGACTGAGCTCGTAGCCTGGCTGAGGTCATATTTCTGGACAGAAAATAAATACCACACAGCCGTGGTCCTGCCAAGGGGCGTTTAACAGAGTCCAACCCCTCTGCTGCTGCCGCTCTGCTGAGGACTGTGTGCCTGTAAGGAGACCTTATTCTCGCAAGGCTCCTAAAGCAATTACACACAGGAAAGGATAACACTGCCTTCCCACGCTTTTCAGTAAATGGCCAGCAGTCAAAGGCACAGCCATTAAGTCCACTGCACACACTGGTCCTTTGTGGCTGATGGTTTCAGAGACAGAACAAGACAAAAATCCCTTATACTTCCCCATCAGGGTCAGATTAAACATCTTCCTGCACTGTTTGACAACATTACATTTTATCATCTATCTGCTTGTTCCAGACATTCAGTCAAGCATTGTGCATTATCTAATGCAGATTTTTACAGTAATATATAATCTTTATATTTACATATTTAGCATTTTGAGAAACTTTAGGATCTTATGTTGATTTTTAAATAAACTTAGTATGTTTCCACACAGCATGGGTTTGAAACAATGGACACAACACATGGACTCTGGGGTTGAGGAGAATATTATGACTCATCAGACAAATGTTAGAGGATAAATAATTTGACATTGTGGGAAATACACTCACTTTTTACAAGACTTACACGGACTGTGTCACTTAAACATGAAGGTACCATGAGCAGCATTAGTTTGGTATAAAGACTAGAAACAGTGGGAAACAGCTAGCCTAACTCTGTCCAGAGGTCACATACCAGCACCTCTAAAGCTCAGTAATGGCTTATATCTTATAGTTTAATCCCTAAAAACCAAAACCAGCTCTTTCCCCATAATTCAAGTTTTTATGCAGAGCTAAGATAACTGTCTGCTGGCTGCAGCTTCTCATTTAATGAACAGATAACGGACAGTGGCACCAATTATCCATAGAAACAAAGAAAGCAAACGGAGAGGCAAGGCTCCCCCTTTCAGTGGAACATAATGGGACCCTAATGTGCGCTAGATAGCAGCAAGAGAGACATATACTTTTCTGACCTTGTTTGAATCATGCCATGAACTACACATATGATTTTTGTCACTTTAAATGATAATTTTGCACGTCAATAAGATCAGTCTTTCATCAAACTGTTGAAGTAAAGACTGTGAAAATATGTAATTAGAAAGATTACACACCCAAAAACACACAACTTTCATCTTTACGTTCTCTTTCATTAAAGCTAACATGCCTGTGTGCTTTGTACCTTCTACGGGACCAACTCACTCTCCTCTGGCATAGCTGCAGCTCACCACATGGGCAGACTTTTAATGATTTTCACCTCTTGTAATACTTCTTCCCTTGTTCTGAAAGAATAGAGTGAAATGTGCCAAGGTAGTGGCCATGTTGGCATTTGGGACATCTATTGTGTGAGACGAGAGATGTAGCTTGCTGAGTGGTTTCGCACAAAAGCAAATGATGCTACGACAAACCTTAGACAGACTGTGACTTTCTTGACTTGCAACACAATTCAAAAGGGACCAAAAATTATTTGTCTGTCGCTGTTGAAACAAAGCGCGAATATAAATTAATTTAATAAAACTATACAAAAAAGATTGAAGAAGATTGCATGTTTATTTTGGAACACTGGGTGGTACTTGTACTGTAAATAAACTGGGTTTATTATTTATCTGACTGGGTGGTAAATAGACTGGGGATATATATATATATATATATATATATGTGTGTGTATATATATATACATATATATATATATATATATATATATATATATATATGTATTGCATAATAGTTGTAAATAAATTTGGGAATTTGTTGCAGTAATACGTGAGTTAAAAGAAGAAATGTAAGAAAGGGATAGGGACATATAAGTATATAAGTTTTACTTCTACCTACTCCTTTTCAGACACAGTTATCTTTGTCTTTTTTATTTATTATGTGTTGTTGTTTTTTTTTAATTTTGGTTCGAAATAAAGTCATTACCATACGTATTTTGTTTGAAATTAGGTCCCATCAGGAACACTGTCAGGGAAGGGACTTTCCAAAAATGTCAAACTATGTCTCTAAAGGTCCAGTGTGTAAGATTTAGGGCATCTCTCAGTGATGTTGCAGTACTTAAACTTCTTCCTTGTGCCACGTGTGTAGGAGAACTACAGAGGCCAAATCCCCTTATCTAGAGCCAGTGTTTGGTTTGTCCATTTTAGGCTACTGTAGAAACAACACGGCTGACTCTGTGCAAGAGGAACCGCTCCGTATGTAGGCATAAAACGGCTCATTCTAAGGTAACAAAAACACAACGATTCTTATGTTCAGGTGATTATAAACTAATAAAACATAGCAATGAATATTATATACACTTTCTGCCTATAGATGCCCCTAAATCTTACACACTGGACCTTTAAGTTTAGTCCACAGACACGATGTAAAACTGCAGGATGAGGACGGTTATTTATGATGCATGACAGGATGTCCGTTTCTTATATAATCCAATATTATTTTTCATAACTGAAACTAGGCATGAGATAAGTAGCGGCGAGTGGTCAGTGTTTCATCACTGTTTTTAAAGTAAAGTAAGCACAGACTGTGAGTCAGTTATTACAACGCCTGCATAGTGTATGGAACAATGTGTCTTCTTGACTGCTTCAGTTTTAATTATATGTTTCACAAATAGATCCTCCCTCACCAGTGGCAGAATGTGGCTTCAGCCAAAGGACCTTCTCACAGAGCATGCAGGAGAAGAGCAGACACATATGAGACAGCGCTGGGTGAGGAGTCTGTGGTGGCTTTTTTTCCCCTCAGTGACTTCACTTCTCTGGTAAGTCTGCAAATTCTGCGGCTGCTTTTTCTTGGCTCGCGATGCAGCAGCTCCCCAGACTCCACACCACAGAAGGAATGAGCTCAACCCAACAAGCCTCATTCAGCTGCTTATTTCCTTCTGCACCCTTCTATATAATCTGAGCACTGGAACAAAAAAAGCCCCAATCCCTCTCTATATGGAAATTGTTGTGGTCGCAGTGAACGTATATGTGCCGTCTTTCTGTTTCCAAATGTGCATGATGTGTTGGAACATTGGATAAACACTCGCACAGGGCAAAATATGAAAATGATTTAAGAACATTTGGTGGTAAAGAGATAGAAAGGAGGAGAAAAGTGTACCTGCAGTGAAGAGGAACACAGCCACGGTGCGGTAGTGCCGTCTCTGTGTCCCCCTGCAGAGGGAAATCAGGGCCACCAGGAAGGCCACCAGAGTTGCCACAGCACCGGCGACCAGCAGCACCAGCGTGGCAATCTGCCAGTCTGCAGGACGAGACACATGCAGGTTAGAGTGCAGCAACAAAAGCTCGATTCACAGGACGGCCCCGTTGAATTGAACCGCTGTGTTGACAAACACAAAACAAGAGCTAATCCCGCAGAGTAAAGTGAGTGAAGCAGAATGGACTCAGGTCTGCATGAGACATGGGGACCTGATCACTCACGCTGTAATCATACTAATCAGATTAAACACACAAGAATGTGGCTACATGTTATTACAAGTATTAGATACATGTTTAGAGGGTTAAAATTTATATTTGCTGCCTATATCTGCAAATTGTATCCTTTAAAATATGGGGAGGCAAAAATAAATCTCCATATTCTGCTGTGCTTCAGTGTAAGTTGGCCTCTCCTGCACTTATTCTCTCACACCCATGAACATTACTGATAGTTTCTGATTACATCTTTATATACGCATTTTTCTTGAGTTTCAGCAGCTATTTGCAGAACATTATCCAACGCTCATCTGTCTCCATCAAAGCTGATCTTTACAGCAAAATTAAGTTAGAAATTAGTGCTGGGCGATGATGAACGAATAACGTCTTTGGAATGACTTTTCTTAATGTCCGTTATGTACTGGAGCAGTCTGTCAAACGCCCGGGTGCACATTCATCCCAGGCTGTTCCCACTCCACTTGCTGTTATTGTAAGGTACTGCTCACACTGCCAACTACGGCGAGTAAATGAGAGGCTATCGGACAAGACCTCAAGTCAAGACCTCTGCCAATCAAGGTCAATGGTGCATTCATGTGCTCCTCAGAAGGTTGTTCTTCCAGGTTTGGTCTCTTCATGAGCTTGAGGGTGTCTACAGGTATAAACGAGCTAAATTCAAGGCTTTTTAAGATCTTTTTAATACCACTTTAAACAGAATTGAAGACCTCACTTGTGATGGAAATATCCACCAAAAGTGAAAATATACTCTTTCCAAGTAAACACATTGGTGTCGGTTCAAAAATGAATAGTAAAGTTAAAATGACCCTGTGCTTACGGCTCTACATGTGTGATGCCACTGCCCTGGGGCCGTGTTCACAGACATTTTAAGAATACTCTCAGAGAGCTCCTAACTTAGCCTAAAATTTTTTAGTTAGGAGTCCTAGACAAGGAGTGATTTAGGAACGTTCTTGGAGCAACTCTGAGCAAGGAAGGGACATAAACCTTTATCCTAGTGAGGAGGTGTGGTTGACCTTGTCGCTAGGTATAATGTATTCTTTTAACAGGTGTGATTAGTTGTCACAGACACACCCTTTTGTGAACCTGCATGGTGTTCTTTCCATTTCATTCTTTCAGTTTTTCAAATATCTTACTACTGTGATCATTCTATTTGATCCCAATCTGATCCCCATTGTACCTAGTTTGCACCGGCTTTAACCACCACAAGTAATTGTTGTTCTTTTAAGCTATTTGTCTTTGCACTTGCATTTTCCCATTTTTCATAGCTTTCAAGGTCCTAGTTTAACGATGCAGATTCATTGCACTGAGGGGGCAAAAATAGGGGCATAACGCACATACAAGTGTTGTGCCGAAGTCTGGTACCCCGTCAAATAGTGTTTCCCTCCTGTTAAAATTATGTTTCCTAGAACACCAACACCAAAAATTATATTGGTGATGTCACCAAAAAACATTTTAAGACTTTTTAAAGGCCTGCAGCCGCCCTGTTTAAGCTGTAATGTGATCAGCTACTCATGTTTTGGATTATTCCGACACCATGCTGCACGAGGCTGCAGAGGTAACCATAACAACTGCTACTTTATGCTCAAAGAATGACAGATCGTTGATCGTTGATGTTTCAGTAACACCGTATTGAGCTTACATTGCCGACCTACATATAAGTAAGATGCTGAAGCAAGGCATTTAAATGAATATTTTTATCTTAATTAATGTAAACTCATACATAATGACTCGTGATGCATTAAAGAGAAGTTTTGTGGCAGGGCAGCACGAGCTGTCACATAAACACCATATTTTGCAAAAAGTACCAAAAGTCAAAAGGTTTAATACATTTACACAAATCGACTCTAAGGAACTGATGAAAAGAATCCGTCCACCTCTCACTATTAGTAATCACTAAAAAATGTCTATTTTGATGAAATTCTTGGTGCCAGCTAATGGTTACTGTGGTGCTTTTGTACTGCAAAATATCGCATGTAAGTCAGCGTGTTCAATACTGTGACATCTCCTTGGAGATTCTGCCTGTGGCTGTCAGCCGTTTCCATGTCGGCTCAACCATGGTGGCCTTTTAACACCACATTAATTCTGTTTATTCCAAACAACTCTAGCTGCTCCTGGTGGAAAAGTTTAAGTCATCGCATCCTCTGCGTCAAAAGATTCTTCCTTGGAAAGACCTACACAACACCGGGTCATTGAAACGCCGCATTTCAAAGCTTAAGTGAGCTGAGCTGAACTCTCTGTGCAGTAAAGCCTTGATACAGAGTGTGAAAGCAGAGATGCATTCAGGAAAATGTTTTAATTTCTGCCTGCATTGTGAGTTAGCTCTTTGATGTCCCACTTGTCAGTGTCAGAAGGAGGCCTAACCTCCGAAGACTTGACTCAAGGGAAGAATTTGCATTTGATGGGTGTGTCTGCCTCCCTCACAGCTCCTTATTTAATTGTCTTAAAAAAATTCCCCAATGTCACATCTGAATTCGATTTGATTCAGCCTGCAGGAAATATTTTTTGTCCAACATCTTTGCTCCATTATGTGGTTAAAATTCTGGTTTAGTCTGAAAAAAAAAAAAAACCCACTCTCCCTTCAAAGAATATTAAACTGCACGCTCACATCACAAGTGTATTTTTCTACCGCTCACTGAGGCTGCGAGTCATAACACTGTTTTCATCTGCATTATTTCAGTCGCTCGCAATTTATTCTGCATTGAAATGTGTCTACTCGGTTACGTCACTTCAAAGATGGGCTGAAATTTAAGAATCCTGGGACATGGTATGAGAATGTGTGCATTATAAATGTGCTTTGCCTTTTGGTGAACTGGCCCTTTAACCTCCACACACCCCTCCACTGTTGCTGTAATGAGCTCTGCAGACACTCAAAGCAACAACCCGCCTCCTATTCACCCCAACACATTCCTCAGTATCAGAGAGGTCAGTCACCCCCATGGATGTTTCCCTCTTTGACGCTGTGTGTAAAACGGCACCAAAGGTCACCCAGGCTTCATGAAATTAATGATCAACTAAAATCTAAAATATTTAACATACTTTCAGCAACTAATAGAACACAACTACAAATTGATCATTAAATTTAGTTTCAATTTTACATGGTTTGCCTCAAGCCTTTTTATAACTATTTCCAACAGCTGCTGTGTTTAATAGAGACGCAGCTCCAGATAATAACAAGCCAAGCCACTGTTTCAGCAGCCACCAGCCAAACGCTGGTAAATCTGGTACATTTAATGAGGATTTCCTCCCCTGGTGGGGCATGGGTGGGGGTTGGAGGCATAAACACTCCCGTCATGTGGTTTCTCTGCTTGACAAAAGGCAACCTGGTGGGTCCAGGCGTGGTGAGGTGGATGACGAGGAAGATGCTGAATGTGTCTCTTCAAAACCACTCAAAGCCTTCTGGTGGTGTGAGTGGGTTAACTCTTTGTGTGCCAAAGAGATGATGTTCCTACATGCACATGCTCAGTTTTCTGTAAATTCTCATCCTAAGGGACTGTTCTTTGTTTATCAGAGGTTGGGGGCGGCTGGGGTGTGACTTCTTCCCCTTTTTCTTTACATTTTGACCCTCCCTGAAGCTACAAATATTTTTCCGTGAGCCTCCCTAAGTGACTTGCAGAAAATGCCTGACCCTCCCTCCACCATAAATTTGTAATTAGATTTTTACAACATACCCTTTGATGTTTGAAAGTTAAAGTTAAAAGTTGAAGATGAAATCCTGGAGTTGAAAAAGGTCTTGGTTTTTCACTCTTGTCGTGCCTGCTGTTTGAGCCAAATCTTAATGAGAAATAAAGCCATTTTGATGAAATATAACTGTTTAAAGCTCAGATTTTTTTTTTTTTTTTT
Source organism: Epinephelus moara (assembly GCF_006386435.1). Taxonomy (NCBI): domain Eukaryota; kingdom Metazoa; phylum Chordata; class Actinopteri; order Perciformes; family Serranidae; genus Epinephelus; species Epinephelus moara. The sequence continues at coordinate 18,012,369 of NC_065508.1, read as the reverse complement.
CCCTGATGGAAGCATTCTGTCACACATGATGTGTTTAAGGACCACCGGAAATTTAAAATCAAATGATAATTTCTGTTTCTGGCTGTAATAAATGGTGTAATGTGGGCGACTTTTAAAGAAAATCTAGAGTTGTCTTGCTTTGGTCTGAATCAGGGACTAATTTTGTTACAAAGTTTCATAATTGCCCAGAGTTGGTTCATGTTCTCACGGCAGCATTTACAAGCGGACCAGATAAAATGCCTTGTGTGAGAAAGCTGCTCTTGATTGGTCAGAATTTCCGTGTGGGAAAAATCCAGGAAGTAAACAAAACGTTGAAGAAGAGTACACTTGCAAGATAAATGTGACACTTTCTAATGTCACAATGGAGGGACAACTACGCAGGTTGATTTTAGCGCTGCTCATCGTGGACTATATTGCTGTCATTGTTCATTTTAGTCAAACCATACAGTTCGAAAACGAGGCGTGGCTCCAACTAGAAAACAATGTTTTGATGCATTGGATGTGCTGAATGTGCATATTAAGGCAGTACAGGAGGAGGCGCACATAAATAATCCTCCAGGACTGTAACATGCTCATGTTTAAACCAAACAATGTGTCATGTGACTGCAGTTGGTTCAGATCGTGGTCGGAACACGTTCTCACCACAAACGAACCGCACCAGAGTTCATTTGTAACGGGACTGAGACCACCTCTTCAAGAAGGTCTCAGTCCGGTTGTTTTGGTGCACACCCGAGTCAGTTACTGTGTTCACATTTGCCCAAACGAATCGCACTTAGGGGGCAAACAAACTTGAGTTTGATTGAACCAAACCAAACAAGGCAGGTGTGAACGCACCCCACAATACAGTCATTTAAATGTGTATACCCCTCTATTAAGCCAATATAAAAAATCCCTCTCAAGTGCTTAAAAAACTTTTTGACATACCTCCCCCTTTTTGCGTCACCCCTCACCTCTCATAAGTAACGAACAGTCCCTAAACTACTTGACATGACACTTGAAATAATGTTAAAGCATCAATGTCACTCATTTAGAATCAAAATGTAACAATGATATGTTAACTGCCTTTTAAAATATTTTATAATACCACTAAAACACTGATAACTGAACAATTAACATGGTTTTAATTCAAGCTCTTGCTCAAGAATTAGTCAAACCCATTGCTGAGCATCACAGTGTGTTTGTCACAGTGACACACGTCACTGCTCTGGTATGAACAGAGGAAATGTATCAGCAGCATAAGAAACCCTGAATGCCTCAGCTGCTGCTGCTGCTGCTGCTGCACAGAACAAGCCAACTAAAACAAACTCATCCTGGGAGACAGTGGCCAGAGCTGCCAGTCTGCTCGTACAGTTCAACAAACATTCCTCTTTGTTTTTGTCAAACATGGGATGTGCAGCCACTATGCAGTCCTAATAACAGACTCTGAAAAGTGCCACTGATAATAACATGCTGCTTTAAAACCATGCAGAGTTAACTGGCACAATTACCAGTGCTTTACGGATTATGCAATTTATCACATTAATGGCAATTTTACCCCCCAAAAAAGTACTTTACCGTGCTACAACCTCAAGATCACAGCTTTTCACACAGTGTCTGGTTACCCTCTCTCCAACAGAATCACAGCATCCTAACTCCAAAAGACATAAAGTTAAGAACAGCCAAAGAGGTGCACTGATTCCTACCAGATGTGAGAGTGGAGAAGCAGCTCCACTGACCCTCCTCTGTCGGATGCCGTGCCTCGGACTGGGAGCAGGACTCCCACAGAGACAGGGAGAAATGGTCCGCAGTGACCCAGGCTGGGCTGAGCAGAGCCACCACGTCCAAACACAGCGCCAGGAAGACGCACAGCAGCGCGATGAGCTTGAAGGGTCGGAACACGTACACCTCGTTCACAGACATCTTGTCACGACAGGAGATATGTATATTTACACACCGCTGCAGGTCAGTCACAGTGGGAATGAGCTCGCTGGAGGTCCGTGCACGTCTTCACCCACCATAGCCTTCACTGCTTTGTGTCTGTGTGCAGCTGGAAAAGTTTAACGGGAGACTTCCGGTTGGATCAGCTTTTCAAAATAATTGCTCGACTGGTGGGAAACGTGATAAATATGAGATTATCTGAGATTTTTTTTCCATGTGTCCGCCCTCTTCCTATATCAGTACACTATAATAATATAACATTATTTTTAAGTACCAGTGTTTCTTCACTCTGTATTTATAACATTAACCATGAACCAATCAATTATACATTGTTTTTCTGTTATTACTGCTGTTAATAATTTATCATGTCCCACCCTTAGAGGACTAGACATGCGTTTGGGGGAAAAGGCTCGAAACATACTGTTTGAAACAATACAATTTTTATTGTTTGATTTTTTTTTTACATTTACTTTTTATATATTAATTTATTTATTTTTTATTTGATTACTAATATTTATTTTATAATTATATTTTGATGTATTCTATTTTCTTATATATTATACTATATTATTATATTCCTTATATTATTCCTTTTATTTATATTTATTTTTATTTATTTATTTATTTTATTGTGTAATGCAGTGATAACAAGTAAAGCCAAACGCAGGACATAGAAGCAGACTGAAGAAAATATACAAAATTAGACAGAGACACACAATATATACTAAGCCAAAGTAAAAAAAATATTGAGGATATAAAAGAAAAACTGAAAGAAAAAAAAATTATTTCATTTTATTTCGAAATGCATTATCACATGCACAGTCAATACTGTTCTCAAGCCAAGAGTAAAAAATTAAAATAAAGGAGTAAGAAAGGATCATGTACCACAAATCTCAGCCTTGTTTTCAGTTAGACTGACTCATAATCTATTTTTTTTCCATTTTCAAGGAATGGCTATGACAAAAAGAGCCATAACATACACATCCAGACAGATAGAGGTGACACAAAAATAAAATAAAAATGCTTGTGGCAGTTTGGCTTCACATAATTGCACACGTTACAGTGAGATATTTGGACTAAGGAAAATATGAAAAAAAAATTTCCCTTGATTTGGACATGGAAGAGAATACAATACAGGAATACAATGTTAAGGACATTGCTCCAGTTCATTTCCTTAACAAAATCAGGTCTCAGATGTTTGACATATTGCACCCATTTTCCCCTTTGCTGTATTAAAATGTCCATTTTGGGGTTTAAAGAGAAAGTAACCTTTTCCATCATGTACATCTCAGTTGTTACATCTATCCAGTTATCTATAGTAGGGTCAACATGCATCATCCATTCTCTGGTCAGAGCCTTTTCCCTGCTGCCAGCAATATAAATATTTGTCCTCTTTAGAGGATGACAGTCCTGCTGTGCCTTTATTTTGAAAGCCCTGTTAGGAAACCAGACTTGTTTACGCTCTCTGGAGGCGGCAGCATCTTTTTAGGGGGTCGGAAAGTTGAAGTAAATCGATAGAAAGTCTTTTCAATTTAGGCATACATTCATCAAAGTTATCCACACACACAGGTTTGCAAGAGGATCAGGGGATTCAAACACAGAGAGGAAATACATAGTAAACATCAACACACAACAACAACAACAACAACAACAAGGATAAAGACAGTAAAAACACAATAATCCAGCGTAGAACTGATTATATGAATATGTGTTTTAACCCTTTGACTCCAAAGTCCCAAAAACCTTTGTCCTGTATTTGTATTTGCAGTTACTGACACCATGTACCTTTCAAATAGGAGAGTGATGATGATGTTTGCAACTAAAATATATCTATTAAAATTCAGAGAACACACACTAAATAAAGAATTATACACATCACCTCAGTTTAGACAATAATGTAATCTGGGATTAAAGGGCCAGAACAGATTTTTTTTTTGTCATACAGTGCAACTGAAAATTCATTGGTGGTGGCACTGATGTGTAGACATTAGCTCTGTCTTTTTATGTCCCATCTATGCTCTCATCAAAGCCACCAGACTCCATTGACAAAACCAGTAATTTAAGATCGCTGAACACGGGAGCTGCTCGTCTGCTTCGATCACTTAGTTAGGTAGTGTTATTGCGTGACATCGGTGAATCAGAACGAAGCCATATAAAAGCCAAAGTCACACAATAACACAAACCAAATAACTGATGGATGCAGCAACTCCAGTGTTCATTGATGTTAAATTGCTGTTTTTCTCAATGGAGTCTGGCTTTGAAGAAAACAACATAACAGCATCAGTTGTCTGTAGTCAACCTCTCTCTGATGGTGAGGTATAGCAGTGAAAATATTCTACAAATAGCAACACTTAAAGTGATTTTTATTATTTTTAGGTGGGACTTTTTTTTTTAGGTGGCTTTAATTTGTTTTATTGCTAACCCCTCCATGACATCACATTGTTTCACTCCTGTGTCAGACTCCAGCCCGCTTCTCCAAGCTGGGGATGTGCTGACTGAAATCTGCTGTCAGTAATACACTGACTATGAATTAGCACTTCATACAAGCCCTCTTTAAAAGATTCGAACTATCTCTTTAAGAAAGTAAAACCACATTGTGTCCTAAAAAGATCTGAACTATCTCTTTAGTGTCATTGTGTAAAAACTGAGGGCTGGAGTATATATTGTAATGTGCTAATGGTCCAGCAGATGGCAGCCATGTGACATTCTGGATGCTGAAGCCCACATACCAATATTACTCTTGTTATTACTACCTCTAACCACTAATACACCACAGACTTGTATAATTATTAGAAGTAGATGAGACTTTATGAGCAGCAGTAACAGCAGCAGCAGCATTTTGTGGACACATTGACCCTGAAAGACATAAATAATCCAGTGCTTGCAGAAAATTGTTGTGACACAATAAGAATAGAGCTGTCTATTAGCTTGGTGGTCTTTTCTTTTAATCCTGTTTTGGCTTCTCCACACAGCTAGTGTGTGGGCCGAGCTCACTGATATTTTTACCTCTTTTGGGAAATAACCCTTTGATCCACGCTCAAACATATGTTGAATTTAATATCTCTTCCAAACAGCCAGGGAATCTTGAAAACACAGAGTAAATCCCAAAAATGAAGTGACAAGTGTAAAGTTAGACTAGATTTTACTACAATGTAGTTTAATATTCATTCAGTTCATATGTTTTGTGAAACGTGTCCATCTTCTGGTGAGGAAATTAACTACAGGTTATGAACTTTAAACTCAAATTTTTCTGTGTGGAGGATATTGCATAGCTTTGGAGCATGAAACTTTTCACAAGCAGCTATATACTCAGAAACTAGTGAGGTATATGATGTTCTGGTTACTTGCCTTGATTAATAACCTTATTAATAACACGAGCAAACTTCAGTAAATTCGGGCAATGAGATCGCAGTGAGACAATCCAAATTTTCTTTCTGTTATTTATGTCCAGTCTTCATGTGTTTGATGATGCTCATAAAGTGTTTCTGTGGCTTTTTTTCCCCCAACACAATCCATGTGAACCACTTACACAATGGAGAAAATATTATATAATTAATTATTGTAACTGATATTACACTGACTGTGTTTTGTAAGATTTTACATATTTCAGTAAGTATAAAATTCCCATCCAATTAAGTAAAATAATTCAGACATAAATTAATAGATAAATAAATAAATAAAATTAAATTAAATTAAATTAAATAGAATAAAAAATAAAATAAAACAATAATAATAATAATAATAATATTTATTATATAGTTTTATAACATTTTATTATTTATTTATTTGGATTTTTGCCCTTATCAGATAGGACAGTCTAAGTGTGAAAGGGGGCAGCAAAGGGCCACAGGATGGAATCAAAGCTGTGGCCACTACAGCAAGGACACTGGCTTCATATATGGGACTCCTGGTCTGTTTTGATCTGGACAGTCAGATATTTAATCCCCCTCTTGATTTGACAAAATGACTTATGCCTTGGTCGGGGAATACACTGGTGATAAAACTCCCAATTTCCCCAAATCCAGTAACGATTGCAAAGATTAAAGGAGCATTTATTAGCATGAGTAGAGACAAAACACTATCTCTTCCAAGATGTGCTTGTCTGACCTTCACACATTTTTGCTTGAGTGATTTATTGACCAACTGTCACGCATTTGTCTCTTAATAATAACATGACGATGAGAGGCAACCAGTTTACTGTAAATTAGATCACAACCTAATTGTCTTAAAGATGTCTGCCTGCTTTGTCATCAAGAGGAAAATGTACGTTGCATTATGTAAAGGGGTCAGCTGCAAGATCTGCTTGATTTTGGTGGTATGTTTGATTTATATCAATGAGTTTCTGAACTTATCTACCTTGAATGTGGCCTGTTCTGGCAGCTATTTCTGTCAATAAAGTTTTTTCCTTTATTCTCAGTTGTTCTAACTTGAACACGAATACTACAAGTAAAAATACACAATTATAGTTGCTATAAAACCCCTAAATGTCTGTGCACAAGTGGAGTTTTCAAGCATATGTGTTGTTTTATACCAATAACAACTGAAGGTAGCAACACAGAAAGTAGTTTACATTAAAAAACATGATTGATTGTTACTTTAAAGTACAGCTAAGTAAATCTGAGTGCAGCATTTGCTCTCCCAACAAATTTAAAGTACAAACAAAGCTGATTTGACTACTCTGAATTGCACCTCCGCTGCCTTCTTGCCCAGTTTGGTTTAATTCTACCCCTCTCATTTGGTGCCTAGATTACAGGTTTTCAGTGTGTCTGACATAATGAGAGTTTCAGACTAATGCCACCCCTTCTCAGTCCTAATGGTGCTGCCAAGCTGCCAGCAGGGCATCTGAGTAGGGGGAATCTAGTATTAGGCGTATCCATGGGCAGAGCATTGCTCATTTCCTTTAAATGCCCCTCCTCCCCCGACAGAACAGGCAGAGCGCTCTGTCATCCTCCTCCAAAAGCCCCTCATTAGAAAATCTGCCGAGCAGACAAAGCTACTTGAGACGGCACAATGGTGACTCCCCACATGGTGATTTGAAAAGAGCATAGAGGGAATCCAGGTCATGTTTTACTTTTTTGGATCCTCTCTTCCTAAATCGGACTTATCCACCGAGCCACCCACCTACAAACCTTCTGTTAAGTTTCATCCGCCATGTTTTAAATAGTCAGGTGGTATTACTCAGACTTTAACATGCCAACACGGAGACTCGCGTGGCTGGTTAATGTGTTTTCTTTATAATAAGGAGCAAATAAAGTAACAAAGAAGTGAGGGAAACAGGAAACAGTTAAAAAAGTAAACACGTGACACACATCTGTGATTCAGCACCCTTTATAAACATGATGATGAAGGTTGTATTGTGCTTCTGAGGAAGAACAGCTTCTTCACAAACTACTCATCACATGACGTCATCCTCTGTTGCTCATCACGGTCTTCCTGGAGTGGCTGCAGCTGATTAGGCTCAGAATAAGCCTCTCAAGGTTTTTCTGGCCATGAATAAGCTTCCATGGTAACCGACGAGGCCTCGTGTAATGATGCCATCTCTCTCTTTACCGTAAGAGGCACAACACACCATCGCGAGTCATGCTGTGGTCAGACTGTGTGAACACATGTATCTACTTTTACAAGTTTAACCCTCACAGATCAGGGACGCTGATCCATTCACTCTCATTCATCCAGTCATTTATACTTTCATAGAGGTATCTAATAACTGTACTGTGTCTTGCCCCTAGTGGTTCGTTAAGAGACACAGCAACAGACACATTGAACCACTCATCTTCTCTGCACTTCTTGTTCAGCTCATCACTGTCCCTCCTCGTTTAACCTAATAAGACATCACTAATGACACGTGGCAGCACATTTATCCTCGTCTCCTGAACATCACAGTCATCAGAGCACATGGGGTTTGCTCAAAGTCACCTTGAAACCTCAACCGGTTCAAACTGTTTTTTCTTTCCCCCCCTTTTGGTGAGTATTTCAAGTTGGTCCAGCTTACAAGTGCATCTCAGAGCAGCTGGGTTTAAAGTGCCTCGTTCAAGGTCATGTTGACAGTCAGTGTTGAGGGAGGCGACAGCGTGTCTCCTTCATTTCCTGCACTCTGGTTTAGCAGCTTGCCGAGGGATTTAAACTGATGGCTTTTACAGTTTTACAGTCTATTCCCAAGACTGCTGCTGCGGCGGTGACTCTGCAAAACGCTGAGGTGGGTTATAAGAAGGACAGGGATGGATTAATGCGGACTGCTGGGATGAAGGCTTTCTCACTGCATCATCATCACTGTCTCATCATGTCATGATTTCACTGTATGACAAATTGGGAGAGATGGCAATTAGGGTCATGAAGATGAGTTAGGTGTTGCATTTGGCCTCTTGTATTTTGGGAGTCTTCATCATTTGGCTAAAAATGTTTAAGTGAGACCATCTTGATAGTAACTTTGTGGACACCAGATGGAATCACAATGTGTGTCAGTACAATAATGAACAAAGACCTTCTAATAGGACTGTTCATCCCAATATCAAAAACACCTCATTTTCCTCTAACCTGTAATACTGTTTATCAATTAAGATTGTTTTGGTGACGATGTTGGCAATGTATGTTTCTGCAAACCACGAATATGTTACATTTGCACATTTTATATGTATCATATCATGTCATCTGGAGGTGGAGGGAATGGTGGGTGGTGTGTCACCTCGGGAAGACGCCTGTCAAGTTGCAGTCCACTGTTCAAAACCAATAAATAACACCAGCTGTCTTTTAGGAGCACATTGTGGCGTTTCCCAGCAGCGTTTGAGCCACTGAACCTTGGTGTTTTTCACCAACCTGTCCCTTCTTTTCCAGCAGCTTTTGTACCACTATTTTTGGTGTTTTAAGCCAAAACGTGATCTTTCCTTAACCATAATCAAGTGGTTTTCACACCCTCAGTGCAGCATTGTTGAGAAGCGTGGAATCATGACCCGGTGACTCAGGATAATCCGCAGATCTTGCTGTGAGCAGTTTTATGTAGGAACTATTTTCTTTCTACCAAACTACACCTGCCAATGGTGTCACTGCACAAAATCCGGTACTTGGGCAGTGACTTGCGATGTCAGATACTGATGAAAAAGCTGCCCCTTGAAGGATAACTTCGGTATTTTTCAACCTGGGCCCTATTTCCCCATGTGTATGTGTATGTATGATTCATAGGTACAACTCGTATTAAAATTGGTTCAGTATTGAGGGAGGCGGATGCAGCCGGGAGCCCCGAAACGAGCTGAAACGGTAGATATGGGGGCAAATGCGTCCCGTATAAGTTTGCGCATTACTGCATCTTCCTCTATCAATTATATCGTATAATTATGAATTTCTATTGCTGAAAAGGAAAATAATCGAACATTGTTTATATAACATACCTCCACTGTGTCTGTAGCTCTCTCTACTCATGGGACAGCCGTTTTCTTGAGGAAGAGGTGTTTCGGGATTGGATGTCTTCTCTTCTTCGGCTGGCAGTAGTCATCTTGGGAGAAGTGAGTACTGCAGACCTGATGGTCTGCAAGGCGCAGTGTCTGGACAGGAGTGTTAGCATCCATTTGTAGCACAACTATCCACAACTTCAGCATCTCGCTGTCCGACAAAGGCAGCCTATGAAAGCTGTACGGGGTGTTGCGCGACATCCTGTTCTTGCAATTCGGATAAGCAAAAACACGAACCATTGTTTTCAATCAATGCAGTAAAACTCTCAGCTGTACTCCGGGACAACCAGCGCCACTCGGAGCGGCGCTCTGCATGGCTCCTCTGTTATCTCTTTCGGCAACAAGCAAAGCTCTCGCGAGATGATGTCACACACAGCCCAGAGGAAGTGAAGGGTAAGGGAAACGCTTAGTATGCTATTTACAGAGATAGCACTGGCGATCTGAACCAGTCAGTGGCGAAAAAAAGCACTTTTAATGCGCAAACTTATACGGGACGCATTTGCCCCCATATCTACCGTTTCAGCTCGTTTTGCGGCTGCCGGCTGCATCCGCCTCCCTCAATACTGAACCAATTTTAAAAAAAGTTGTACCTATGAATCATACGCACACATACACATGGGGAAATAGGGCCCAGGTTGAAAAATACCGAAGTTATCCTTTAACATTGGCATGATCAGCAGCCAGTTGCTGTGTTAGTTTACCCGTACTCTGCGATGTCAGGGAGAAACGTGGCGGGACAAGAATGAAAGTTATGGTGGCAAAAGTCCAAGTAAGGCGTGTGGGAGGGGAGGTGGATGAGTCCAACAAACACAGACCTTCACCTGTGAGAGAGGTGAATCTAAACCTAAACATGTGCTTTTGTTGCCTAAACCCAACCACATGAGTTAGTTGCTGGATATAAAAACCCCACTTAACATTGTTTTACTGACATAGTGCTTTTATTTGTATGTAAATGGTAAATTTCCTGTGGAAACGGAAGTACATTTTGAAAGCAGACAAAGCATGTAACAGGCATAACTTGACACGCTGTCCCAGAACGTCAACAACCAACGCACCTAGGGTACATTGCACGTCGTATCTGGATGTGGAAGGTCCATGACCAAATGTCAATATGTGACGAGGTTGGAGTGAGAATGTGTTGTGTGCATATACTCATGGACAAGAGGCTCATGCATGTGACAGCGCGAAATGTGAACATTAATGCTGTCCTCCCTGGCTGAGCTGTAACATTAGTTAGCTCAGTGGTGCTACTGTAGGTGAGCTGGCAGTGGATGGATCCTTCATTTGTTCCATTATATTCAAGATGAGACCACGGTAAGAGGAAAAAAAATGTATTTTTGATCATGGGGTGAGCTGTCCCTTAAGCAGTTACTCTGATGTAGTGGACAACACCAGATGGAGTCACAATTGTGTCAGTACAACAATAAACAAAGATCTTTCACAGTGACCAGTGCAGTTCTACTCTACAGAGTCAAATATGGGCCTCGTTTGTTTTACGTTCACTAAATTATATGATGACAGATTTATTCATGACTCCAGAGTTTACGTTCTATATGCAAAGCCCTGCTCCTTGGCTTCACAGTCGCTCTGCAGTCCCACTGTGTTCCTAGATGTCCACCTGTCTCTCAGTGGCTCGGCCGCTCTGGGCCTGTCTGCCAGCTTGTGGACATCTGTTTACTTCCTCCTCCATCAGTCGTCATGGCTGCAACTGCCCCCCCACTACTGCCACCAGACCCCTCCCCTCCCCTCGCTGGCCGGTCTTCCCCACCCCTCTCTCGTATTTTCCCCCCGACACCAGCTGTGAACCACTTATGCTTATCCTGCGGTCCACCTAATTCAGCCCTGTCATATGACGACCAGCCCAGCACTCTTTCTATACTTTTCTGTTTGTACCTTATTCAAATCTGGGTACTAACACCGGGCTTGTGTCCATTCAAGTTTATTCAAAAAACAAATCAGATATGGAAAACTGTGCAAATGATTAAATGGAAGAGAGACAGATAGATGAAAGCATCTATTGTATGTGTTTACTTAACTACAGTAAATGGGGGCCACACTACAACACATGATTCCTCTAACTTGTCATACTGAATACTGTGCAGTTCACTTCCAGTGCATTACCATCATATGCCTATTGCACTGGAAACTCTGCCTGACCTGACCTGACCGTGACACAAGCTACAGGCTGTTCGTTTGTGTTAAATTCACAACATTCACTCCAAGGGTTCGGCATTAAATGCTAGTCATCACTAGCAGGAAGGACAGTCGTGACTAAGGCGTTTCATCAGAATCCTTCTTCCAGAGTCCTGACATTTGAGACGTAGAATTTAAATAATATTGAATGGTCTGTTGTTAAAGGGCTCTCTATTTGGCAGTAATGATGTATGAAAAGTATTTCCTATTTCATCTTCTTGAATAATTTCAGCACTTAGAACTTTTATTCACTGGCACACGTCTTTAAAGTGCTAGGAGTAACATCTTACTCCTCTCATATTGTGCCTCATTAAAAGATGATTAAAAGGTTTGAACGTGTATATGTGTACTGTGTATCTAAAAAAACCCAGGACTGGTTGTACTTGTAGTATATGAACAGCATTTTGGCAGTTATAATGTATACTGTATTATGTTTTATTATGACTCCACACTAGCGATTTCTTCAAATTTGGCACAAACGTTCACTTGGACTCAACGATGAACTAATTGGTTTTTGGTGGTCAAAGGTCAAGGTCACTGTGCCCTTTCATCCATCTCATTCTCGGGAAAGCAATACCGAAAGAACATCTTTGAAGGAATTTCTTCAATTTTGGCGCAAACGTTCACTTGGACTCAACAATGAACTGATTCGTTTTTGGTGGTCAAAGGTCAAGGTCAAGGTCACTGTGCCCTTTCATCCATCTCATTCTTGGAAACCCGATACCTAAAGATCATCTGGATGAAATTTCTTTAAATTTGGCGCAAATGTTCACTTGGACTCGACGATGAACTGATTAGACTTTGGTGGTCAAGGCCCATGTGACCTTACATCCACCTCATTCTTGTGAACATGATATCTCAAGGGAATTTTTTTAATTTGACACAAACGTCCACTTGGACTGAAATGTCAGATTATAATTTGCTAGTTAAAGGTCAAGGCCAGTGTGACCTCACAAATCATCTTTTTGGCTCAACAGTTCTCACTCTAATTATGACAAAACTTCACACAAATGTCTGATATAATATAATTATGAAGTGTTGACATTTTATATCCAAAAGGTCAAAGGTCAGCTTCAATGTGACATCATAATATTCTGCAAAAACACCTCTCTGGCCATTACTCAATATAAGATTACCACCTCACCCTTTTCCCCTTTAAGGATGGTGGTCTTGTGGGTAACCTGGAAGGGAACGTGTGCTGCAGTATGTGTATGGAGGAAAGCAGCTCTCTCGGTGTGTCATGGTGAAGATGGCAGGCAGCAAAGAGTGATGATAGTTAGCAGAATTAAGTGTCTAGATAAGCTCAGGGCTACGTCTTAACCTCATGAGAAGGCCAGGTTTGTTGTTTTGTGGTGAAGACTGCAATAAACCCATTGTTGGTGAATGGCACCTGAATGCCTCACCATCCTTTCTTTTGAGGAGGTGCACTGAGGCATACAACCACAGGGTGATAGTTCTAGTTTTTTTTATTAGGTTGGTTTCCATAACCAGGCAAAACATTGGTAAAATATGAGTAGACAACAAATGTGAACATTGCCTTTTCACATTCAGTCTTGTTGGCTGTGCAACCAAACAATACATATTAGGACATGTTTTATGATGATTTCATACCCCAAAGAGGGTTTATGTGACCAGATTTGGAAAGTCGCTGAGTACATGTTCACATTTGGCATGAAACGCAGTGTGACACAGCACCCAACTGAGAGCCAAATATTCAAATCTGCTCCCTCTATGTCCCTCATCCTGATAAACTCCCTCCTGCATTGACACTCTCTTCCCTCTCCCCTCTGACAGACTGCAGGCAGTGGACGGCAGTCCTCAGGGACCTCACTGAGGGAGGTGCGGAGCAGCCAGTGATCAGAGTGAATTAGAGTTATGCGTGACATGCAAAGGATAGGCTCCAGAATGTGACAACAGCTGAGTTTTAAAGTGAAGCTTTTCCGCCTGAGGGGAGAGGAATAGACGACAAAGAGAGTGCGGCCCGCTGTGAAAAGAGTCAACTCCCTTTGTTGGCTCTTTAAAAACAGACCTGTTATCCATTGGTCTACTCGTTTAAAGCAGTGGGCTGCTCGGTGACGTCTTCTCTGGCATCAAAGCAGTACAATTAAGGAACATGTTTGCAGCAGTATAAATAATCTTTGCTGTCCTTCAACCCAGCTCTTGTCACAGTCTTATCCTCACACTCTCAGAAGCAGGAATATGATGTGCAACTTCATAAATAATGGATAGAAAAAGACCTACTTTCTAAATAACCATTTTTGCCACTTTTATTTATTCATATAATGAGGTAGTTATATAATAGTATAATAATAATTATAATATAGTAATAATTATATAATGAGATAATTATATAATACATTCATTCATTCATCTTCTAACCGCTTCATCCTCTTGAGGGTCGCGGGGGGGCTGGAGCCTATCCCAGCTGACATCGGGCGAGAGGCAGGGTACACCCTGGACAGCTCGCCAGACTATCACAGGGCTGACACATAGAGACAAACAACCATTCACGCTCACATTCACACCTACGGACAATTTAGAGTTATCAATTAACCTAGTCCCCAATCTGCATGTCTTTGGACTGTGGGAGGAAGC
>NC_065508.1:17954028-17997646 GCF_006386435.1 Epinephelus moara | reverse complement strand
TCTGTTCCTCTTTTAGAGAAAAAGCCAAGTCTAACTCGTTCATTGTAGCGGCCAAAGCCGTTTCAAACAACTGGTGTTCATCCGTAGCCATCTTGCAGTGGTTACTGACTGATTCCGGACTTCGTCGACGCAGCGCTGTCGTTATCTGTTTAGCTCGCCTCTGGCCCGCCTATATCAGATACACCGATGTGATTGGTGCAGCTCGGTTCCAAGGGCGTGGGTAATGAGCATCATTACTGATTGCCAGTGACTCGCTGAGCAAATTCAAATTGTGCTCTCGCGAGAACTCTGGATTTCCAGGGTAGGGTACCAAGTAGTCTCCCCTAAACTTTAGAAGGCTTTTTCCCATTAAATATTTTATTCCTTACAATCAATGTCCTCCTTCAAATTAAAGCTGTATATTTTTATTTTAAGAAAAGGAGATCCAACCTATTTGGAAAGCAATGAATAAATTAAAACACGCACAGATACATAACACATTGAAACAGGATTGCTTTCACCAGAACAGAAAATACATCTCCATAGTTGCCAGAAATGTTGGCGAGAGTGTGGGTCTTTTGATGTAGACCACAATCATATTTTATGGAAATGTGAGAAAATAATGGTATTGTGGAAAATGATATGTAAAGACATTGAGCACATACTAGGATATGAGGTTCCTCACAGTTGTTTGGTGCTTTATCTATGTAATTTTTCTGAAGAAGATGTTATTGCGAGTGATAGATATTTGATCAAAATATTGCTAGTAGTAAGCAAAAAAGCTATCACTAGGAATTGGGGTAAAGAAACACCACCAACGAAGGATCAATGGCGAACAACTGTGGAAGAAATCAGTCTATGCACATCAGGTATTAGTAATGCTAACTGTTCAAGAAAGAAACCAAAGTATATCAGTATGTGATTCCTTAACTCTATATATGAAAACAGCACAACAGAATCCCTGATGTTCAGTTATGGCTTTTGGTTTTGATGTGCGAATGTAAGATTTTCAGTCGCCCCATCTGGCCACCGCTATGAAAAAGTTCTAGGGTGCCACAGGTGCTTGGGTAAACTATCCATAAAGAATGATGGAAGTGTGGAAAGCCGATTGAGAATTTATTCCATATCCTGACATCAGATGTCAGTTTCCTCCACTACTTTGGTCTTTCTCAGCACTTGTTGGACATTTGGTTGCACTAGTGCGGCATTTTGTCCTATTAGTTGAAAAAAACCTCTTACTAGTCACTGTTTTTAGCAACTAATGGCACTTTTGTCCAACCTGTTGCAACAAGAGCTTTAGTGGCACCAAAGTCCCAACAAGACAGCTTTTTGATGCTCTAGTGGCCCTCTGGACTGAACTAGTATTATTAAAAGTCTGACTACCTAGTGAGCTGCTAAAGCTTTGACATGTTGCCCTAAAGTCAGTGCTGTTCAACCTTTGGACCAGAGGTGAACTGCATGCAACTTAACACATTTGTCTTGTGGCCCAGTTTTGAAGCCCAGAAGTCATTACTGTTCAAGGAGTATCATGACAATGGAGTTCATTTGTTTGGCGATGTTACGTTTGTGTTTTCCTCGCCACACTTTAGCCTCTTGGGAGTATCATGTAACACCCCTGGCACTCTACATCTCACCTTTCCCCCTGATGTATGACACTGCTTATGGAGTCTCCGCTATCCTGACAGAGGTTTCAGTGAAATCGATACAGCACTACAACAACTAGGACAAAGCCTTTTTATTCAAATTGGTCACACAGCCACAAGGATGAGAAAAACTTTACATCCCCGAGCCTGTAATTCAATATGAACTAATGACCAGTGTGGGCTTTGTAGTGACAAGGTGGCTCCTTCAGTTTGACAGTTTCTCCCTGTGTAATATCTTTTAAATGAGCCTGACAGCCTTATCCATACAGTGACTATCACTTTGCTGCATCTGTTTCACAAACTGCATAAGTTCACGTAAAATCAACCACAGACGTTTGTTCCCTTGCCCCCTGGGGATCAGCTGTCATTCCCATCATCAGATGTTTCATTATTCCCGTCATAATTAAGAGCAAACATGTAAAATGATTTCTTTAAAGTAGAAAACAATAACTCTTCTTTGATGTACTTTTCTTTTGAAGCTGCGCCACATATTTTCACACGACAGTGCAGGTGTTCTGTTGAACGCAAATGTAAGAAAGTAGGCTGAATGTGTCACATATATGAACGTGAGCAATCTTGATGTTTAGTCATTGTTGAGCTAAGAGTTAAAGATACTAAACTTCTGGTTCCCTGACGATGAAATAGTCCTTTAAGGTAACCGGAAAAGGGAAGTCAGAAACCAGTACTGTGGTATTCAAGCTTTTATCTTCCACCTACAAAGAGCTCCACCAGACCGAACACATCAAACTGTGCTTTTTGTTAAAGGGAGTCAGCTGACGGCATGGACACACACACAGACAGCCACAACCTTCAGGGATACTCAACTTGCTTTGCCTGGGGGCCACTTTTGCAAATGACAGGAGGCCGGGGGGCAGTTAAAAATTCATTATACAATTCTGGAGAAAAATAGAGGATTACCAAATCTCTTCCCCAGGCTGTCAAATGCAGATGACCTTGGGATGGTGGTCGGACTGAACCACCAAGACAAAGTGTTGGTATTTGACAACTTGGGGGTGAGACCCAACAATCAACTGTCTTTCTCCGAAATTACATACTGCACCTTTAATAAACAAACATAAACACAATTTATCAGATAAAATGAATCAAAATTAAAAAGCCCATAACTTATCATTTTTAAATTCCCTATTCCCAAATTAACTGACTTATTAACTTAACTTATAAACTAAATTAACTAACACTAGGCCTATATATGACAGCAAATAAAGGCAAATTTATCTGTCAATTTCTCATTTTTCAACCTTTCAGCATTTGCTGTCCTCATTTATCTTTGCAAGGAGGAAAATCCAGTTTCAGCAGCCCCGCATAGGTCAGGCGTTTCTAGGTTTTGACCAGAGTGGGGGATCCTGCCCTGATTATGGGGATTTTTCATGCACCTAATTGATACTGACGAAAAAAAAAGCAAAAATCCCAGAGTGACTTAATATATCTTCACTGTGAATTAGAAAATGGTCGTCAATGGTCCGCCAATATAGACTGTATAAATTAATGGTCGTAGCTACTGTGATGTCACCCATTGGCTTGTGGACTGCATTGGTTTGAAGCCTCAAGTTCGGTATTTCGGCTGTCGCCATCTTGGTTTTTGGTGCCAGAAGTGACCACATTTGGACGAGAGGGTGGAGGTGGCTCATAGCTCATAGTGAGTCTCGCAGACAGCCTGTCACTCAAGCGGCCCTGACCTTAAATATTCATAACTTTGAGCCTAATAAAATGGATTGATGACATAAATTAGCGATATAGACCAAAACCAGTTTTTGTACCAGGCTGTAAACATGTTTGTTCTGCTGTTAAGTTGGGCATTTTAACGTGGGTGTCTGTAGGGGTTGACTCACTCTTGGAGCCAGCCTCAAGTGGTCATTCAAGGAACTGCAGTTTTTGGCACTGCAGTTTTTGGCTTCATTTTCCAGCTCTGCTGGGAGCTGCTTGTCTGCTCCCCAGCACCCTATTACATGGCAGATTTGGCCTGTCAGTTGAGTATCACTTGGGTGATAAGAAATAAAATAAGGAACTGAAATAAAAAGAAATTCAAGAGAATAAACAGTATTTTCACCTCTTGACAGAAAGTAGAGGTGCTTCATATTCACAAAGCAGGAGACTTCTAATAAGCTCTTTCATCTCTCACCCATAACTGTAAATAATAACCTCCTTGTATTCCCTGCATGTCCATGTACCTTTGACGAGACTGACATGAGCTCCACCCCAGCAGCCCACTCTGACTGGCACCTACAGCTTTTCCACAGTGGGCGTGTCCACGGCTCGTTGGCTTTAGGACCCAGTGGCTCCTCCAGTGAGGCAGGCAGCGGCTCGGCTCTCAGACTGAAGCAGACAAAGGCGAGGGGAGAGACGGCGTGCCGCTATCCTGCAGCATCGACTCACACATTCACACACACTCTTTCCCCCCCACACACTCCCTTCACTCCGCAAGCAGCGACGCAGGTGAGTCCGCTTACTGGGTGGGATTATCCGCAGACTTTACTGATGAATAACAGAGATTAAATCGGGTTTTGATTGGGAGTGCGCAAGCTGAGATGACATTTTGAGTGTATGTGTGTGGGAGAAATTATTTCAGGTTTTCAGATTTTGTGCAGGTGGATTGTGAGTAGGTGTGCGCACACCCAACCCCTTTTTTATCCTACAGAAAAACTTGCATCTCTGCTGCTGCTGTGCCATGTGGCCACACTCATCCATCATAAATGAAAAAGTGTGGCATCATCAAACTTTTTTTTTCCCCTTTTGCAAGTGTGGTTTAAAACAATCTGTGTGTGCTGTGGTGTTTCTGGATAGATAACTGTATGACTATGACTGGAGAGTCATATAATGTGGTTGCTGGTTTGTCAGGAGTGTGTAGTCACCGGGGTGTTGTGTGGGTGGCTCAGCCAGGAGCACAATCAGAACCAGCCCAAAAAAAAAAAAAATCAGATACTACATAATGTTGCTGCAGTGCTGCTTAATGCTCAGAGCAGGCTTTAATTAGGGGGGAGTGCGTTCATTTTGCTGTGATGGTGGTTTTTATTCAGCTTTTGATAAAAGTCTACAGTGTATCAATGAACCATACAGAGATAATCATGATGTCATACAGTTTAATAGTGAAAATCTCTCCTAGTGTCCATTATTGATGTACTTTGTGGACTCATGCTGGAGAAATGAGCCGGCTGCTCCTCCAGCAGGAGCAGCAGCAGTGATGGTGATGTCACTCTTAAGGCAATGCACCCTGTTTGAGACAATGGACTGTCCTAGTTGATGCTCCACTGGGGAAGGGTCACTGTTAGCTCTGCCCATTAGTGCGGCAGATGGGCTTGAAACCTGGCCTTTGTCAGCTGAGGAGCACCCAGAAG
Source organism: Epinephelus moara (assembly GCF_006386435.1). Classification (NCBI taxonomy): domain Eukaryota; kingdom Metazoa; phylum Chordata; class Actinopteri; order Perciformes; family Serranidae; genus Epinephelus; species Epinephelus moara. The sequence continues at coordinate 17,992,671 of NC_065508.1, read as the reverse complement.
TCCCCTCCCATCCTATCAGCGTGCCTGTCATAAAACCCCAGTCAGCAGCACAGCACAGGGGTTAGCAGGGGATCGGAGGGCCCCGCCACATGGATGGGTGGCGGCAGCATGTTTCCTTCTATTCTATTTTAATGGCCGCTGTTGGTCAGTGTGGTCCTCTGTACAATATCGGATCTTTACATGCACCATGACAGGCATTAAAACATGAAGGACAATGAAGGGGATCGTTAGAGCAAAAGAGCAGTATCAGACTGTTTCATTCATTCAATGGGATGAAAAGGATGAAAGACGCAGGAGAGGCTTCTGAGATTTTACTTTTTAATACATTACATGTTCATTAGACATAGGACTGCATGATATTCGTGAGATCAGTATCGCAAATCTATTAATTGTGTGATATTCACGGCTGCAAATGACGATTATTTTCCTTATCAATTCAAGATTATCTTTTGATCTGTCGATAACATATCAGAAAATAGTGACAAGTGTCCAAGGTGACGTCATCAAAAGTCTTGTCTCTCTGATCAGAAGTCCATAACCTATAGATATTCAAGTTTTCATTGATCCCCAACACCCTTTTGTTGGAGAAGCTGAGAACAGTGACATTATTTGCTGGACAAAATGTGGATTTGATCATCAAATTTGTCGCAGATTACTCATCTGTCAATCAACCAATCGATGTATCAGCATCTAAAAGTGTTGGTGTTTCACATACATCAGACAACTCCTCAGACATGCGAATCAAGAAGAAAAAAACTCAGTTTCAGTGTTGCTAAATGATCAGATTGCCCACCTCTAACTGCAACAATTTTTCATAGAGGGTCTGAAATTTGCCACAAAATGGTGCAAAATTGACAACCTCTTTCTATGACAGAAGATGCCAAACTGTGGTGTGGGTCTTAAATGTCATCAAGGAGGAACAAAGTGACTTAAACACCCTAAAAGACCTCATGCATGACATCTTATCCTTAGTCATTCATTTTTCTACTTGTGAATTTATGACGATAAAGATTTGCCATTGGCACAGACAGTAGCTCAAGCTGGGAAGTTTAATTCTTGGGCAAACCACTGAACAGATGAACATACAATATTTAAAAGATTAGGATGTGATCACTCTTTAAAGAGCAGTATATTGAAAATGAGATCATGTCAGTGGAGCTTGGCTTTAAACTTCCTCTTTTATGTGGGTGGGTGTGAGTGTTTTATGGGTGTATGCCACTTTGAAAGGTATGGTTCAATGAGTTTTTGTGGCTTTTGAGGCAACTGAGCTGTGGCCATCAGGTGGTAGGTTAACAGGAAGAGACCAGTCTTTAAATAGAGAAGCTGCTCCAGCCTTTGGCCCGTCCATCCCATAGCATGAGTGCTTTATTGTGTGTTGGCTGAACAGATGCATCTTTTGCATAATTTTTTAGGAAGCAGGAGGAAGTGGATCTCCTGTAACACGCAAAGCCCGGGTATTTTGGGACAAATAACAGAGTTAACATTTTCCTTTGAATGATTAAAGATTAAAATTCAGTCTTGATGTGGTGACATAAATTTTGTAGGAATGCACTGATAGCGTTTACTGTAACACTTAATCCACTTAAATATTAAGTGCTGCTCCACAGGGGGAATGTACCAATGTACAATATCACAAGATCTTGGTATTTGATTTGTACACATAGCTTTGCCACTCATGTTTCACTTAATGCATTTTCATGACACTGGAGACAAAGGCAGTATATTAACAGCTGGATATATTAAAATAGAGAAAAGAAATTCCTCCTCTAATGTGACTAAAACACACCCTGACGTCAGCGATCTGATGTCAACTCACTGAAACAGCATTGCCAATATTGTGTTATGGTCAGCTGTTGGTTCCTGGAGATATTGGGGCACGTCTAAACCAGCAATTGGCGAATAACCCACTGATCAAAGAACAATCTCTGAACTGTACCCTTGAACTTTATTAATTGGCTCTGTGCCATTTACTGATTCATGCGGGCAAGTGAGACGACTGCCCACAGGTGTATGTAGGCGGATTACAGACATATCATATATGCTACATGCCTCACACAGCAGTTTAGCCGGAGCAGATGTTGGATTGTAATCTTACTCGCAGCAAAAAATAACATCTTAATTCATGATTTGCTGCAGCAGCGTGGGTCTAAGCTCTTTATGGGTGTATTCTGGCAAACAGTAAATTCACCATCATAATGGCTTTTCAGTTTAATAAATTATACAATGTTTTGTGATTTGTTAATCGAATCTTTGCCAATGGGCAATTTAATTAATGTATGCCATGCAGTCAGTCAGTCAGCCATCTTAATCTGTCTGTGTGTAATCCTATTTGACTACCTGACAAAATATACGTCATTCAAAACCAGCACTGAGTGAGACATGTAAAGGATTTTTCTTATTTACAGTCATTTATTGAAACTCCTTGGTCGGGTGACACCGGGTATCGAACCCACAGAAGGTGGGAGGCCCATTGGAGCATCTGTAAAGATGATGTTTAAGTGCAAACTTTAATAGCTAAAGCATTGAGGTGCCATAACATTCAGCACTGAAGTATTTCAAGGACTCAATCCATATACTGAAGGTGATCTTTTTTCACAAGTTAACTAATGAGCCCACATATACAGTACACAATGTTCTTTGAAGTGGTCTGGATGTGTTTCAATGAGGACTCATTTTGCTGAAGACCGCCATTCACAACCAGTCCTTTTAGTCTCACTTAACATGATTAGTGGTTTTCATTCATTGTCCACCTGTATGCAGATGAAACCATTACCATCATTACAGATTTATAAAATTCCCTTCCTCATGTCCAATGTTAAGTCAAAATGTATGTCTCTGTGTTTGCACTAGATAGCCATAGTGATTAATGACAGGAGAGGTTAATGCCAAATTCAGAGTGCAGAGTTTAGCTCACCTTGTGCTGAAGTCATGTAGGAAGGGAAGTATTTCTTTGGTGACTGACAGCAGAGATGATCCAGAGGATATTAGACTGATATCACCTAGTGTGGTAATTAATTGGTTACTTTATTCCTGGTTATCTGGGGATGCTCTAAATCAAAAGTGGTATCAGATTCCGGGCCGATACTGACTCAGGTAGCTAGATTGGGTATCTGTGACACTGGGGTCAGTCTGTTAAGTTCAACTCTATGTTTACATCTGGGCCCAGCTGTTCAAAAAATGTAATCTGGATCAGAATGATCCATGTTTTGCTATTCACGATCAGCTAATCCATTTTACTTTTGTGCCAGTTTTCCAAAGCAACATTGGATTAGATAACCCTGATCCAGATAAAAACTTTTCAAGATTACCTCATCCTAATAACCAGCGCTGACGGCCGCCAACAAACACATTGCAATTACCACTTATCGCCATAGGTGCCGTCAGAGAGACCAAAATTAAGATATTTGAGACTGTATTTTTAAATAATTTTTGTTTGATATTGACAGCTACTTGGAGGATTATTTTATGGGGATGACATACTTTCTTTTCTTACTTTACTGGATTGAAGGGCTTAATAGGTAGCCTAATTAAATTAACTTTATCAAAGTAACTGTAACAAACCAATTGCAAAATATAAATAAATGTGTATATATTTGAGCAATTTAAATGTCTCATTACATTTTGTTCCCGAAATCACCTCTGAATCCACCCTGCTGCTGGGATCAGGATAATCCATTTTTATTTTTTGATCAATCCCAATCCCACTAAAAAGTTTTAAACAACACATATTGAAGGTTTGATCCAGATCAAAACCAAAACTTGATCTAATCTGATTACAGGATTCGTTTTTGTCTTTCTTTTAAACAGCCCATTTTCAAGATTTGATCCAATCTGTCAGCCGAAATCAGATCAGATTACTCATCACACATGCACATACTACATTATGCGTCAGCAGCACACCGGTAAAGCACATGGCTGAGGGAGCTAACAACAAAAATGTCAGCTGTTTTGAGGTATTCAGATTTATATCTGAATTTATTTGTGACATTTTGGAAAGCAATGTTTAAGTAAAGTGATTTCAGGGACTTCCACACAATTAGGCATACAACCTATTAATTAAACACTGGTATCAGATTGATACCTGGTATCGGCGGATACCCAAAGCCACAGTATCAGGTGTGGGACTGAAAAAGTCAGAGAGATGGATTCTTGTTGTCTGGGCAATGTTTTTGAAACAAGCCAAAATAGTGAATTACAGTTTTGTATTATTATTATTATTATTATTATTACAATATTTTAATTTACATACATTGTTTTCCTTCTTTCCCACAGACTCTCCGGAGCTGGTCACCACCACCACACATCTGTCACAACCATCTCAACTTTCAGTCATCATGGAGCTAGACTTTGGACATTTTGACGAGCGAGACAAGGCATCCCGTACCCCGCGGGGCGGGCGCCTGAATGGACTCCCCAGCCCTACCCACAGCGCCCACTGCAGCTTCTACCGCACGCGCACTCTGCAGGCCCTCACCAATGAGAAGAAAGCCAAAAAGGTGCGCTTCTACCGCAACGGAGACCGCTACTTCAAGGGCATCGTGTACGCTGTGGCCAATGACCGATTTCGCACCTTTGACTCGCTGCTGGCTGACCTCACACGCTCGCTGTCTGACCACATCAACTTGCCACAAGGTGTCCGCTTCATCTTCACTATCGATGGCGCACGCAAGATCGGCTCAATGGATGAGCTAGAGGAGGGTAAGCATGTTTAGTAGAACGCATCAAGCACTTATGGTATCTGACTGAATGCATCACGAAGCTAAAGAATCATTGGGATTTTTTTTGGTCTTCAATAGAGCTGCTGTAGTGAGTCCAAATTGAGACATCATAGGCCGCCATGTTAAAGATGATCTGCAGTTTCAAGTCACTTTCTGTGCTGAGAAGATTTAGAAGCAGAACATTTCCAGTTCTGAGATTAGAAGTCTTATCTTTTTGGTCTAGACCCCTGTAATCTCTTCATACGATGTATCGGCTTCTAATCTGAAGGGTTACTTTGGTGTAGTCGGGTGAAATGGTCCACATCTTCCAACTGTTGGCACATTGTAGGCAGTAGTTTCTCTCAAAGGCTAAACAAATGTGAGGAAATGTTCATGAGTATATTGTAAAAACAGAGAAATGTTGCATGTTTGAAAAACAAAACACAACACGATCCGTTACTCATATTGTACTTCATGGTTCTCTGTGTTCAAAGACTCCTTAACCTGCTTGTGAAGCAGGAAGCAGGTTTTCTATCTTGGTCTTAATTAGACTCAGTGGTCTCAGTTTTTTGGGCGTTAAGCTTTGGACTCTTGCAGGGGTTCATACTGAGCTGTAAAGTCAGCTCTCTACAGCTCAGTATGGGATAAATGGTTCATTAACAGACGACATTAGCATCTAATTCATTATAGAAACCTCCGGTCACAATTTGGGAGTGCGTTTTTATTGTCAAGCGTCTCCATCAGCATCCAGAGGAACAGTGGGAGGAAATCCCAATTAAAAGTGTAGCTTTTGGATTTTTATTTATAGCGAAAATAGGTTGGATTTTTTGTATGCAGCAGTCAAGGCATATTACATGACGACATATTTCACACTGATCAGTTTGTGCGTCTGTCTGATAGATGGAGTTAAATGAGTCTGTTGTAGTTTAGATTTGGCGTCAGAAGGCAGATCAGAAGTGATTTACGTGCTTACAGATTCATGTTGTGAAAGTTGCCAAAGATGATTTGAAATCCTTTTGCTCATTGAATAAAGTCTTTGCTTTGCACCAGACAAGATGATCCATGCATTGGCCTGCCTGAGAAAAGTCATAATTCAGCTTGCCAAGATGAAGCAACATAAAATTTCAGTCAACAACCATCAATCAGATGTTCCTCAAGAATAATTTATAAGCCCCAGTTAAATGACCCAAGTTTAAGTCCTGGTCCACTTTACGAGATCGAGACGAGAAATGGGACGAGGTGGACGGAGTGAACTGGGGGTAAAGCTACTGTGGAAGATAAACTGCAGCTTAATTTGTTCAGAATGAGATGATCATCTTTGGTTCTTGAGCTGCTTAGGAAAGATAGGAACGTATGTGCGTCTCCATGTGCTTTTCTGCATGTGTGTGTGTGGGGAGTGCAGTAAAGAAGGGGCAGCACAGTATGCACTGTGGGTGGTTGGCGGGGCATTTCATTGTGCTTCCTCTTGTGGGTTATAATTAATTGCTCAATCTCCTCTGCACTGTGTAATCCTGCTCTGTGCCTTTGTCTTTGCCGTAATTTCTGCACATTTGGCCTAATTGCTGCCTTCTGGATTCCCCCTTTTGTCCAAATTTCTCTTTCTCTCCATCTTTCTCCCCGTGCTGCATTTTGCCTTTACTTCAGCTCCCCTCCCTGTCTGAGCAAGAACAGCACAATCTGCTGTCAAGATTGGGAGGTCGATAAACGGAGATGAAAATGGAAGATTATTTAGAGAATTGGATGAAGATGGGCCAATTTAGCAAAAGTACATTTGTGATGAGGCTGTAGAATATTTTAACTCCCTGTTTTTACTTGAAAAATGGTAACAAAGAAGGCTCAGACACTATAGGACTGAATAACGTCCAACAAGGAGGTCGGTCAGTCTTACAAAAGGCTTCATCTTGTTATAATTCAAGCCAAGGGATGCATGCTTTAAAAACTGAAGATGTGTCTCTACTGTGTTGCTAATACCGTCACTGTGTGTTGTGAAGCAGGTATTGTTTGACTGATCTGTGCTGTGGTCTCATGGGAGATGTTTAAACTCTTTTATTCTCTTCAACACCAGACAAAGACATGCAAGTGTGAGCTACAGCATAGTTCACACAATAACACAATATCTGTTTCATTATTCCAGATGTCTCATTTGATGAAACACTCTTACTGTATATGCAGTGTATACCCTAAAATAGTCTAAACATTAACAAGAAATCTCAGTGTGTTTTCTGTCTCTAAAGGATTTTGTAGTTTACCTTTAAGTACCAGTATTTTTTGAAAACACATCTCTCAGTCGTCCCAGTGGAATCCAGCCAACCAGATACTGTTTTGTGTTCAGACATCCAATCCTGAGCCTCCTGCCGTTTCCTTAATGCAACTGGGATGAATGACACTTAGTTTGGTGATCCAAGCATGAAAAAAAAAACATTTAGAGAAGCTCAATAGCAACATGTCTCTCCAGAACCAATATGGTTACTCAAAGGCTGCCTGTGAACAGTTTTTATTGACACCATCTGCAGTCTGGGCTGTTTTCTCAAACAAAGTAAAATGATTCTTAGTTTTGACGTGATCGATGTCAGAGATCCCCCCCACCGGTCTTGACATCTCTTAATTTGACTTCCTGCAGGTTCAAATGTTTCAGCGTGGACGCCTCCGGGAGTCTCAGGTGTCAACGTTGAATAGCTGAGTGTGTTGCAACCCACTAACCCAATTTTTCTTTGCTCTCACAGGGGAAAGCTATGTTTGTGCATCAGAGAACTTCTACAAGAAGGTCGACTACACAAAGAACGTGAACCCCAACTGGTCCGTGAATGTAAAGGCCTCAGCGAGCCAGAAGAACATGCAGTCCTTGGCCGCCAAGGCTGCCGGCGACGCCAGAGAGGGCAAGGACTTTATTCGACCCAAGCTAGTGACGGTGATGCGCAGCGGCGTGAAGCCACGCAAGGCTGTGCGCGTCCTGCTCAATAAGAAAACGGCACACTCCTTCGAGCAGGTGCTCACCGACATCACAGAGGCCATTAAACTTGAAAGTGGCGTGGTCAAGAGGATCTACACACTTGACGGCAAGCAGGTATGTCTCGCCTTTAGCTGCTGCCCAGCTTACATTGTGCTCTCAGGTGATCGCATGTGTTGCTGCAAACGAAAGGTGCATATGAAAAACGAACCTTTTTAAAATCCAAATGTCCCAAACTGCGAATGCCCTTTGCATTTGTCTGCATTTGTTTAATGTGTGATAGGGCTCTGTGCTGGGAATAACTGGAACAAAGATGGTACAGTGCAGTTTGTAAGCAGAGCTACACAATAGGAAAATTTGTGGTCAGGATTGAGGACAGTTCTTCATTCATACATCCACCCACACCCAGCCAGGTATCAGGATCAAGTACTTTCATAATGGCCACAGGAGGTAGAGGACAAAATATCCTCTCTTACCTTCAATCAACAATGACACGGCAGGTCCATGAGAACCTTTATCATCCATGAGAACAACCTGTGCACATAATGACCTTTATTGTCTACAGTCTTTGTTCTGACTTTCAGTCTGAGGTAGCATTTTCTCCTGTCTTGTGGTTAAAGTCATTAGTACCTGTCCATCGGCCTTTGTTGTGGAGTTAGGCCACGAGTCCATCTGTTATTGAAAAGCTCAAAAGTCCTGGGAAGTTCTGTCGTCCACCCACTATGGTCATACAGGAAGGGTTGGGCCATGTATTGATGTGTTTGATCACTTTGTCCTAATTGTTGCTCTATTTAGGATGCTGGTATTCTAGTGAAACAATGAAAATATGGGTCTATAAATCTTTACATGTGAACAGATCTGATGTCTTTGGTTAAGCTGCTGAGAAACATCTGAGGTTGGGTCTAAGACATTTTTGGAAGAAAATGACCAGCTTTAGACTGTCCTATTCTTCTCATTCTCATTTTGAGATGATGCTTTAGCTGCATGTTGAGGAGCAACATGCAGACATTTCTCGTTGCATGTAACAGAAGCAACAGAATAAAGGGCAAAGTGTCATTAACGACCTTGACTATTCTCTGGTGTTTGGTTAAGGGATCCTGAGGCAGGTGTAGCCAAACAGAATTCAGGGCAATCGAATCCCCACGAGAAGATGATACCAAAAAAAAAAACCCTCCACTGGCTGGCTGTGGACAGTAAAAACCTGCAGTGACTTGTCAGACCTGTATTTTATATATACAGAAGTGTGAGATTAAAGATAATACTTCTGAATTAAACCAATCTAGATTAAGATGTTGATTTTGTTTCCAGCAAACATTGCACATCGACCCTAATAACACATTGGAGACTGTTAATATTCAAAGAGCAGGTCCATCTGTGTTCTTTTCCATGTTTTTCAAATGGAAACTCCCACTTAGTCATTATCAATAGCACTGACTAATCTATGCTCTCTGCAGAGCTACCAGACTACATTGACCAAAACAGTAATTTTACCTCACAGCACACTGGAATTGCTGGTCTACCGCTGACTTTATCGTTTAGTTTGTTTATTGTGTAACTTTCAGGACCAAACTAACATGGCGTCCACAGCAAACCTACCTCACATCACATGGAGCAAAGTTTAAGTGGGGCTTTGAAAATAGCATTTTGAGGCTAAAACATATACTTGAATAGTTAGATTTTAATACATCAGGAACACCACTGGAAAGCAACAGAATGATATATAAACCTCATAATACAACAAGTAATGGGGCCACCCTATAAGCTGGGAAAGATTAATATTTGACTTAACGTCTTTATTTAACAGGAAATATTGAAACGATAGGAATTTTGCAACTGAGTATACCCTGGGTTGCTAGTTAGTAGTGCTACCTGCTAATTTCAATCAGCTGATTACATTTTCATTTTAGAGGTTTTGTAACTTTCTATTTGACTGCTTCTGTCCAGATTTAAGGTATGATTTCCCAACACCAATGGTAAATAGCACCAATTAAGCTGCAGCTTCAGGCCTTGCATTCATACAGAAAATACTCTCGCATGTTTTGTTTTTAAGACAATTAAGTCCAGATTGTGAGAGAATACATTATGGCTTGGCAACAGTCACATTTAAGCTGTGCCTCAATTGCTGTTATAATAGAGTGCATTCATTTCTTGTGTAGGCTGGTACTTCCAATAAAGTTCTACCATGAGGATTAGGAGATTACATACTGTTGTAATGGGGACGCAGCTGCAGATTCAGCTGAAACAAAAGCACAAGAATGGTGAAACCTAATCAAATGACCCATATGAGGCAAACAACATGCTTTAACTTTGCTTAAAAGTCACTCCCTGGGGAAGACTATTGTTTTCTCAACACAGCTGGCTAAGCCAAAAGGACGTAATGTTTTATTCATAGTTATGCTTTATTGGAGCAGCAACCATGCAGGGTCACCCACCTGGAAGCCTGTGGAAAGGTCTGTGAGATGAACCGTCTAACATGTCCTTTATATCAACATGTGTGCTACTTTAAGAGGTAATAAATAAATTACAAAATATGGTACAAAATTTGGTCATGGTATAGTTTTCTGTGCTGCTAGGAGTGACAGAAACATTCACTATGTTTTCTCATGATAATTTGAAGACACACCTGTCACACCTGTAACTGTCTGCACAAATCAAGTACCTGTGCTTTCCAGACTATTGTGAATCCCAGTTAATTAGTGTAGGCGGGGATGTGGAGCAATGCGTGAAAGCATGTGTGGATACGAACACGGACATCTGTTCCTCAGTCCTCTCTTTGATATGGTTAAATGTTCGCTAATTCTCCTGTGGGGACCTTTTTCCTGTATAATTCATTACAGATGGACTGGGGATCGTGCCCTGCTGAGCTCCTTTAGGTGTTGTACTCCTTCAGTTCCTTTTTGCTCTGTATTAATAAGGCTGGAATCACACGAGTCTTGAAGGAGGGGAGGCGCGCTGAAATGATAGATGGGGGAATTTGATTTTAATGCTTTCTCCCAGGGGTGCAGTCTGGCTGCCCCAGGTCTCACACCGGTTTTCCTGCAGACACACTTGCTAAGATGCTTGGATGTTGTAATCACCTTATGGAATATGAGTTTAATTTTCATGTTTCAGTGTTTCTATCTTTGTGGTTGGGCTGTGGTTCCTCCTCTTGCCATGTGTTTTCCTCCATGCATTTTTAATGATGATGTGTTTCCACAAAATGAATTTAATAGCCGCCATATGGTAGCCGTTCCAATCCGAGCGTATTGATTGATTTGTCATCGCTGCGGATATAGATTAATTGCTCTGTGATTGGTGTCCAATGATTTTGGACTCGTGCCAGTCTCACTGCAACGCACAGAAATGCGAGAAAATGCTGCACACATTATTGCGGCGTCTTTGTGTGCAGAGGCACACTGCAGCTGCTCTGTGGTGGAGGTGATATGGTAGAAGCAATATTGATGCAGTGCCCGCCCCTCCCTGACTCTGCGCCGATCCTCCTCTTCCCATTCCATTGCGATAGCTGCTGGGACCGGTTGCTAGGAGACCACATCCCAGGCACAAAGAGAGCCCAGCTGGTGTGGACTGGTCTGTCAGATACCACATCCTGTAGTGGGTGTGAGAGTTTACTATCAATGCAAGCCTTTGGTTTAAAAATCGTATGTCATGTATTTTTCTTTTTTACCTGTATGCATTGGGTGTGAACTGGAAGGATTATGGATGATGTTTTTGCATGTATAGTTTTTTAAAGCATCAGTTTGTGGCTGAGATAAAAGGTGATTCAGGTTTTTATAGCATTTTTGAAATGCCTACTTCTCACTCTTGATCTTCCTCTTCTCTCTCAGCGCTGTGTAGACCCTAAAGACAGCCTGCCCTCCTCTCTTTGTCAGTGTTGTGAACAAAATCACTCCCATTTTCCCCTCAAATGCTGGTGCTTTTCACTTCAATCGGGAAGGGTGGGGCCAGTGGATTCAGGAGTCATTTTCCTTTCTTAGAGCAAATTAGGATCATTTTATTTTCGCTGATGGGTAATAATAATTTCCCCATGCCTAAAAAGAAAAAAGTACATTTCTTGATTTGCCCTCGCTGCTTCTAAAGGCTACATTAAATCAGAGGGAGTTTATTTAATTGCTGGCAGCCATTTTGTATTCATTCCTTTCTGATAGAGGTGTCTGCACAGGAGAATAGTTCTGATTTGCATTTAAGATCCACTGCTTGTTCATGTGAATTGCACTTTGGCAGGCTTTTCATCTGATAGATGCCAAATCCAAATGCCGTTTGTGAAATATATTGAGGGTACATTGTGTTGCAGCATTGCAGGGGGCTCTCTAACGGATTTGAGTGCCCATTATTCTGACCCGGTTTAGAAATGCGGCTTGCAATAAGTCCTCTTTTTTTTAAATTGATTTGTCAACAAAGAGGGAGAGGAAAAGAAGAGGATGCTTCAGGCATGCTTCAGGCACAAGGTCACACTGTTATTGTCTGAGAACAAAAGATTCCAGTTTTCTTTAAAAGTTAATAACTCGTGATGAGAAATTATTCACTGAATAGGATATGGATACAGGCATGGGCTTAGGGCTTCTTAACGACTAAAATACATCCAGTAATGGGGAAGAAAAGCCTGCTTTTCCTTGGTTATCAGTGCTCTTGCAGTCTGCCTGCTCTTTGCCATGCTGCAGAAGCAGTTGTCATGGCAATAAGCTCCGCCGTGATGGATTCGGTTTGTGACAATGGCTGTAATACGCTGAGTGTGCTCTTTACATTGGGTCTTACCTGCTTGCACTCTGCTCCTCACCCGCCACCACAGCTCTCTGCAGCCACATTTCACTCACGCACACGCCCCCACACACACTCAGTGTTTAACAGAGGCAGACAATCAGGCTGACAGAGGGGCGTGGTCCCCATGATGAAGCATCTCGAGCAGGCATGGAAGCCAGCATGCATCCTCGGTGCCTGAATCCCCTCGCAGCCCCCCTCCCTTTTCCTGCTCAAGGACCACATCAACAAGTGAGCATGACCTGGGGGGGGGGAAGAGGAGGAAGCACGATTTAATAATGGTAAGGCCACATCAGTCAGCCAAATGGAAAGCCTGCTTCCTCGGGGTTGGGGAGGGGTGGGGTTAAAACAACATCAGGCACCAGCTGCTCCCCATGACTGTGCAGATATCGCTGCCTAACTGGCTCATCTGTGCTCCAAATGCATCCGGAGCACCTACAGTAGCACACAGACACTGCACCAGTGCACCAAGGTCACAGACAGGTCAGGGAGGCAACTGCAAATAAGAATCATTGTTAGCGTGTGAGAAATCACCGCAAATCAGCTGCTGATGCTCAAATAGCATCTTTATTTATATTTTAATCTACTGCATTTGACTTTTGTGCTGTAATTATATCCACAAACTGAGCTGTTGCTACAAAAGCAGACAACCTGACATGATTGCTAAGCTACCGTCTGTGAAACCCTCAGTCGAAATGGACAAAATGGAGACAACTGAGTGTATTTTAGAGGAATATTCCACTCGGTGCAGAGGCGCTGATATTGATCAGGTCTGTGTGCCTACAGTGAAGGAAATGGTGTGGGAGTTTCCCCATGGGTTTGCAAAGCAAGGTCTTACTGGCTCTTTTTCAGCCGGTCTTCCTCATACTTCACTTTTCTTTTACATGGCTCCCTAATGCTGAGACTACACAATTTCTCATTTTATGAAAACTTATTTCACTGAGGTTTGTTTTTTAAATTTTAGTTAAATGTTCTGTGCTCAACCTTACATGATGCAGTCATATCATTTGCTGCAAACACACACAAAAAGAAAGTGCTGCAGTGTGCACCCTTTGTTTGCAGCTGTTTTGTACGGAGACAGAAGGAAACCCTCAAACTGATCTATAGTGTTTGTCAGAGTACAGCAGATGAGTGTGATCACCGGCCACTTGCTGACTCATTAGCACCGATGGTGACCCTTCAGTGTTCGTCAGATAAGCACTGATTGGATGAGTCACAACAGAGGGTCAAACCTGCATAATGCAACATTGAATAGCTTTACTCCTGCACAGGGATCAATAAAGATGGCGGTGCAGAGTCAGACATGAGACAGACGCTGGACCTGGAGAATCATCAGCTCATTCATTAATGCTCTGACGCTGCTGCTGAAAGGACGAGCTGAGGTCCAGACAAGCAGCTGCACGTAGGAGACAAAGGATGCATGAGCTTTGTTGGGAGATGTTTCCTGCTGCTTCACACACAAGCTGTGGCAAAGAACTGCGGTTTGATCATTGGCCTGAAGTGTTGGATTTGTTTTGTAGATCAAATTGTGTTGGCATTGCTTTGCCTTCACAAAATAGTACACATCATACCATATATCATGTGGAAATCTCTGAGGCACTGCTCAACCCAGATTATACTGAGTGTTATTTTTCAAACTGTGGTCGTCCCAATAATTCTTCCCATCTACAGTGAAATATTACCTCTCAGCAAGCAGAGGAGGAAAATATTGGTTGTTTCGCCACCTTTTTTTACAACGTGCATTAATGTTTTATGATACTGGAGAAAATGGGAATCATATGGTCTATTTATTTTATTAACTTTGATAGAGGGGATGCTGTATGTTGGGAATTTCTCTGGTGTTTCAGATGGCTTGTTACCTTGTGGTTTGATGAATGAATCCTATAAAAGCTGAAACGTCACACATCTGCGATAATTTGGTTTTGTAGAGCAAATTGAAATGAGAAACTGCCCATTAAGCACCACGGGGAGGCATCATAGAAATTACACTAACATGTGGCCCACTGTCTTCTCACCAGGAAGTTCAGAGGTACACAGCGCTCAGTTTCTGTATTTACCGCTCGACCTCCATGACCCTAATGAAACGTCTGTAGCCTGTGGATGGTCAGCCAGAGTCGGGCCAACAGAACTCTGAATAATTCAGTTGCTGTGGATGGTGGATCCCTGCGTAGCTGCTGGTGGTGTTGGTGGTTTTTGGAGGGTCATGTGGTCCTGACAGCTGGTGAGGCAGAGATTAGGGATGGGCTTGGTGGGACAGAGGGTGGGGGGCACCTGGAGTCTGGAACTAGCCAGCTTTTCAGAAAACCCCACCCACTTTCCTCCAATAAACACACAAATGTGTATGTATATGTATACATATGTATGTCTATATATGACAGGGCTTTTGATTATCTCTAAAATGAATGGCATAATGTCTTCTCATATTGGGCCTCATTCACATACATCAATGTTTACTTATTTGGGACTTGCTCTTGGGCAAGGACAGACTCTACACACACTCAAGAGCACACTAATGCACATTGAGTGCTGTGAAAGTGTTTGTGCAAAATAGTTTCCTTTTTTGAATTCTACAGTTGTTAGTATTACAGGGTTTAAATTACATTAATATTTTTTATCATTTATAATATGTTTTAAGTGATTTTCATTGTCTTACAAAGCATTATGGTCTTTTAAAATAAATAAACACTACACTAACACTTTAATCAATTATGTTAATTGGGAACCATGCCATTCAATGTTTAGCAATTGGTCACGCTATTTATAGGCCCAGAGTAGGCCTATTTCTGCACCCTAGGTCTACTTACACTATGGCATATTTACAGCTGCTGCAAGGTGTTGCAGATCGTGCCCCAAAGAGGGAACACATCTTCCAGGACCATGCAGATCAGTTTGCAGGGAGTGACATTCAGCAGTCAGCATTGAGATTGAGCTATTTTTTTACATCATCAGTTGTGTGGCTTCTGCCGGACACAGCATTCCCTGAATGAGTAATAACATTCCATGTAGGGTTGTGTACTAAACTTGATACGTTTAAGGGTACTGACTGAATTACGTCGGTACTAATGAGTATCAATTCATATTGAAGCCATCGGTGCTAAATTTCGGTACCTGAGAGCACATCTGGGTGAGAATGCTGCGTTTAGACAAGAGGCAAACGTATCGCAAAGCGTCCCAAAACCTGGAGGCCAGCCACAAAGCTTTGAGGCTGGCAATGGAGCCCCATGGAGCTGCTGGGTGTAACTTCAGACAGGACGTGGAAGTAACCCAAAGCCGGGAAGCCAGCCTTGGACCTTAGTGGCCAGAAGATTAGCTCTATGTTTGATTAGAAGAGTAGAGGAGCAGAATTGCTCGTTAGTCTATTACGTCACCCCTGCAGCTTGTTCAAATTTTTTTGTTATTACAGAGTAGGTGAAGTACTGAAAAAAAAAGTCGAGTACCAGCACCCAATTCCAGGTTCCAGAACTGATATCTGTTCAAATGTGAACGTTACCCAACCCTAATCCCATCTTTTTATTACACCCACTACTGATGCTACTAAATATGACCGCTCGTGTGCCATCACTTATTGCAAAAGTACCTCCACTTCTAAACTATTAAAGTTGTTGGAGTCCAGTGCTCCACTCTCTTTAGACTTTCGTTTGGACAATCTTGACTTTATTCTCTCAATTTTTATCTCCAATTTCTGTGTGTGCACACGGCCCTGCAGTCTCATGACCTTTCATTGAGATTGGTGGGGCATTTGGTTGACTTGGTTTACCTGTGCTAATTAGGATCAACCGGCACGCACTTTCAATTTACGAGCACAGTAGGATTCATCGTTAGCAGAACACAGGTTCAAACAACTCTGTGGTTTAGAAGATACTGATAAATAAGGATTGTTCTGAGTCTGATGACGCAGCTGACTGACCTTTTCAAATGGAGAGCGGATGCTTCTTAACCTATATCCGAATGTTCCCAAGCTGGTCTGCCATTTCCCCACTGCAGCCGTGTTTCAAAGGGAGTCTGACATTTTACGTTTGATTTGATCGCATGCAAAGCAGAGCAGTTTTCCACAACACTTCTATCAACTGTAGACAGACATCAGGCCACACTTCACGGTGACAATTAACCCATTATAGGCATCCCATGTGAGAGGAGACAAATGCCTGATTATAATGTTATTGGTCAGAAGGTTGTGTACATGCAGGCCAGGTTTAGGTGACAGTCAGAGTGTCTGAGGGACACTGGATACACACTGTGCATGAATTATTTGTGGGGTTAATGATGCAAAGAGGACTGGTCAAAGATCTACACTGTAACTGTACAGATAATGTGGATCTTAAGTGATCTCTGTAGGGAATAGGATTAGTGGGATTACCTAGAAGGATTCAATGTTTTTTAGCTAAGGACTCTTAAGAAGGATGGATGCTTTCTGAAACGTGGGGGTTAAACCCAGGTTATCTCAGAGCAGGCCATGTTTGCACCGTCACCCTCCTTCTAAATGCCTTCCTGAAAAGTTACTTTGCAAATAAAAGCAAGCTTCGTTTTGAGGTATATTGAGTCTCCTCTCAGGTGAGTGGACAGATTAAGTGCTGTTTGTCAGAAACAGAGAGGACACAGTCTTCATTTCAAATGGAGATTCTGTGAAAGGAGATTAAAGTAGCAGTCTGTTGGATAAACACTTTATCCCTTTAATCAGCTCTGTTCTTAAAGCTATTAAAACATGGACTAGCCTCTACCCTCCAGCCCCACCCCATCTCCTTTCCTCCACCCTCTGGCCTTTGGGGGGGACGGAAGCGCTTTCTTAATGCCTCCATTTTATGATTAACTGTCAGGTGCCCTTGTTGCCACACAACAGTTCAACCTAATGAAAGTAACATGTATCTAATCTCTTGATAATGAACGCGGAGGAAAAACCCACATTTGCAGCCTTTTAAAATTAGGCTGAAAAATCCAATTAGATTTTGATCCCTGGAGTCAAAGCACCGTCTCTGTACCTCAGCAGGGATCTTTCAGGCCTGTATCCGGGGAATCTTAGAGGGGTACAGCTGTTGGATGCCTCGCCAGCGAGTCACCACCACCACACACTTTTAGCTTGTCTAGCAGGACTGAGAATCAACATGGCAGCTGCTGGGGTGGGGTGTTCCCAATTTATCTGCAGCTCATAGTTTGGATGTGTATCACAAAGGAAACCATGATGCATCTTGACTATCCTGGCAGACGTCCCAACACAGGGTAAGCTCTCAGGCCACGGACCTCCTCAGAAAGTCCAGCAGAGAGTTGTGAAACAGTGAGAAGCTTGTGTTTTTAGAAAATCACTCCAAATTAGAGCTGCAAATCTGTGAATGAAGACAAAGTGAGTCATCTGTAGTTGAATTAATTCACATGTCTTGATCCAATAACTCAAGTGAGTAATTTCATCTGGTGTTGAATGACAAATGGAAACAAGGCTGAGATGCTTAGTAGCAAATCTCATCTGCACCAGGAAGAAAAACGAGGGGAAATACAGCTTTTAGCTTGAATGGCTTTAATAGGCGTGCCTGAGCTGGTAACAGTGCCCGTATAATGGTGAGCAGAGGAGAAGGTGTGGCCCGAAGACATCTGTCCACTAAGGCCATATTGTGTCAACAGCTGCTATAGAGTGAAAAAGTCCCTGGGGAATGAAGTCGAATCATTTAAACATTACAGCAAAGGTGAAACACTATACTCTCTGTTTGGGCTTTTTGTCCCTTTGTGTGTATGTGTTTTGTTACATGCAGCTACTGTAGCTGAAGGCATGTTAACATGACAAGTAAAAGACAAAGGTGGCCTTCCAGTACTACCTGAAGCTGACTAAATCCTTTGGCTGGCTGACAAGAAGACTTTTACTTAACTGAATTCATCTGCATACGGCCGTATGTTTACAGAGTTCATCCCTTTAAATCTGTGAGCACATCATTCATGGTGCTTCCTCTGCGCAGCTATTAGCGACACTTCATCATGTTGAAAATGCCTGTATGGATTACATTTTTAATTAGTCCTGAATCAGCATTTCAAATGCACTTTTATTACATGCTGAATAATGACAACATGAATATAATGAATATGAACAGATAATCCTCTCTTGGCAATTGCACAGTCTTGGGTTCTTTAACTCTCTCAGTAAGTGCAGTAAAGATGGATTGTGATCGATTGCATTGATTACCATTTGAAACTGACATTGCCAGTTGACATGCCAAAGTTCCTAAGCCAACAGCAGGCCACGTCCTTCCAGAATTACATCTCTTACAGTCTACTACCAACTCGATGTCCTATTTCTATATATTCTCATTGTATTCCCGTTACTACACTTCAACACTGCATAACACAGTCAAAATATTATTACTAATACAAACTTTGTGTCATCTTTTACACACGACATTGTGCACAATCCTGCTGTCATGTGCACTAAACTGCCGTAAATAACTTGTGCCTGTATTCTAACACATAAATAAAGTAAATATAAACATAACCTTAGTACGGTCCACTACCATACACTATTCAAAATATGCAGACACTGTTGTGTAGACTTTAATATCATCAGAACCTATATGAGATGTTATATCAACACAGACATTTTTACTAAATATAATACGTGCTTAAGTGGCTCTTACACTCGTGGTTCCCAGAGGATGAACCCACTGACTTTGGGGATCCCCTGATTTTTCCTCTAGGTTTACATGTCTGGTTTTTATTCAACTAGAAAAGGAGGCCCTAAAGTGCCAAGGAGTTCTTTTTTTTAATCTTGTGCACACACGTTATTGTCTTGTGGGTGCATGTATATTATCTTGTGTGCACGTTAGCCTATCGTGCACACAAGATAATTAACTTGTGCACACAAAATAAAAATCACCTTTTGGGACTTTAGGGACTCCGTACTGATGATGAATTTGGTTAATTTGAAAAGAATTTGCTTGCTCAACATGTTAGCATGGTCATTGTGAGCATGTTAGCATACTGATGTTAGCATTGAGCTCAAAGCACTGCTGTGCGTTAAGTTCAGCCTCACAGAGCCACTAGCATGACTGTACAGTCTCAGGCCCTGTGTACACGTATACAGATATTATTTTAAATGGATTTTTACCCCTTTCTTTTAGAAAATATTTTTTTCCACACCCATCGTTTTACAAAATATCTCCGTTTACATTAGAAAAAAACCCCAACTCTAGTTGCTCTGTTTTACATGTTCACACAGACAAACTGTAACCAGAGTTTTAAAAAATCTGCACCACAGAAGGCCTCAAACTCAGTTTGCATGTGGATGAGAGTCCAAAATGTAGAGGAAAATATGCGCTCACAAAAATATCTGTGTGTGTGTGTGTGTGTGTGTGTGCCAGATTATTATGGGTCTCAAGTTTTTTGTCCTCTGGCTTCACAGGTTACCTGCCTTCAAGATTTCTTTGGTGATGATGATGTGTTCATCGCATGTGGACCAGAGAAATTCCGCTACGCCCAGGATGACTTCTCTCTGGATGAGAACGGTGAGGGTGATGGCATTGACCTGTGCATTTTGATTGTTTTATATTACAAAGCCTGAGTGGAAATGCCCAAAATTAGAAAAGAAACCCAAATATTGCAAAAACATTTTTACCCTAGGGAGAGGTGAAAAATATATATATAATAATATATAAATAAACTTATTGCGATGGAAACATATGCAGCAAATAAATAAGTGACGTACAGTCATGATGTGTCATAACTGTTCAGTCCACTCTGCTCCAAGCTCTCTTTATCGTCTCTGAATGGCTTTAAACAAGATTATTTATGCACACAGGGCCGTTCCCAGAACTTTTCCAAGAGCACATATAATATAAGTTGTTCCAAACTTTCTATTTCCATTGTTTGGTTTGCTCTCCATTATTATGCACCCATTGTTTTCCTTCGTTTCCTTCCTGCAGTGATATAATGGCAGCTGACTGGAGAATCAGTGACTACTGCTTATCTCGATTAACCTACTTCCAATATTCGTTTAACAGTAGTGGATGGAAGGGTGCCTTAATTCACATTTTCTTTGGCCTGTTATCTAAAAATTTGGTTAAAGTTGAGTGCTACATTAGGATGGAAACCCTATTACAGTCAGACATGGTGGCGAACAGTTTATCAGCTCTGTGCAATATTATTGTAAAACCATGGTTATGTACAGTATGAGCTTTATGATAATTGTGTAGCAATACTCTTAAAAATACAGTAAAACATTATAGCTGTGGGAAAGCAAAAGACACCTACAGATTTGTCTGTGCACATTTAAACACTTGACAGGGCTCTCACACTGTAGATGTCTGCATTTTGATTTAACGGAGAACAACATAATATAAGCCTGATAATTAGATATAGAATAATATATAGGTGTGCGAAAAATGATGAAGACAGAAATGTGAGCAGTATAGCAAAATCCCCACCTTTCAGATTTATCATATTGGATTTATTTTTCTGTAAAGATGGTATACTCACAGATAGAGCTGTGTGCATGAGGAGAAAAACGATGTATGTGAGAGGGAGGCTGAGAAAGAGAGAAGTCTGTTATCTGCAGTCGGCAGCAGGGATGGGAAAAAGGTAGAGAAGAAGAAGAGCCATTAATCTGTCCGGTGACAGGTTTAGGCCAGCTGATCTGTTGGTGCTGATACTGCCGGGAAGTCGAGGAGAGAAAATGTAAAACCAGTCCTCTCACAGAGTCTCTCTCTGCTCCCCACAGACCTGCAAACCCTATTTTTAACAACCCACTTCCACCTTGTGTCCCCTCCTCAAATCGTTCAGTATCTCCTAAATGTCTTTTAATCTTCACACGGCGCTGACACGGGCTGATTTGTCATTATGTTCCCTTCATCTCTTCTCTTCCCCTCGGTTACTCGTCAAATCTTGGTAGGGTGGAGAAGACGCCAATTCGTTTCTAATGATCTGGGTCCTTTCCTTTCAGCGTACGCACTCCCCAATGGAGCCAGAGCTAAATTGTTTCATTCAGTCTATAATAAGCTCGGGGCAATGCTAAATAAAATGGCTGATAGTCTGGAGCATCCAGACATCGCTGACTTGGCCTCAGTGGAGTGGAGTGGAGTGGAGTGGAGTGGAGTGGAGTGGAGTAGAGGAGGGAGGCCTTGTCTGTCTGTGATACATCACATGGACATCACAACAATACACAGATCATTCTGGATGATTCACGGACAAATCCTGATGTTGTGTACGACAGCTCTCCACAAACATGAACTCTAAGTGACCTTTGATGTGTTTTTCACGGAGTTAACATTCTATACATGCAAAAATAAGTAAAAAAATGTCCCTTCTATACTTTTGTTTGGGCAACAAATGAACTTTAAATGTATATTTCTCTTCTCTTCCACTCACACAGCTTTAAAGCTCGGTTTCGCACAATCCCTGAAATAGATTTAAATCCCTCGTGGATATTTTTCACATTCCTTACGTCAAACACAACACTATGATGGACATGCAGACAGGGAGGAGGACATGTGTACCTGCAGCTCTGTTAATGCAGCAACAGCATCAGTCGAAGCTGAGAAGGGAATCTGCACAGAGAGACTCGGGGGCTATTTCGAGACCACTGAGTAGACCAGACAAGCTGCCAGTCTGGAGCATTGTCAGCCGAGTGGTGGCACACCTTGCAAACAATAGCACATGAATGCGCGTCTGTATCCAGCAGTGTGTGAAGGTTAAGAGAGAGAAGACAGACGCGGTGCGATCCCAGGAGACGGAGGGAGGACAGATAGTATAATTAGCATCAAAAGTGGAAAAGAGGAGGGAGGGGGGAGGAAAGAGAGAGAGAGAGAGCCTGACAGTACAAACAGAGGGGGGGGGATGCAGAGGGAGGAGTAGAGATGTCTGGAGTCTGTCTACCCTGATTAATACAGTGACCCAGAATATACTGCATTTATTTCTATATGATTTATATCAACTGCTATATATGTACATAAATTCACAAGCAACAGCTATCACTCTTGAATGATAGTCAGTAAACCCACCTCTATAAAGATGGCAATCATAGTATTTACAGTTTTGGCTGGGTGTTGTTAAAAATTTAATTTCCCTCCTGATACCAAAATATACGGTGGCCCTGAAGGCTCAACACACTAGAAATTAAGACATCACATTTAAATAGACGGTGGTGCAGTGGTTAGCATTGTCGCTTCACAGCAAGAGGGTTTCTGGTTCAAACCCAGGGTGGTGGAGCCCCTCTGTGTGCAGCATTTAGAAAAAGTGCTGCAAGAAGCTCACAACAAAATGGAAGCCGTTTCCAGGGGACACTAAAAGTGATGCACATGAGTTGGTTATCCGTTGCTGGTGTTCAAAAAATGACCCAAACTTATTTTTTTAGCTCATGTTAACGTTCTAATTCAGATATTTTTGCAGATATCTGCTGTTAACATGGCGTTTGCAGTTTGTTTATTATATAATATCTGGACCATGCAGTCACAGTGATGGATAGCTGACGTCAGTAACTTCATACACCACAAACAGCAATGACAAGTGTTTCCCAGCTGTGTGCATCACGGTTTTGTGTCCCCTGAACACCGTTTCCGTTGTGTTGCGATCTTCTTGCAGAGCTTTCTGTAAATTGATATTTTCGTGTGTCGTCAAGTTGGTAAAGATGTTTCTTTACTTGCTTGTGTTGTCTCTTAGGATGTGTTTTCTTTATGTGCAGTGTGTTGAGCTCTCAGGACCAAAAATACCTTACTTACCTTCGTTTTTAAAATCTAATCAAGGTGTTACGGCCTCCATACAAATAGAAACAATACCCGGCTCAATAGGGGCAGGAGGCTGCAACATATAAAAAGAGGACACCACACCAATGGTAACAGTTTACCCACCAGCTTTATTGTGTCATCCCCCAAACAAACTAAAGGAAAACAAAAGGGACTGGAGACCCTGGCCAAAAGGAACAAAAGGAGTGAAGACACTGGGCCAACCACGTAGTGGGCCGTTGCTCCCAGCGTCTCCCCTTAAACTACCTAAAACATGAATTAAACCTAAAGAAAACAAAAGAGGCAAATAACGTGACTACCGAAATCTCCAGCCCAAACTAACACAACAAACTAAAACAACAAAACCCCAGCACTTAAAAGAGCATGGGGGAAAAGAACCTGCTTGGGGAGAGAAAAAACAAGGGAGGAAGACAAAGATTCCTCCCTACCTGATCTGTTGTCTGTGAGCCATGTGCCGTGCCTCTCCTGTCTCTACACTCCCTGTCCCTCTTATCACCTCCTCCTCTCTCTACCTGAGTGCAGATTGCACTCAGGTGCGCAGCAGGCAGAGGGAGGAGGGAGACCAGGCTGCTGCACATAACACAAGGAAGCAACACTTATTCATTTTTATTAATTAATTGTTTATTTTGGAGGGACAATGCACAATATATGTAGTGTACCAGATGCATGAGGGCACTAATGCACACATTACAAAGATACAGAGATTTCTCAAATATTAAATGTTGTCTCAACACAAGCAGTCAAACTTCACCTTTACCTAAATAGAAAAAATAAAAATAAGTGGCACAGTTTGGATTGTAATAAGGTAATATCTGATAAAAGTTAAAAGATGACACCAGTCTTGTACCACCTTTCAGTACTTGACAGTTTTCCTTGCTTAGTGGCATGGACACATGCTGGTCAGTATTAAGGTTAGATTTACAATAGTTAAAGTCTACAGTCCTACCAACCTGCTGCTAATTGTCTTGCTTCAGCATGTTAAACACTGATGTGAACATGAAACAGAAGCACATCAATAAATCAATTCTAGTTGACACATCTGTGCACAGTGTGACCCTCATCGACCATTATATAAGCCTGTGCCCACACAAAACTGGCCTGGGTGTATTATGCGTTCGAACCTAAACAAGACAAATGGGAACGTGCATGCTGCTGTTGTAATGAGGTAGTTAAATCCATTTATTATTTAGAAAATTAATGAAAATGAAGAAAATGATTTCAGGATCACAGCAGCTGCTCTGCTGGCTTATCAAAACTACACGGCAAGTGTGTTGGTTGCTTCACTGTCTTCTTGAATCACATTTTATTTCCATCAATCAGTGTGCCAGGTTTGATATTTGATATTGAGTTTACTTGTCAGTGTACAGTTACTTTGATTTACACATTTGAAAAGGAGTGGGAGGAAGTTAATAAATCCCAGCTCTTCTCCATAAGTCACTGAGTGAAATGAAACAGACAGCTTCCTTTAACAGATAAACCTGTACCTAAGACTTTTCTAAATATACCATTGTTATTACCATTTAACTTTGTCACACAAAAATAACCCATGTACATGTATATAATATTGATTACCAAATATCTATCGTACAAAAACCTGTCTTAGTGTATAATATAAATTACCATTTATCCAAGACCAGTCCAAATGTATGATATATATAATACCCATTATCTTTGCCTTACAAAAAATACATATAAATATTACATATATATCTTCAACTTGTCCTGCTATCTTTTTATATTTAAATAAGTGAACATATGAATTATACAAAGTATGAATATACATAATTCTACCAATATATACATGTGTGTACACCACATACCTATATAAATGAATAAATAAATACTTATTTACATACATGTTATTTTTCTGTATATAATGATGATAATAATATATAATACAGTATAAGAGAATAGTATACACTTTATAAATAAAGTAAAAATAAAAATATAAAAATGATAATACATAAATAGTTAATAAAAATAAATAAATAAAAATTATATATACTTTATACATCCTGAATATCATGCCTTTATATATTATACCTTGTTTTAAACTGGTGTATGCTACAACTTTTTCTGATTGTCTGCACACTAGGAATTCTGGAATTAAATAATCCCCTTAAATTATAACCCCCTCTCAGTCACTGAACAGCAGCAGTTAACATGTAGTTTGCTAAAACATGTTTTATTATTGCAGAGGTTGTTTTTATTTCAGAAAGGTATGTGTTTACTCAGTTTAATCAAGATAGCACCAGAGTCAGAATCATTATTTGAAAACTCAACATAGTTATCACTTAGCCCTTTGTATCATTTAGCCAGGTGGTATCAGAGCATTGCTTTGTTTTGTTCTATTATCTCACATTGATTTCAGACACTCTGACGAACATTAACTCATATGAGGACAGAGCATGAACATGAACACATGCAGCTCACACTTTAATTTTAATTTTGGGTAAATAAGGATGTTTTCTAACTTTCTTTGTGCCTCTCTCCACAGAATGCAGGGTGATGAAGGCCAAAGGCCAACGTGGTTCAGTGAAGAGTCCTGGTCCGATCAGGCGCATCAAGTCTCCTGCTGAATCGAGTGAGCCCATTATTATCTCACCCACACTGTAACACTTCCTGTTTAAAGTACAGCACAAACCGACCTCCCCTTGTTCTATAAATCAAAACAAAGAGCCAGTGGAAAATAAAAGTGGGTCGTTTCTGCTGCTGGAATGAAACTCATCCATACAACATAAAATATGACAGCAGAGTGATGAAGTGATCGGCTCCTGCTGCTGCTCGGCTGCTGACCTTCACCTTTGACCTCACTCTGATGGGAATGGTTAACATAAAGATGGATTTCTCCCTGAGGATCAATACTTTATGATCAGAGATGGCTAAGAATACCAATCAGGCCTGCTCCCAATGAGAATTCACTTGTCAATATTTATTTTGTTAACTATAATCTGCATTTTGTTGTCTGGAATACCACGGAGGAGTTAAAATCCGCAGTGTCGTCTGGCTGTGCTTCGAGAGCTGAACTCGGACTGTTTTTACTGGGGGGTCCAAACAACATCAGCTCCTTAATCTCCCTGAAACACCTCATAAAACCCTCTAATACTAGAAAATGGGGACAGCTTTTGTTCATTGAGGGTAATCTGATGAGATTTAGAATAATGTTGCTGCTGCAGATTCTTTAAAAAAACATGAATAAAACATGAGAAGTAAACAAAGAGAGTGTAAACAGCTCTCAGCTATTTGTTTGACAATCAGGCATTTTAACATTTAATAATATCCAGGAGGCAGTGGTACAAAATAGAGACACCGGCGCATGCTTGTGCTTGAATCTTTTATACGAACAACAGCTTTTAACAGGGGAAAACATTGCTATACGTCTTTGTTGCAGTGCTGTCTGAGTTTACATAGCTGCACTGTGAAGCTGGCAGAACAGTTGGTGCCATGAAATCTGATCGGGTGCAGGCATGAGGAAAAAAAGCTGTTATCTTTGACAGCTTTCATGTAAACTATGAACACTGGAAAACAACACTCAGACAGATATGGCAGCCATTTTTTCTCACGTTCCACATGACACATTTAAATTATTTACGTGTTAGATTATATATTCTATATAACTGGTTATTATTGTTATATACCATGATGGCACACCCACACAGAGGTTTTAGTACGTGCTCTTACAGCCTGTTTAAGTATGAGTAAGTGACTGTCTCTCCAGCAGCTGAAGGACAGAGCAGGTGAGTTATTGAATCCCCTGGAGGATAAATGCAAAGTTGATGCTCTTAGAGTTGGCAGTTTGGTAGCAGCAGGTCGTCCACACTTCTTTTTTAGCTCCACTTTAGGCAATGGGTGAAGGTGGGGGGGTCGGTGATGGCGTCTCCAGCCCTGCGGGGTCCCTGAGTCCTTCAGTGGTCTTGAATATTTTATTGATCACTGATGGGGCTGAAGACCTTTAAGGCAGCAGATGTGTTGGCTAACATGCTGGTTGTTAACTGTTGAGCATTAACCACCTCTCTAACACCTGAGAGGTCAGCGGGGTGATAATGGGGTCGTGACAGGAGAAACATACATGACTTGCATATGTTCAGTGGGATTACTGCTTGTAAATAAAGCTGACTGATTATTTAAAAAGTAGTTGACAAAATCTAGCACCAAAAATGGAGGATTTCTCTTTTTTTTTCTACTTTTTAGTATGTTTATTATTCTTCTCATGCTCCACACCTATTGCTAATTATGAGTCGGTGTGAGGATAGAATAAATCTGCTAGGATCTTAAATGTTTTCCAACCAACTAACCTATACATTAAAAGCTGTAAATAAAACAGCCATACAAAGCCAAACATAATCATCCATTTAGTGGCATGGGGTAGTTACAATGGGCCCCAGTGCACGCTGTCATGCACATATCTTCTTGTCACATGATCAGAGACTTGACATTGGATAACATCAGCATACATATTACCCAGCAATCATCACTGCATATCTGTATACAACAAAAAATACCAAAGAAAATAAGAAATTATTAATTTAATTTTACAATTTTGTTTTGATTTACATTGCTGATTTATAGAATAATTGCTTTATAGTTGTAGAATAAGCATACAATTTTGTTATAGATGCTATTGACTATTTTACAAAAAAAGAAAAAATAGACATGGGGGAGATTGGTTTACTTTTTTCAAGGACAGATATAGCAGATAAAGCAAGGATATATACAAGCTCAGAAGGCCCCATTCTCTACCCAACACATTGCTGGAGCGCCCACTCTCTCTATGGGCCCCCCATCTCATGGTCCCCAATGCAACAGCACTGCCTGCACTCACTGTCTATATTAACACCGCTGCATCCATTTAGTGCATGTAAACCTCTCCTGGCATGAATTCAAAGGAGGACCCTCACAGAACCTGCCAGTGACAGAGTGTGATTATTTTAGTTGAAGCTGTAGTTGGTAACTTTTATAAATATCTAAAGTTTTTGTCATATGTCACTTTTTTGTCTTTTCTTGTCTTCTGTCACTATGTCCTGACAGAAGTACGTGAGACAGATACTCTGTGGAAAAAAATCAGGCTCCTCCTCCTTGTAGTGCTTCTGATGGCATTTGTAAGAATCTACCAAGGCTGAATGAAAATGACCAATCAGAGCCGAGGAGTCTCTGACACAGCTGTCAATCATGTTAATCACCACTCATGAGCTGTGGTCAAATTAGGCAACACTGATTATATTTGAATCAGGATTCTGTTACTGCATTGCCTATTTCTACATTATTTAAACATGTTCAAGAAATCTATCTTTAGTGTACTGTTTAGCTGTGAAATGAGAAAGTTTGCTCCAGCCAGTGGGCGGTGCTTGGTACGTTGGTCGACTGCCTCCAAAATGGCGGCCAAGTCACAAACATTCTCACTTTACAGCCAAATAGTACACTAAAATGTGTTTCTGGAAACATTTTAGAGGAAAATTAGGCAATGCAGTGACAGAATCTTCATTCATGTTTGATCAGCGCTGCCTAGTTTGATACTTCATCAGCAGTTCATGTGCAGTGATTGACACTCCTCGGCTCTGATGGGTTGTTTATGATGGGCTGCAGTGGATTCTATGTTATTGTATGTTATTTTATGCTCTGTAACTTAACATTGGGTGTTTTGAAAGATGCCTTTTAAATTAAAAATTATTATTATTATTATTATTATTATTATTATTATTATTATTATTATTATCAGTAGTAGTAGTAGTAGNATTATTATCATAGTAGTAGTAGTAGTAGTAGTAGTAGTAGTAGTAGTAGTAGTACAAATGTCATTTGAAGCCCTATGAGAACGCTGACGAACATAATTTATTTTTTCTCAGATGATCTGTCTCATGTCGTACTGACAGCATACAGTGACAATTTCCCCAACACAGTATGATAAAAACCTATTTTTATAAAAGTTGCCAACTACAGCTTCAACATCAGATCCCAGTTGAAATACAGACATCTGGACAGCTGCAGGGATCTGGCTAAAGCACCTCACTGTGAAATTCTAATCAAAAACTACCAAGTTCTGCATGTTGCCATCTGTTTCTGAATGCTTCTCCTGCCTCTGATTGGTTAAAAGCCTGTATGGAGGCTTCTCATTGGCCGACAGCTCAATAGTAGGTGTGCATGCGCCTTGAACTGCACACTTGCTTTCTCCAGCATGTTATATCAGTCCATAATAGTATAGGTCTAATTTACAGAGCAGTTAGCCTACTTACCAGCACGTTTTTCACCCTCTGGCATCTAAAAAAAATCTACTTGTATCGGGGTGCACTGGGTTTAATGAGCTGAATGCACTGAGTGTGTTTGGCATGGCCCTGGGATGGGAGCCAACGACGAAACAAAGAAATGTTCAATTAAACATCGCCACAGTGGAATAAGTTTTCTACAGAGGATGACTAAATCTCTCAAATGAGGGAAAGACCTGGACAATGTGGGCAACTTTGCTGAAAAGGTTACTCTGCCTCTGCTGCAGCTGAGTGTTTGGTGTTTCAATATAACAGCTGCACTCTCTGTTCAGTCTGTGTGGGAGAGCTGCTCGTGTTTAGATATACTGATTTTAAGATCCTAAGATAATAGGACTTGTGATTTTTAGGTTTGTCTTTTTAAAGTGTTCGAGCAGCTTGTTAAGTCTACATTTGTAAATGTGGCTGAGTGGTTAAATGAAGCCAGCGGCATTAAGTTGGTTGACAATGAAGCGTTGTGTTTTCAGCACTCGCTGGCTCAAACGTACACTGGCCATCTGGCTCATAGTCCTCAGAATTCTTTTCATCTCATATAGACAAAAAAGTCTTTTAAAGCACTTAACACACACAACTACGTCGCATCGCTCCTCTCTTAGATATAAACACAATGTTCCACACACACGGAGTCCTAGCAACATGGCAGGACGCAGAGTGGGTGAATAAAATGTCATCTAACAAACACAGAGCTTGTCAGCCACCTAGACCTGGACCAACTGTGTGCCTCGCCGCCGAAGCCAAATGAGGCCACAGTTCAGGAATGACTTTAGTCCAGAGCCAATGAAAGAGTTTCAGGCCTCTCTGGCACACTTTCCAATCCACACTACTGTTTACCTCTTTTTCTCCTGTCTCCCTCCCTCCTCCCTCCTCCTCCCTTATCCCTGCTGCTCTCCCTCTCCTCTGTGTGGGCTCCCTCAGCCAACGGGACGGGCTCCAGCAGCCAGCTCTCCACCCCGATTTCCAAGCATTCCCCCACCTCCACCCCCAACAGTCCAGGCATCAACAACAAGCAGAAGGTACCCGAACCTCTCTCCCACTCCTTACCTGTCATCTTTGTGCCTTTTCGTCCTCAAATCCATCATTTTTTGCTCTTAGATGTCCAGTGTGAATGATTTAGGGGGATATATTGGCAGGAATTAAATTTAAGTATGTCTTTTTTCGTGTATAATCACCTGAAAATATGAATTATTGTGTTTCCTTTCCCTTACAATGAGCAGTTTGTATCTGCATAGGGAGCAGGTCTTTGTCTATGGAGATTGCCATGTTGCACTGCTATGTTTCTACAGTAGCCCAGAAGAGACAAACCAAACACTGGCTCTAGATAGGGCCATTCGTATTTTTGCGTCAGCCATCGTAGTTAGCAGCCCCTCCGCAATGAGCTGGCTTTATTCAGTGTTTCTACCAGTTTAAATCACAAGGTCTGCATGCTTTGGAGAGGAAGACACCTCTACGTATTATTCTGCTCCTGCTAAAAGTTTCCTGAGCGTCTTGATCTTAAGTAGTCAGACATATTAGCAGGTGCTAATATGACGAGTAAAACAGCCTGAGAGAAACACTGATCTCTAACGTGAAACTGCTATGTTCACTGTTTTCCCATTTTTAATCACCTGGGGTCTCATTTATACAACAATGCATGGGATCCATACTAAAAATGTACGTACGGGCAAAAGCCAAAAATGGTGTGCACCAAAAATTATTCGACAGTTTCTACAACCAGGCTTCCACCTCAACATCAGAGTCACCAATTTCCTGTCTCCAAAATGTTCGTAAGCATGGATCAGAGTTTCTCCCATCAATTCTGTTTTCATTCATCACAACTTTTGTGTGGCAAGTGGCGTACACCTCTTTCATGCCCCACTTTGTGCATACGCAATGTTTATAAACGACATGTTTGTTTTGGAGAGGAAGACATCTCTGTGGATAATCCAGCTCCCGGTAAAAACCTCCTGAACAATGAACACTGAAGGAAGCGGAAAAGTTTCCGCTGGTTGCAATCTGCAGTCCTCACCACTAGATGCCACTAAATCCCCCTAAATCTTACACACTAAACCTTTAACTTCGAATTCACACATGTGCCTTTGCTCTTCTGTGTTTGCAGGAACTCTACTTGCCCTTATCTCTGGATGACGACGACTCTCTGGGCGAATCGATGTAGACTCCCCTCCTGCAGCCTGCCTCCTTTTTGGCCTGAAAACACAGAAGTTTTTATACCTCTGCTGCTTTCCACCTTCACTCACAGTGCCACCTGTTGTCTAGGAGAACCACTCTTTGTCTCTTTTTAAGGCCTTAGCCACCAGGGCTATGACACCATTTGCTGCTTGAGAATAACACAAACCATTTTTTTCCCCTTCTTGTTTCGTCGTAACAATCAGCTCACTAATCTTCAGGCGTACGTTTCTGTGTGGAGGTTTATAGCCACTACTTCTCAAAAGGGCACACAGTTCACTGACCAGCAGATTTCACGGTGTAAAGATTTCACTCTTGTCTCAGACATTTTGTTAAAGGATGCACTCTCACTTTAATATTTGGGTCACAGAATTCCAAGCAGCAAATGGATATTTTTAGGGGTGTTAGTCAGAGCTGACTCAACTTTTGTATCACTTGTATTCGTGACGTTCCTCCATGTCCTCCTGTCCTACGGTTAAAGGTGTGAAAGGTAATGGCTCCTTGTCAGAGGAAATCTGCTCAGCCAGATGAAGTCTGTCTAACCCGCTGTAAATACTGTGTATAGCTATCCATCGTAACATCTCTGCCCAATGTCCATCGCTGTGCTTCCATAACGTCACCACAATGTCCGTCTAACGTTTGCTCAACATGATACAGGGTATGGTCAAAGTAAAAGAAGAGCCAAACTCAAGTCTCACCACAGAGGGTGAAGATGTGTGGGATGCAGCTCCTGACTGAAGAGGATTATAAGAAGCCAACGCCTCCTCAATTCACGTTCCCAACTGAATATATAAAGCAGATTATAAAACCATCCATAAAATGACACTTTAAATCACCATGACAATGGAGGTTTAAGAATTCTTATGTTGGCAATAATTGGCGTTCATCTTGTCTAATCAGGGACAAGGAAACATGTAAGAAAAAGCATCCCACATAGCCCTCAGTGAAGTCTTTGTGTTGGTGTTTCCTCTATTTTGACCCTCTTGATAGACAGTAGGCTATACATGGTATATACCCTCTGTGTTTTAGATTTTCACAAACTGCAGTGCATGATATTGATGAATGAATATGAAACTTTGGGCATGTAAAAAGCTGATTTGAAGGACCTAATGGTGCATAAAAAAACAACCAAAGGAAAAAATATTAGGCCTTTTTTTTTTTTTAACAGAAAAGCCAACTCATTCCGTCTACAGTTTCTATTGACCGAGTCTAAGTAATGCCCACCACAACTCGTGGTGACGTTTTATAGTACAATGTGTGAAATTCAAAGATAAATAAATAAAGGTGTCAAAGCCAAAGTATGATTTTTAGATCCAGAATTATAGAAAAAGGGAAAATATGTAATTTTATTAGTTGTAAAATTCTTTAAATATTCCGGAGGAAGCACACCTGGAGATTTATGCATGTTACTTTTAATGCATCAAAAATAACGTCAAGATTAAATCATCTGAGGCAATTAGAGTTTTATCAGGGCGCTAAACCGTAGTGGGATTTCTCCTATTTTGCATGGCTCAGCATAGTTCTCAGATACAGGGGAGATGAAAACGTAACTGTCGTCTAAATCTATGTGTGGGTTTTAAATTTTTATAAAGTTTTATTAATTTATATCAAGGGTACTTGTCTAGGATTTCTTTTCTAGTCGCTCACATGAGCTCTTAACACTAGTACTTTTTTCAAGCCTCTGTGTGCAACTTTCTACGGCCATGTTTCTTTTTTCTATCGACTTGCATCGCGTGTCTTACAAATCCACTGAATAAGAGTTTTCTCAGATTTTTTGCAGGGAATCGAGCCTGAGAATCACTAAAATTGGACGAAGCACAAAGCAGGGATCTACTTATTTATCTCAGCAACAGACACTTTACTGTCTACTTGCCAGCATTAAAATGCGTGACCACAATTCATTTCTCGATATATTGAAAAAAATAATTCTTTTAAATTAACATCTATGCATTCGGATTCAAGAATAGTTAAAAGTAGTTTCTCTTTTCTGTAGGAATGGCCTTTTTATAAACCAATAGCGTAATGAGAAATGAACTAAAACAGAACTCTCCATGCAGTTATTCCATTGTGATGATGTGACAGTCTGAAAGTTGTATGTCTATAGGAGTGATCTGGTGCCCGCCCTCTGGATGAGCTTTGAATAGTTAATTTACATCTGCCACTTGATGCTGAAATTATCTGGTGCTGTGAACTACACCTTTCTCCTGCAGGGAGTGCTGTCACGCCAGCACAACAGCTACTACATCAGCTGATCCAACAGCACGGACACCTCACTTTACCCACCATTTTGTACAAAACCCCCATTTATTGTCAAACTATCAGTTCTGTATAACCTTACATGCTAATAATGTTCTTGTTTCCTTGATTTTCCTACAGCTTATTACAGCTCTACAGCATATAAAACCTTAACAGAAAATGTTGGTTGTCTTGTGTTATCCTGCCGCCACCATGTACGATGGATGGTGTGAATTCATCACCTACAGTGGTGCCTTTTTTTTTTTTAGATTTACCGTCTTTTTGATAAACAAAAAAAAAAATCGAAATGGGACATCGAAGGCTTGTTCTTTGTTAACAGCTGTTTGTAAAACATTTTTAAACGTCTTGAACGAGGAGGCCTCCCGACACACTTTGTTTTTGTAGAGTTACAGGACACTTTATCATGGTGTAAATACGCTCCCTTCCTGTTCTCTTTCATACGTATGCCTTTCTGATCGAATGAATGACGTTTTTTTTCTTGGAAATTTACAATGTCCTTTTTAGTGGTATTTTGCAATGTCACAGTGGCTTGTTTCAGTGCTTCATTCAGTGTATTAACCGGTATCCTTTTGCAATTAAAACAGTTGTATTTCACCCCTCTGGTCTTGAGTTTATTACATTGTCTTCCAATCAAAAATACTTTACCCCCCCAGATGATCATTACGTGAAATTGTAAAGAAATCTTTGTTTTTCTCGCATGCCTCTACGATGAACGAAGAATCCAAAAACTGATTTATGTATTTTTTTTAAAGAAATGCAGTAAAAGGGGATGGTGTTTAACAACTGCAAAACTATATCCAAACATCTGTTTTCAAACTGTCAGACAACCTGTGCAGTATAATCCAAGTCTCATTTATCCAGTTGTATGCTCAGGATTTACCAAACACATGCATTTTCACTAAAACCTTACTGTTTGAAGCACCTCTAAATAACCAGTCTCAGGCATGAGCAAGTAGTGCATCTGCCCTGTTCATGTGGAAGTGTTAATAAGTGTTACTATTTAAAACACTTCCACGTGAACAGTGCAGACACACTGCTCATTCGTGCCTCAGACTGATTGGAAGTACATAAGATAACGTTTTAGCAAAAACATGCACGTGTTTCGAAAGTACTGAGCACACAACTGGATTAAAGAAACTTGGATTATACTGCACGAGTTGTCTGACAGTTTGTAAATGGATGTGTCATTATAGTTTTGCTTTTGTTAGGCATGGACCCAATTCATGAAGAATTTTCTCCATTTTTGGATTCTTCGTTCAGCGTGGCAGCATGTGATAAAAACGTTTCTTTCACGAACTCACCGTTATACGAGGTGAGTAATCGATAAACGAGTCTTCTTTTGGAAAGTGAACTATTCCTTTAAAGAAGAGTATTCTGATCTACACAGATTTATTCATGTTTAAGAGTTGCCATTCGTCTCAAAACACTACAACAATACTTTGCTTTCACACCTATTTCATATTCACTGATACATCCATAGCTCAGAATCTCACTGGCAAAGTCAGACATGATTAGTATGATTGTATGTGTGTGTGTGTGTGTGTGTGTGTGTGTGTGTGTGTGTGTGTGTGTGTGTGTGTGCGTGCATGCATATTGTACTCGCGCAAACCTAATGACCAATGCTGAATGTGTTCCAGGAATCTATCGAGAGACGTATAAATAGATAAAACACTTGTAAGAGTTAAAAATAGTATTGTGTTCATGTTGCGGATCACTGCAAACCATCCATATCACCATGGGAACAACAAATCTGTCTCTCACATTATCAGCCATGGCCAAACATGTCGAACAATGGCTCAACCGTAAACATTGTGCATTTATTAATCATAACATAATATTGAATGAAAATGTTGCAATACATTGTGTCATGCTCTTTTGTCTGTATTATCAACATTTCTAACAATTAGTATCTACTGCAAATCAGGATTTTAAAATTTGCAAGATGCTTGAGGAGCCAAATACTTCCAAGATAAGGTTGTATCCAAGTTCTATTAGTTGATAAATATGCTGTATGGATCAATGTAAGTGTATGTAGTAACATCTGCTCCAGTTAATGCCACATGGATGTAAACTATAATTGCAAACATCTTGCAGAATACAACTAAACTGCATTAGATCTTCATT
Source organism: Epinephelus moara (assembly GCF_006386435.1). NCBI lineage: Eukaryota > Metazoa > Chordata > Actinopteri > Perciformes > Serranidae > Epinephelus > Epinephelus moara. The sequence continues at coordinate 17,956,763 of NC_065508.1, read as the reverse complement.
TTGGCGACTAGTCCCCACGATGATCTTGTAATTATAGTAAGCATCACAAATACTTAGGGCAGTCTGTACGTTTATTACACCTACAGCCACAAAATAATCCTAACGTGTGTCTAAGATGTGTAATATAAGAGTAAAGTTCATCTATAATGATCACACATTCACATATATGATGTATGTTATCGCATCATAATGTAGATTTATTACAGCACTTTCTTTCTGGGCCATAACTGCACAGTGTCACTGTTGTATTTTATGTATTGTGTTGGAGGAAGCCCCCTCCTCTCACTGCTGTAACACCACACTGGATCTGGTAGTTGTAGACTGAGTGTTGTGCTCTGGCGGCCTCTACTGTAGGGCTCAAGTATGGACACACAGAGGCCATTTTTGGCAACCCACAACCCACAATTTACTTCAGTGTATGTACCGCCATCTGTTTGCCAATGTGTGTACTGTATTTTCTCCCTCGTAGGAAGTCACACATATTGATGACGATGATTTTATTATGATGATTCTATGCCTAATATTAATAATTATGATTTTTGTCAAGTCATTTCATTAACTTTTACTGTATGTTACTGAATTGTTTGATTGATGATCTATGGATACGCTGCCACTTGTTTTTTACTGTCTTGTCAGGTGGATGGATTACTATGGTTCAAATATGAGGAAAGAGTTAAAGCTTCACTAAAATCAATAAAATACCAATAAAATTGACCCCTTGACTCACTAAAATCAACTTTGAGAAAGCCATAATGCCAAAAATGAGTAAAGATAAACAGATACTAGAATGTTACCAGCCACTATCTCATTGTGTAAATGTTTAACACGGGTACTGACAATCAAATTCCTGTCTTTGTTGCCAACCATTGTAGTCCGTGCAAGGGCATGACCTTGTTTTTTAAGAGCTCGAAACCCTAAAAACCTCGACATAAAAAAAGGCAACAACTTTTTTGTAACTGCCCTTTAACATTTCCACAGAAGTGAGGCTGCATGATGTCAAAGCGTCTGTTGTCTGGGTTGTTATCAGCTCCAGTTAGACAGGACGTACTCCATCATAAGCAGCCCATTTGTTTCTTTCATTCTGTGGTTTCGAATACAAACAATTACTTATTGTAGGCAGAATACATATCACCCAAAACAAGCAAGTATGCAGTTGGGGTTTTTTTTTTTTTTTAATTGTAACTCATGAGACATGTGGCCGTTCTGCCTTTGAAATGCAAATATAATAGGAGACCATTAAATCAAGTCAATAGCAGAAGAACAGCTCTACTAAAGAGGCTTTGTAAAATACTTCATGTAGGAATTCATACTTGTAAATCCTGAAGCCTAGAACAGTCTGATCAATATTTGTGAACAATACTTTAACCTGTGGTGACCCTGTGATTGACATTGTGGGAGCTGCTATGTATTTTGTGCAGGGAGTGTACCCACATTATAAATATTTTGTACTTTTACGGTCAGCTCGCTTCTCGTCCTCTGGATCAGTTTCAGATTTCACATGGTGACGACACTGAGGGTAAAAAGTTCACCACCTTCTGTCTTGGAGAGAAATTGTTTCATGTTCGCAAATATTGGCTGGATACATATTCCTGTTTGACCTGGCTTTCTCTAAACTAAGTCAAACACAGGATCCATTATGTATCTCAAAAGTGTGTCTCAGGGGTGATGAGGGGTTTTTTAAAAAGATGACGAGGATTATAGTCTGATTGTGATGTATATCAGTGTGGGACAGGACATGCTGAAAGCTGTCAGCTGCGGTTTGTGTAACAGCACAATGAAACGTTCTGCTAACAGTCCCAAGAGGCTGTGATGTTCCTTACATCTCACAATACTAAAGCACTGAACAGAGTGTATGGTGTAGTCATACAATAATGGTGCAATTTGTGGAGCCTTGGCGGCGGGGTTGAAAGTGTACAGTTTGTCCTCAGGGTGGCACTAGAGGAAAGGACATGAGGTTAAGATCTCTCAGGAGAGTTAAAGTTCAATGTTCTTATCAGTTAATAAATGATGATGATAAGATATTTTTCTCTGGACCAGACACTGTTGACAGAACAGAGAAAACTGCCCAACAACATCAGCCTCAGACACCGCTGACAGAGCCAATAGTGACCAAATATGTATGGAGTCCTAAAGTGTCCAGTATGAGATGAAGATAAATAAGACAATATAAAAATGAGAAAACATATTATAAATTCAGGTAAAATATACATTCACCAATATGCTGTGAAATAATTTATTAAATCATTTCATTTTAACTGTTTTATGCTTTTTTATTGCATGATGCCATCGTTCCCAATTACACTTTTCTTTCAGCTCGTTTAAAATGTCATTTCCCATTTCATAATGTCGTTTCACATGACTTTCAGTCAGACACATGCTCTCAGCCTGTCTTAAGTGGGATTTATACTTCTGCGTTGAATCAATGCCATACCCTACGCTGTAGCCTGACATGCACCTCCCCAGAACTGATCAACCTGACCCCCTCCACTCACTCGGACAAACTATCAACATTCAGTGATGGCGCTATAACAGGTGTCTCAGTACACGGCATTTCGCAGGAGGCGCTATAACAGGTGTCTCAGTACACGGCATTTCGCAGGAGGCAGTTGATGATTTTTGGGGACATAACGATCAGATGTCATTGAGAAGTAACCAAAAGGGCCTAAACTACACATTGGAGGGATATATTCATCATTCTATTGTTGAGAAGGACGATGAAGAGCTTAAATTACAAG
>NC_065508.1:17795485-17953351 GCF_006386435.1 Epinephelus moara | reverse complement strand
TGGCTGTTTAAGAGAAATAAACAGTAAAGGTAAGCATATGATTCTCTTTGTAGTGCTTTTTGAATGACTTGGTGATGGTGATGAGCCTCTATGAAATCGTGAAATATGCTGGCAATCTCCAGCGCTCTGTGGGCATGATTTGCACGCGTGCAATTAAAAAAAAATCACAACTGATTGTGTCCCCCCCAAACTTGTCATCAGATCTGCACCCATGCTATACACACTGTGATTGTCTCATCGCATTTGAGGGCGGGACTTAGCCATAGGTAAATTGTAACCACAAGTCGCGGTGACGCAGACCTCCTGTCTGTTTCTGTAAATTGAAACCATTTCCCTCAGTGGAAACGAAGCTTTAATTTACTTTCATTTCACAGATAAGAAACAATAAATTGTGAAGACAATAAAGCCTCGACAAAAATAGCATATTAAGTCTTGTGTGCGATTCATCCTGGCTTCATATGAGCAGAGGAAATCTCCGCTATTCACTAGGCAAATTTATACAATGTAAAATGCCATAGGCTTGCGCTAATAACGTTAGCATGTTATATTTGTTTGGAAAATGTGTTTAGTAAAAGACAGTTGTTTTGTCAGTGAACCTTGTGAGTTGTAACGGAGCCAAATTATTTACCATTACCTTTGTTAAATGTTGCTGTTGTCTCTGGTTTCATATGAGTAGAGGAAAAGTATGCTAGTTGCTAGGCTAATTTATACAATGTAAAATGCCACAGGCTTGTGCTAATACCGTTAGCATGTGTATTTGTTTGGAAATGTGTTTAGCATAAGACAGTTGTTTTGTCGGTGAACCTTGTGAGTTGTAATGGAGTCTAATTTTGTAATGTTACCTTTGTTAAATGTTGCTGTTGTTCCTGGCTTCATGTAAGTTGAGGAAATGTCCGCTAGCTGCTAGGCTAATTTATACAATGTAAAATGCCATAGGCTTGTGCTAAAAACGCTAGCATGTTGTATTTGTGGAGAAAATCTTTTTCTGTGAATGCTGCGAGTTATAGTGAAGTTGATTTGTGTACTTGTGTTTGAAACTGTTGATGTTAAGCCATGTTTAATGTGTGTTTTGGGTGTGTTTTCAATAAACTTTACAGCACTTCACAGAAACCCCACCGCCAACAGGAAAGCTCAACAACTGCTACCAGATTTAGCTAGTTAGCTCCTGTTAGCTAGAGCAACAATGCTAATGTTATGCTCAGTAAACCAACTCTCCTCAAAATAAACAGTGCACTGGGGCTAACCTCTATTTTTATTTAGCTTAACAAGGCTAAACTTGCTCTGTAGCTGCATGGTTTAGAAGTTGGATTGAGAGATAATTTTACTCAGTTACTGCTGAGGAGCTGGTGTTAACCACAGCTAGCTGGTCAAGAAGTAGGATAATAATAGGAAATAAAAAGTGATAGTATCACTGGGGATATTGGCATTATGAAATAACAACTGAATTTTGAAAGAGGTATTTTGAGAAACAAAAACCCTTTAATGAAACTTAGCCTAACTCAAACTGAGCTATTAGACCTGCCATAACTGATTTTTGGCCACTTTGGGGTGCCATACCTGTCAGGGAGGGCCCGTAAGGGAAATTTGTGATTTATGATTAAATTATATGAATAAAACTTGACAAAAGGGACAAAATTAGGTTTCAATATACCGAAAATGACCATTTTAACATTTAAAGAAATTTAAAAATTATAATATGGAATAGTGACAATAATGTACATAATTCACCCAAGAAGTTATAGTTATGTGACTGTTTCCCATTTGCTTTTTTATTTGTTTGTCACCAACGTCTCTTTTAAGCTAATGTCTAACTGGTATGACATTTTCTGTGAGCATATACATTCCCACAGGGAGGAGACCCTCTGACTTTGGTGACCCCGTGACCCTTCCCCTTGAACCGCCATCAGACCACACTTAACCTGTCCTTTTATAACTACAGTATATATTTACCCAGTGCAATGTTGACTTTGAAAGTGACACTGGACTATCAGGCTTTACAGATGGCCTGCACTCTTTACAGTGTTGTCGTCTTTTTAAATAGTTTCATGTCATACACTGTGTGACGACATATTTTTCTACCCCTCTCTCAAACTTGTCTTTTCTCGTGAACTTGTGATCATATCTGAACTGTGCATTGGTCCTCTCTCACATCACTGCTGACCCAAATGATTTACTTTAATTTGAGGACTTTCATCAGTTACTTCTTCTTCCTGTCTACTTAGCTCCTGCATGGATTTACCTTATTACTGTTGGCTTATTACTAACATTCTTCTCCAGCACTAACTTTGAAAACTGGAATTATCCAGACAAGATCTGTCTGTCTAAAGGAGTCAAAGTGCCTCTTGTACTCCTTAAAAGCTAAGCCCGGACCACTGAGAGCCTGCCAGTTGGTCTTATTAGCACAGTTTACTGGCAACAAGAGGATAGCACATGGCTTATTACTTATGTTGGTTCAGTTTGACTGACCTCCGGCCGGCTGGAAGGTATTTTATAATGGGTTTTTGTTGCAGTTGTAAAACAAAAGCCACTGAACAGGGCAAGTTTTAGCATGTTTCACCTATAAGTTGTTGGGGGGTGGGAGTGAAGGTGTTCAGTTTCAGTCTCCCCTTCCCTCCCATCTTGCAATCACCATATCAGTCTTTGCATAATAACACCTCCTGCTGCAGAGAGGTGCTTGTCAGACCAGTTTTCAGGCTGTGTTTGTGTGCAAATGAACAAGCTCGGGGAAGCCCTCGTAGCCCGAAGTTCAGACTCGAGAAGCCGGATTTGGTTCTGAGAGAGGTGTTGTTTCATGTGGCAGATCTTTTAACAGATATGTGGGATTGATTTTAACATCTCACAGGAGAAAAAGAAGACATTGATGTGTTTGAGCTCATCACTGTAAGGATAAAACAGCCCACCACAGGTGAGTGCTGCTTTTAACTTTTTCATACTACAAACTTTTAGTTCCTGGATTTAACCTTCTTGTGTATTTTGCTTCACTGTGGTTTCATTGTATTAACTTTATCTCCTTTTTGTTTTTTATTTGATTCATCATAGTCACTTTTTTATGCTTTCTTGCCTCAAACCCTTACGCATGTTTTCCCCTACTAAATGACATGTACTGACTTGTGCTAATGAGTCTGTATGTGGTCTTTTAAATGTCTCTGTGGCCGTTTCATGCTTTAGTCATAGGTTTTCTCTGGTACTAATCAGTAGAAAATCCTCCACATACAAACATGAGTGCAGCTCAACAATATCTGTTGTCTTGTCTGATCTGATGTGTTCGGTTTCTTGCTGTGACACTTCTGGAAAAAAGACCAAAACACTCTAAACAATGTCCCTAACATCACCCTGTGTACCGGCACTTATGACGGAAGTGTCTGGAATGTGAACTTCTGTCACCTTTACACATATTACACAGAGTAAACACATGCTATAAGACCAAAACTGTAAACGTACACTATCAACATAAAGAGCAAACGTTCTACAGACCCGTGTTACAATATTGGTCCACTAAAGAAGAGCAAATAACCAACCAAAAATAACCTGCCTGACCACATTATCCAGGAACTCTCTAACAGATAACACACAGACTTACAACCTTTGTTTACCCCCTCACCCAAAGCCACACCATGATTTATTTTCTCTATCAAAAGATGTGGTAGCCATGATATCTGAGGTATTTCACTCCTTCTTCCTAATGTCACGTTAAACATTAACACTGGGAGGTAATAAAATCCAATATGGAATATAACAAACATGTCTGGGTGTGGCTCTGACAGCGCATCTGCGTAGGCCACTCATGCGTGGGAGGGAGGTAAAGGCAGGTAGACTCCTGGAAGCTTCCTTATTGTGGAGCAGGAAGAAACAAGTGTCCTACTGCTGTCTGAGAGGTACAGTGGGCATTTATTGTTTCTTATTCTCTACATTTCTTTTCTCCTCTTCAGGGTATCTTACCACCTAATCTTAAATTCCAGTTCCAGACATTTCATTTCTCTCTGCCTGCCAGATCTGCTTTATTTGCTCTATCTGCAAAGTTACATACATTTTACCTTGATCATATTTTACCTTGATGATTTTGTACAACTAAACATGGGTGGATTACGAGACAACGGCCCCCTGGGCACAGATATGCAAAAGGACCCACCACCTCCCCTACACAAGAGCAAGATATGCAGATTTTGTTGGATTTTGTTTGCATGTCTTTGTAGCCATTACACATCTTTTTGTGGTTTTTTGTTTCTCCATGGTCATTTTGTGTCTCCTTGTGGTTGTTTTGTGTCATTTTGTAGTCGTTTGGGTCTCTTTGAGGTAATTTAGTGTCAGATTAAGGTAATTTTGTTTCTCTCTGAGGTAGTTTAGTGTGTTTCTTAGGTAATTTTGTGTCAGACTGAGGTAATTTTGTGTCTCTGTGTAGCTATTACACATCTTTCTGTGGTTTTGTGTCTCTCCATCATCATTTTGTGTCTCCTTGTGGTTGTTTTGTGTGCTTTTTTTAGTTGTTTGGGTGTCTTTGAGGTAATTTAGTGTCAGATTAAGGTAATTTTGTGTCTCTGAGGTAATTTTGTGTCTCTTTGAGGTAATTTTATGTCTCTTTGAGCTAATTTAGTGTCAGATTGAGTTGATTTTGTGTCTTTTGTGTCTCTTTTTGCAGTTATTCTATTCTATTTTCAGTTCAGTTTTATGTTATTCACAAAAAAAAGTTTAAAATACAAGTATGCAGATGTGAAATGGAACACCCTGATGAGCTAAAGCTTGAGAATAAGGTCCCAGGCATGAAGCAAACTGCACGTTTAGATTTTTTAAATTTTATTTTATTGAACCCATATTTAACCAGGTATGTCACGCTGAGATCAACAATCTCTTTTACAAGGGAGACCTGGCCAAGACAGCAGCACACAGAAGATTAAAGAAAACGAAAGTGCATGTGATAGACAGTAAGATTTACAACTCACAAACCTCATAACTAAGAGCCTAAAAGCTAAACTACCCTAATGCTAACTACTAAATTGTCGTGATACATTTATTCCATCAGTTAGGGAAGATACCAAAAATAGAGAGACATGACAAGTCAGTCTCTTCCTGGTTGGAACGTGTTAATTTGAATGACATTTAGCGATTGAAGGGCAGGAGGCCCCCTGACACTTTGGTCCCCTGGCCCCGTGCCCAGTAGGCCCATTCAGTAATTCATCTATGCTGCTAAATGATTTGACTTATGAAGAAATACATATTTTTTTGGGCTCCGTGTGAAGAAGAAACTTTCCCTCAATTTAGAGCTTGCTGCTTCCAGTAAATTCAATTTCCGTGTGCTGTGATGTGTTATGCTTGGCGAACCTAAAGTATCAAGATTTATCCGAAACGATTATATTGGCACATATTGTCCAAACGCAGCCCTGAGCGGTCAGCGTGAGGGGACAAAAAGATCAAGAGTTAAAATATCCTCAGTCTCCAGAGAATCCAGCTGTATTGCACACCACTTCCTCTCTCATAAATACAGTAATTATTTTGAAGGGAAAATCCAACCCTGTTATTCTTTACAATACTTGACACTTAAGGTCAAAATCCAGAAAGTGACAATCACACATACGTGGCAGCCTTTGTGCCGTTTGTCGATGTGTAACAGATGTGTAATTTCCTGTCAGTCATGAAGGATAAAAAAAAGTTACATTTATAAAACGTGGGAAATCCTTCTGTCCATCAGACAATCACAGCAATAGATGTTAGCTTGATGTTGTCAGAAATGTAGTGTTGCATCTGTGGACTCCTAATATATTGTATTCACAGTCTAATTTTAGTGAAGATGGATTGCTAAGTTTTTAAAATACTATAAATAGCATTCTATATCAAACAGACACTGTATGCTTATCAGTGAATGACCAGAGGGATTTTGGATGTCCAGAGAGACTCTGGTCACAGAGTACTCTGCTGTTGCCCTGGGAATAAAGTAGCGTAGTTTTATAGGGTGCACGTCAGCAGGCTGTACCCAAAAATGAGTCAGAAGTTAGAGGGAAATCCTCCCCACATGGAGGTATTACTAAACAGTATATAAAGTTGGAAAACATCTGGTGTCTGTCATCACTCTGCAGCTGTGAGGCCTCAGCGTCTGGACCATGTTTTCCTCTGCCACGCCGTTCAAAAACCAGCACTACTCAGAGCTGAAGAAGAACTGCATCAACGACAAGACACTCTATGAGGATCCAGAGTTCCCAGCCACCAGTTCATCACTGTACTTTAGGAAAGCACCTCCTGGTTATGTGGAGTGGAAACGACCTGGGGTGAGTGGTACAGGTGGCGGTGGTCCGTCGCTAACATCCATCAGGGAATGCAAATGAACATGGTGACATTTTACCAGGTGGCATTTTCATGTAATTATATTGAAATAACTGGGTTTGAACCACTTAGTGTGAAGCAGAAGGCAAAGTAAAAAGAGCACTGCACCATCACCACGCTTCAAATTAGTTTGAAGATTAATGTCAAAGGAAGTGAGAAAAGAAAAAGTGTGCTGAGTCCATCACATTAATTTTTCTGGTGTAGGAGATCAGCAATGAGCCTCATCTGTTTGTGGAGGGCATCAGCGCCCATGACCTGAACCAGGGCGTAGTGGGGAACTGCTGGTTTGTTGCTGCCTGCTCCTGCCTGGCTTTGAAGCCGCACCTCTGGAAGAAGGTGAGTTCATTTTGTTTGTTTATTCTGACTGTGTGAGCCAAGAAGCTGGGGTATTAAATGTTGCTTACCAGTTATGAATAAAGCTTATGTAGAGTAGCTCTGATCAAACTGCAGGTACAGCAGCACTGGAGTTAAGTTAAGGGTGAAGGTTGAAACAGGCTGGCTGCATAGATCAAATCAGGACAGCAGGAATTCACCTGAGGGAGGGGTTCAGGTGTACATAACAGCGAAACCACATTCCTTCAGCAATATGACCTACAGCTCTGATACTTTTGTCTTTCACTTTTAGATTTATTTACAGGCAGGAGTGCTGAGATCAGTAAACTAATAAACTTAGATAACACTATGAAACTTGTTGAGGATGTTTAAGATTCAAAATAAAGTTATAGACCATTTCAGCTTTCAACCTCCAACAAAATACAATCTCAAACACTGCATATCAAACAAGAAAAAACAATCTAACACTAATGGAAGATGAGCTGTAAGCTGATCAGAGGAGGATCGAATGTCATCCACAGTCTTTATGTTTGGCTTTGTGCAGAAAGTTTTGTTGGAAAACCTTACGAGTTTTTTTCCGCTCCTGTTCACTGACCATGCAAAATGTAACTGATACAGCCTCAGTAGAAGCTGTCCGGTGTCACATATTTGATCTTATCTATGACTGAGTTCTTCCTGGTTAAAGATTTACAACAAAGTGCCTTATTAAAAAAAAAAAAATCAAGCAGCAAATATTTGTTCAGTTCAGGTTCTGTTCAGTTTATTGTCAGTCAAGCATGTAAAAAACATGAAGGAATGTAATTCGTTACCCAGCTCCAACAGTGTACAGAGAGTAAATAACATTTTACGATAGACCCTATAATAAATAATTATAGAATATTTTAGAATATTATTAGCTTTTAACAAGGAAACCATCAATAGTTAAGTAATTAAAGTCATAAATACCATCAGCTGAAAATTTTATTGACATGTTTTAATATATTTTCATTCTGAAAAGAAGAGTAAGAGTAATATCCTGTTGTAATATGCACAGATATACTTAAATGTTTCTGCTTTCGTTAAAATCTGCTTTTTACTGTACATGCACATTAGGGACCATTTCACTGAGCTGCAAAACTCCACTGAAAATGACTCATTAGTTCCACTTATGTTTGCTGCATTGTGTTTGTTTGTCTGTTTCCAGGTCATTCCTGACCATAAGGAGCAGGAGTGGGATCCCAAACACCCGGAGAGCTATGCAGGAATCTTCCACTTTCAGTTCTGGGTGTTTGGAGAGTGGTTGGACGTGGTGGTGGACGACCGGCTTCCCACAATCAACGGTGAACTCATCTACTGTCACTCGAAAGACAACAACGAATTCTGGAGTGCTCTGCTGGAAAAGGCCTACGCCAAGTTAGTACACTTAAAGGATTACGTCATCCCCCAAATGACCATTTGTATATCAGTTACTCACACTGTGTTGAGTTGATAACAGGAAGCAAACTTTTCCTGTCATGTCTCCACGGTGAACTCAAAAACATAGAGAATTCTTGATGACTTAATATACAAGGGGGGCGTGTTTAAGATAAGCAAAATGACATCAAAACATCCATTACATCCGTCACACAAGCCATGCTTTAAATCCAATTTATTATCATTTATCCAGTCATATGCTCAGTGCTCCCAACACGTGCATTTTCACTAAAATACTTCTGCAGAAACAGTCTCACACACTGATAAGAAATACGGAGCATACAAGTGAATAAATGAGATGTGAATTATACTGCACAGGTTTTGAAGAGTTTGTAAACAGATATTTTGATATGATTCTGCTGTTAAAGTCGGACCCCTTCTAATTCATCAGGAATGTCGCCTATTTTTGGATTCTTTGTTCACCGTAAAACATTTTCTTCCCGAATTCAACATAACACAAGTTGTGGAGCTAACATGCACATTATCATTTGGGGGAGGGGGGTGAAGTCTCCCTTTAAACCACATTGTCCCTTTTGCAGAAACATAGATGTATTAGTATTTTTTGAATGCAATTAATAATTGTACTCTTGTCTAGTTCATATTATAAAAACATTATCAGTGGTAAAATATAACAAACTACAACTAAAACTGCTACAAATATAAGTCCTACAACCACAAGTTCTAACAGCTCAGGTAAAAAAACCCCAAAAAACACAGTCTTTACTGGTCAAAACGTTGGTTCAGTACAAAGAGGGTCTATCACTGGAGGCAAACAAATCCAATAGGGAGGGGACGGAGTCAGAATCAATCAACAGGCTAAATCCAAAAAACCAAGAAGAGGACACCGGGAAACAAAAGGCTGGAACACTACACACACAAGGAGCTAAGACAAACAGGCACTGAGAAAAAACACAAACTAAATACTCTGGTGAGGGGAAGGATAACGAGACACAGGTGAGGCTAATCAGGGCGGGGCCGACAATCAGACACAGGTGAAGTCATCAAAGGGGAGGGAAAACACACAGAGGCAGGAAGTAGAGAGATCTGAAACGAGAGGGATGTGAGTTTCAAAGTAAATCAGGAAACAACATGAATGAATGAAATAAAAAAACATATCTGAGAAACTTGAGCTGTGACACAAGCACTACTACTAAACTAATAATAATAACAAAATATGTGCAGTGCATGATATAATCAATCAACTATTGCTGCTTTCATTGTATAAAGTGTTTAAGATTTTAAAAATAATTGTGGTACCATGTAATAGTGCATGTATTGTTGCAGAAAAATCAATATATTTGCATTATGTATAACAAAATACAAGTATGTCAAGTCCATTCTTGTGTTTCTTTGTAAATGTAATATTTTTGTAACGCATCTAACGGCTAACTGAACTTGTGATTCCCCTGCACCCTCCGTGTCCAGGCTTGCTGGCTGCTACGAGTCCCTGGAGGGGGGAAACACCGGAGACGCTGTGGTGGATTTCAGTGGCGCTGTGGCTGAAGCCATCGACCTGGAGAAAGAAGCTTATTATAAGGACCAGGAAAAACAAGACAAGCTGTTTGAAGATCTCCTGAAGGTTTGGGACCGTGGAGGAATCATAAGCTGCTCCATCAAGGTCTGTGCTCTTCCTGAATATATTCTTCTTTGTCTCTAAACTTCAGAGAAACTGACCAGTTGTTTTTATAATTTCATCAGGCACAGCCTCATGAGATTGAACTCAAGATGGCAAACGGGCTGGTGAAAGGTCATGCATACTCAGTGACTGCAGTGCAGAAGGTGCGTTTGGGTCACGGGCTGCTGGCCTACTTTAAGAACGAAACCATTCCTATGATCCGCATGAGGAACCCTTGGGGCAAGACTGAGTGGAAAGGAGCTTGGAGTGACAGGTGAGAACTGGTTAGGTTTAATTTCTCCACCACTGTTGTAGTTCTGACTAGAGGAGGAGCAGGAAACCAACGTACGAAAAGCAAAAAGCAAACTTTTAACAGTCACATTTTATGATTTAAAGGATGGACTTTGTCTGGATTATAACTTGAAAACTATGTATTTGTATCTAATAGCTACTCATAAGTGCATTTATTTCTTTTGCCTGCTGTTTGCCAGCTCTGAGGAATGGCAAAAAATTGGTGATATGGAGAGGGGCAACCTTGGTCTCGTAGTAGAGGACGATGGCGAGTTCTGGTGAGTTTCTTCACTCACAGCAATCCACCTGTGGAGTTAACGTCCTCTTTCAGGGTGTACAATAAGGCTGCATTGTCTGTTCAAACCCACAGGATGTCCTTCGAAGACTGGTGCAAGTACTTCACGGATGCAGATGCTTGCCGTCTCATCAATACTTCGGTGATCAGTGTCCACAAGACATGGCATGAGGTGGTGCACTTTGGGAGCTGGACCAAAAACGCAGAGCCGCTTTTAAACCGCTGCGGCGGCTGTGCCAACCACAAGCCGACATTCCTGCAGAACCCACAGGTACTGTAGACTCTGAATGTACTCCTCACATCACCTGTGTTCGTGCACATGTGTACATTTATATTCACTCCTATTTAACTTCCTTTACAGTACATGTTTGACGTTACAAAAGAGGCCGATGAGGTCCTCATCTCCTTGCAACAGAAAGACTTGAAGAGCCACAGAAAATATGGTCAAGGAGAAAATCTGAGTATTGGCTTCGGTGTCTTCAAGGTAACGTGGCAAGAGTTGATAACTTATCTATGACTGTGAGTTGCATGATAAACCAGGGGTTAATACCAGTAAAAGATTTGATGGATTTGTGACCAGAGATGAGTTCAATACAGAGGAAATGATGTTCGCATGGGATGCAGACGTTAGTCAAAGGTCAGTCTATTTGGGTGGAAAACAGGGTCATTACATTACAATTTGGCTTTCATTGCAGTTGAAGAATTTGGCTTTGTTTGACTTTTCTACTCATTTGTTGAGCAAACAGTGAACAGTTGTTTGGCGTTTTTTGCTGACAGGCAGACATGACTTGATAGTTTTATCAGAACCAAAACAGACCATTTTAACAAGCGGCTAAATCACACATGATGAAGCACAACAAATACACATACTTGGGGTTGATTGTTTCAAGCTGAAAAACAGAGTGGAACAAAACACAGTTTGTGACGATTTCTTCTACAGTTCCAGTAAGGTGCATAGAGTTCAGTCGCCTGTGTTCCACCACAGAGCTTCTGCAGCCATCGTAGAAAACTCATGCAGTATGGGCACATTTAGTGACTGGTGGAGATCAAAAAAGACATGCATTTACATTGTTTCTGTGATACAATATACCGTATGTATGTGAAACCACCTCAGGTTTGAAAGTAATCAGCCCGTTAAATGGCCGTTATCAGTTGTCATTAGGAGTCTCTTCCCAATGACAACTTCCTCCTGTAGTCATGTTTATTGTTAGGCGGCAACTCCTAGTGGTTGTTGTAATTATGACAGGGGCATAGGAGGAAGTCAGGTGACAAAGTACAGAGTGCGACAAAGTCCATATATGGAGGAGGTCGGCGTGGATGATTGGGTCAAAACACAGGACTTTCACCCAGAAGAGGGAGGAGACTGTCGATACCCAACATTTTAAGCCAAACCTTGCTGTTTTTTCCAAACCCATCCACGTGCTTTTGCTCCCTAAACCTAAGGAAGTAAACCAAAAAATGAAGTGTTTTACCTTTGTGCTAGGTTTATTTACTAAGCCGACTCTCTACATTTCCTGTTTATTTTGAACACACACAATGTATTAAATTGAGACACCATCCCTGTGAATCCAAAGCTGACACAAGAGGAGTATCCAGCATGCCATATTTTGTTGTTTTGGCCCTTAACTTAACAAAAGTGAAACTGTAACAAAACTGCAACCATTTCACAATGTTGGATATGTACTTTCTGGCCTGTTTTTTAGTGCGGTTTACCCTGCCTGAGGCATTATAATGGCAGTGGTAACAGTTATACATTTAATGGGCTGAGTGGTAGAGTTACAAAATAGGGATAATTTTATCCAGACCTGCAACATTTAAACAGACAAATCAGTACAGCTTAGTCATAATGTGTTTCAGTAGAGGTCTTTAAACTGCAGAGTCAATGCAGTCCTCTCATGCAGCTGCAAAACTCGCCAAACTAGATTTTATCCTCCTGGCTGGGATTAGATTGCCACATTCAAATGAGGCCATGTAACCGTCCGTGGCAAAACTGACATCACATTTCCCATAATGTGATTTACTTGTCGGAGATCTGGCTAAGTTCAAACACACACATCATACACTCTTATCATGGCGACAGAAGTGCTGCCAAAGGGCGCAGGTTCTAGACAGCAATAAATGCTGGTGCCACAAGGAGCATGTGATTACTGAGGCAGCACACAGCCTGCTATGAGCCTGAACCTGGATTTAACCCTTGTCAGCTATGGTCATCATAAAAGTGACTGTATCTCCCTCCTTTATCTGACGGACTCCAGACAGTGTGTCTACATCCTGTGTTTCTTATGTTGTTGTCCACTACACTTTGTATTTTCCTGTTTGAGTATTTCCTGTTTGTTTCTAGTAGTTTTAGCACATAGCCAGTTATGAATATGTATCAGTGGATATCTGAGGGCATCTCTGCATCATGTTCTGTTAATCTACAGCTGGCTGGTGTTTTTTTCTTTACTGAAATGGCAGGTCACTCAGTACTTCCCATATCACTGTAATAACATATACACTTTAAAAATGTTATTCACTATTCTGCCAGCAGGGGGCAGACGAATCTGCATAACACACAACCAGTAAATTATTGCTCTTCCAGATACTGTTTAAACCCTTATATGTAAATGTACATCTGTATTACACTATATAGGTATATGTATTGCACACATTATGCTGTACATTGACATTGGGAGTGTTTGTTTAAGACACCAGTGGGCTTTTTAAAGGTCAAAAAACTAACATAATAATATGAGACATAGTAACATACATAGTCTATCAAAGTTAAACTACTTTTTCTAATTATCAGGATGGCATGGTTGCATATATCCAAACTGAATCCAAACTTCTTATCATGTATGCAGATGTGTCATGATTTCTCAACAAAAAATAATGTTCAGAAACCTGAATAAGGTGTTTACATGCCACACTGTCCACACTATCCAGATTTCTCAAAACCAGGATCAGATTTGTGCAAACAAATTATCAGGACATGATCATAACCAGGATACCAGTGTTACTGCAATGCAAGCAAGACTCTGTTAAAATCACTTACCAGACTTTATATCTCATGAGAAAGTCAGCAGTTTGTTCAGTGATTTTCAAGTGAACCTTAAATGAAGCCCAAATTGTTTCCCTTTTCCCAGGTGGAACTGAACAGGAAGTATCGGATGCACGACATCCTGACCCAACAGTGCGTGGAGACGTCCACTTACATCAACGCCCGGGCAGTGTTCATGAGATGCACCCTCTCACAGGGCCGCTACGTCATCATCCCCACCACCTTCAAGCCTTACACACTGGGGGATTACATGCTCCGAGTTTACACTGACGTGGATTCAGGCTGCAGGTAAGACTGTGGTGGTGGTGGTGTTGGTGTGTTGTTGAACCAGTGACAGTGTGTAGTTTTGTGTGAGCTTGGCTTGGAGTTATTTTGTTGTCAGACAGAAATGAAACATATCTTACATTTATCAAGTCTTAAGAGACACTGCAGGGAAAGAGAGAACACAGCCGTACTTTGACCTTTCATTTCAGACACTGATGGATGGACTGCGTCCAAGGAAAGCACTCAGATGACTGCTTTTGGAGAACGGAGACTCTAAAATTATGCTCACATTAAATCACGTATAAAGTATAAAGTAACATCTCTCTGCTTTTCTTGGCCAAAGACTTTGTTTGGCCAGTTTTGTTTCTGACATTCTCACATACAGGTCAAGCTGGCCAGTGTTGTGTCTGGGAATCCTGAGCATTATGTCACTTCCCATGTCTTCCACTTTGATGCTTGCAAGATCTAGGTCACAGTACCAAGTTAAAGGAGCTCTACTCTTCTCCTGAACCCTAAATTCTCCTCTCCTCTCACAGGGAGTTGACAGAGGATAAACCCAGGGTAAGATGCTGGAGTTCATTCCTTGGCTACCCGCAAGCTGTGAGTCACGTCTACGTCCACGCAGCCGAGGGGCTGCAGAATCAAGACAGTTCAGGAGGTTAGAGGACTTTACACAAGCCAGATTTTTAAGTCTACTAATGAGTGTGATCAGCCTGTAATCCACCAATATTGTTTTCTGAGATGGATCTTTTTTACATGTCTTCATGCAGGTGCAGACCCCTATGTGATCATATCCTGTGAGGGCCGGTCAGTACGATCCACCATCAAGACGGACACCCTGCAACCAGAGTTCACAACCAGCGGAGTTTTCTACAGGAAGAAGCCCAGGAAGCCGATAACTGTGGAGGTAAGATGGCGTCCATCTGGTCCTTATGATTGTGAAAAACAGTCTCATTTTAAGCTCAAAGACCAGTGCATACCTTTTTCATTTTGAAATGGTTTTGAGAGCATACAGGGGAGATTTTTTTAGTAGTCTACTGGGAAATCCTTCAATTTATCTTGTCACAAACTGGCTCAGTGAATGTGACAAGAAGGGAGTCCACACAAAAGATATACTTAAAACAAGCCGAATTTATTAAACTAAAATTAACTTAAATAATCAATGGAGTGTGTAGATCAGCAACGTCAGTCATGAAAGCCATGCATGGGTGTGTGTCAGGTGTGTTGTGGCGATGTTGAAGGTGCAAACCAAAACCAATGATGCTCAGTGGATGTCAGCCGAAGGAAGGGAGAGCCCAAGTGAATATAGGAGGTAGCTTTTATAGCCTGGAAGCCCAGGTGAGCCTAATCATGGTAATGACCCTCCCATGTCAGCAAACTGCCTGATGAGGCTGGCTGGAACATCCTCCAAGACAGTGGGAGGAGCGTCACAATCTAAAAAAATAAAGAATCATAAAATTCTGAGATATATTACAAACAAGTAAGTTGTTTAGCTGCCCCTAATATACCCTTTAAAAGCAGATTTTTAGTGTCTTATCATCTTTTATATATATATAAAAAATGCTTTATGCAGGTTTGGTTGGTCATTTTCACACTGCAAAGTATAGAAGCATAATGCATTCACTTTAGAAAAAAATCTGCTTTGTTTTTCTGAATTAATGAGATTATTATCTCAGAATTATGAAAAGTTTCCATGGAAAGAATATCTACTCTGTTTTTCTGAATTAACAAGATAATAGTCTCCTTAATTTGGAAAAACAGAGCACATTTATTTTCTCTAGTGAATGGATTACGCTTCAGTAGCAAACCAAACAAACCACTCTTTTAATAAAACTAGTGCTTCAGGATTATTGTCTGAACATTAGTAGAGTTAATGTTGTGGCAATTCTTTCATAAAACAAAAGGGAGTATATAATAATACTGTTTGTTTGATGCATTTTAGATAGGGTCGCGGTCCAATAGTGGGGCACAGGTACTCATAGAGCCTATTTTTATTCAGATATTTTGAAGTGAGTTCAAGGGACCCCTTGAACCTCTTGAGTTGTTCTCTCGCCAAAATTTAGCCTTACTTTGATGCAATATTTAGCACCCTTAACAACAAACTATGCCAACATGGTAGGGACCAATGGATGCCTTAGGTCAGTGGTTCCCAGCTGGTGGGTCGTGTTCCAGAAGTGGGTCGCAGGTCCATTCTGAATGGACCACAAGGGACTCGTGAACATGTCAACTTTGTAAAAAAACACACTTAATTTTAAGTACAGTAAATTTCCAGCAAAGAGCTTTTATTTTGAAGTGCCATTTTCTGTTGTAGAGTTAGTGACTAATGAACAGCTACATGACAGAGACAGCAAACTAGCTCGACGACATGGCCAAACGCAAGTATGACACTGAATGTATTAAACTGTGTGGACCTTGAACTAATGACTAAGGAGAAATCTGGACCCCGTGGCTGGACCAGTTGGGAACCACTGCTATAAACTATCTGTAGGTGGACTCTCCAACTTAAGTGTTACCTATATATATATATATATATGTGTGTGTGTTTGTGTGTATATACAGTGCTCACAATAACTAATAATAATGATAAAACCAACAGACTGAATCCATGAACTGGAAAAGCTCACATATAACTAGTGGTCACTTTGATATATGTGACTGTAAAACTCTTCCTTTCATTGATTAATTGACTGGTCTTCCTCAGGTGTGGAACAGCAACGCAGTGAAGGACGAGTTTATGGGCCAAGTGGTGCTGTCTGGGTCGGTGAAGGACACCGCTAACCCTCAGAGGCTTCAGCTGAGGAAGCAAGGACGGCAGATGGCCGACGAGATGCCCGGCACCATCACTCTGAGGATCATCACTTCTACTCAGCTCACCGCCATATGACCTCGACAGTGGCCGGTAGAGAGACTAAATTATTTTTCAGTGCAGAACGATGTGGTGAACATCTTACTCGACATGTGCCATCATCAAAGCACCAAAACCAGCGTGTGTTCTGCTGCTGGATGTCTGTGCTGGTGTGTGATTTGACGTGTGACTTGCACGGTGGTGAATTGTTTGCAAAGCTGAGAGGCGAGCAGGGCGGATTGAATGTCAATTCTTGTCATGTCCAGGTGTTTTACCTTTATTACTTCAAATCATGTTTGTGTAACTTACAAAATATTTTTATACTGACTAATGCAAGTTGCTTGCAAAGATATCATTCCTGTTTTTACGTTACACTACAGATACTGTGAGTTATATGGCAGTAATTTGTCATTCAAGTCTTAACATAGTCAGAACAACTTGCCACATGTACTACACATCATTAATGTATCATCTGTTTCTTTAAATATTTTCTTCCATCAGTTCATATCACGTTTTATTCTCATGATTGTTAAGAAAATGCAAAAACTCTGAATGGCATAAAGAATTAAAAGGAATTCAACTTCACAATATACTGCAAGCGTTGCAACGACTCTGGTTTTCTTCCTCTTTTTATTTCAGTCCAGTTCCCAAACTGCAATATTTTGTTTGTTTTTTTTTTACACTCAAGACACAGCCATGCACAATTCAAAGTTCAAAAAGTCTATTGCTTCAACCACAATTAAAAATAGTTTATCCAAAACCTCATTTCCCCGTCACTCGTTTGTCCTTTTTCAAAGATGGGGAAAGGCCTGCTGAGGTATGCCAGATGGATCAGCAGTTTTACAAAGCTAGACAATAATAAGAGTAATAATAATAATAATAATAATAATAATAATGATAATAATAATTTAAAAAGTAACATTTTTTGTCTTTGTTCCATTCTCTTGATACACATTAATAGAGGAATTTTCACACCACGTGTACAGGTTTACACATTCAGAAGATAGGAATGTACAGGAGCAACCACAGGAAAGGGGCACGTCGGCGGCGTCTCTTGTCCCGAAATTCACCTTTTGTGCTCATAGTTCAGACCTGTACATGGGGGCAGAGGCCAAACGTCCCAGGGCCGACGAAGCTTCCTGTCAGGCCACCCACACCTACCGCACGCACACATACATGTACTAACACTCAGCAGTGGTACTCAGGACAGACTGTGTGGGCCCGCACACAGAGCGCTGCATTCATCGGCTCTCTGTCCGGATGAAGGAGTGTCCGATAAAGCCCAAACAGGAGAGCCGGATCCAGGAGTGCAGAGACAGCGTGTGTGTTCGTTTTTGTCATCTTTTTTTTTTGATTTCCAGGGTGCAAAACATTTATTGATACATACCATAGAGCAACCTGAATATTGTCATTTTAAGTTACATAATTCTGAAAAAAGGGGGGTTTTCTCATCATATTTACATACATACATACATATCCTAACAATCTTAACCTATTTGAAGATGAGATACAGTGTATAGTTTTGTTTTACATGCATGAGTTCTGTTGCATCCTCCTGTCTAACATCACTCCTTCATCGTCTGTACAGTTGCTGTACAATGGAGGTACAATATGAAGCAGCTACCCTGCACCTCAGAGTCAAGGTGGACAACACGAGTGAGGCATCTTCTAGTGCAGATTGAGGTAGCCCCCTAACACGCACAAACACACACGCTCACACACAGAGGGATGCTACGTGGGAAATGCCTGACGAAGCTACCAAACACCGACACAGAGTAGATAACTTCTGTACAGGAATGAGTTTAAACGCTAACCAGGAATGGAAGGAATGTTAGCAAACAATATGAGAGAAACCTCTACTACGGTTTTCAGTGCTCATTAGGACAAGGTACAATCATAAAAACGGCACCCACTCCACTCCATCGCTCAGTGGATCACATTCCCCCTCTCTGATCTGCCACGCGTTCCAAAAAACTCAGCACAAAAACGTACAGATCATATGAAAGAAGACACATAAGACGCCATTAAAAGACAAAAGGACACTGAAGCATGAATGAGCAGCAGCTTATAAAGGAGAAGACAGGGAGGGAGGGAGCAGGTGGACGAGGAGGACAGCTGGTGCCTCGTTAGACATGGATGCCTCACCTGAGCAGGTAGGCCAGGTTTCTGTTGGCATTAACTCCAAACATCAAGTCACAGTCTTATAATGTGTTCTGAAATATAAGATAAGTCTTAATGATGATTTCTAAAAGAAAAGAGGACTCATTTTCCTTTTAGCCAAATTTTAGATCTCTATTCATGTTTAAAGTTCAGTCTCTTGACCACAAAAACTGATTAAATAATTTATAAATTTTGTCAATCATCTTTTCTTCTTTAGATTTAAGGTCACAGGGATGTGTGGGGCACTATGGGAAACTGTGAGAATGTGTGGCACTAGACCTTCAACTCACTGTAGGTAAATAATTATACAACCTTCTGTTTGCCACTGTTGTAGAAAAAAAAGCTTATTTGAAAGGCTGAAATGTTGGTTCACTGTGTGCCAGCACCTTAAAAAGGACAATCCCTCACTAAATATACAATTACAAGTGAAAACATTTGTATTTCTGTTGAGTCCCTGATGTAGTATTTTCTTTCTACGTCGTACCTAATTGTCAGATAAAGGTCCAGTGTGTAGGATTTAGTGGCATTTAGCGGTAAGGTTGCAGAGCTTCACCTTCTTCTGTGTGCCAAGCATGTAGGAGAACTAAAGTGGTGGACACGAAACGCAAAAGCACAAATGGCCCTATTTAGAGCCAGTGTTTGGTTTGTCTGTTCTGGGCTACTGTAGAGCAACATGGCAGACTCTGTGGAAGAGGGCCCGCTCCGTATATAGATATAAACAGCTCATTCTAAGGTAACAAAAACAACAATTCTTCATTTCAGGTGATTATAAACAATTATGACATAAATATTTTATACATTTTTCTGCCAACAGATGGCCCTAAATCCTACGTGCTGGACCTTTAAGATAGATGTTGCATTGTCTACCCAAAGCCTGGTACAGAGAGCAACACATACTGAATATCTGTGGATAATCCTGTTTGAGATGCTTGTACACAATGGATGCTACGGTTCATGTTTGCATGCAGAATTATCTGTTGAATCTGCAGATAAATTGCTTGCATTGGTTGTGAAGCTGACAATATTTTAGTCATTCTGATTACTCCCTCCACATGGAGTACGGAGAGTCTTCAGTACTATTTAAATGGATTTAAATGCGTGACACATTGTCTACATGTCAATGCAATCAAGTGTCTCAAACTAGATCACAAAAATTAGATTCAGTATGTATAGATTATATCGAGTCACACATTTTAAATTCAACGTTTTAAGTCCGCAAACTGAGCCCCAACAGTGTCTCAATATTTTTACATATTCAGAACATTAGGTCTGATAATACGTAGGAAGCTTTAGGGGGAAAATGCGCAAATTAACTGCAGCTAGCCTGAACTCCAGTGACTCTGTGACAGAGCCTGCCTGAAAGAAGTTGGCTCAAATGAAATACGGGACCTGTATCTCGTGATGAAGGATGTTTAAAGCTGGCTTAGGTCATGTGAAATTATTCCTGACTTATTCCCCTGTAGCCGCACCCCTACACTCATTCACACACGCACACACACGCACGCACACACACACACATATATACATAAATATGCCACCTTGAGATGTGACAATCTGCAGAGGAGTAGCAGTGTTTCTCCACAGAGCCGTAGTCATGCAGGCAAAGGTTGCGTCCAGACTCCCAGAGTCACTCTTTCACATCAGCTGGTCACTGCAGGTACAAGCGCGGCCTGATTGTGCTCCATGGAGGGACTAGAGGAAAGAGAACCAAGCCTAAAGCCGGGCAGGGAAGGAATCATGGGCTCCTCGCTCCTGATGTTTCTTCTTGAAAGTGAGCACACCTTCTTTTCGATTTTTTCACCGTATTTTCTTGCTTTGGGGAGCAACTGCTGCCGAACAAGACATATGACACAAAGAGATGTGCACAGTTGGTACACACGCACGCACACACACACCCACGCACACTCACACATACTTGTGATGGACTGCTCTACATGTACAGAGTGCTGGAGAAGTAAACGAGGAGGCAAGGTCTTTTCAGCAGCATGGGCCGAGAGGCTGCGAGGCCAGATGTCCGTCCTACATATGAGGCCTGGGGGTCTTTTGTCCTTGTGCTGTCACGGTAAGTCACACAAATCCCCCCTTCCTTGTGCTGTCACTGTCACGTCACCCACCACCCATACACCCAAGCCCCTGCCCCCATGAACGCACACATCACAGGCAGGGCTCCAGCCTCGGGTGGGGACAGAGGGCACACCCTAGCGACTGCTGTTCTTTATGGCTTCCTTCGCAGCTACAATCAGAGGCGTCAGGCTGGATAGAGGCTTCGCCAGCTTGAGGAAGGAATGCTGCAGAGAATGGAAAGGATAAAAAAATGTAGATATGGAAGCACATTCAGAAACAGTAGTGATGATTTAGTGACATCTGCAGGACATGAAAGCAACCTGTATCTTTATTATTGACTAGCATAATAATAAACTCCCACCCTTATGGTTTTAACATATTTCTACATGTACATATGTTTATTGAGGATCTAGTCTCAGTTTTACCTGGAGCAGCTCCTTGGCAGAGCCTCTGCGGTCCACATCCATCTCCAGACAGCGGTTGAGGAAGTCTCTGAACACAGACGACAGTCTCTCTGGGTTCTGCAGCTCTGGTGTCCCATTGGTAGCTATCAGGTACAGCGCCTGGAAAGATAGATGAGGTCAAATGGATGCATCAAATGAGGGTACAAGACTGGAAGAAAAACTGAAAATTTGAGTGTATGACCACCAGGGAGATAAGATCATAAGTCCTGGGTTTTTCTTCCAAAAAAAAACAAAAAACAACCATGTAGGTCGACTGTGCAAGCAGGTTATTACGACCCATACTTACTCTAGCAGCTAGTTATTATTACAGGAGCAGAGGAGGAAATGATGTGACATAGCATTAGATGCGACAAAGTCCAAGCAATGTGGTATAAATACCAAAGAAACCCCTACGCAGTGGGCAGGAAGGGTGATGAATGGGTCAAACAAACACAGGACTTTCATCCAGGAGAGCACTGTTTGTCAATGTTGACTTCTTTTAATAACACAGCTGGCTAGTATGCTAGTACGTGTAGCATGTTACACTAGTGACAAAGGTGACATGTTGTATAGGACATATGTCAGGTGACACACGTCATGTTACATTTTTTGACAAAAGTACTTATTTAATGCCAAGCCATGACATTTTTCATAAACCTAACCATGTAATTTTGGAGGGGAACTGTGACCGTTTCATGCAGGCCCCCAGGAAGTACACTGGGCTTTGAAGCCAATTGTTGTAGAGGCCAGACACTGAAATTACATCGTCACGTGATGTGATACCCTGTGGCTCAGAAAGACTTTTTCTCATTGACTTACATGGCGAAAGATGAGTCTTCAAATCAGCAGAAGGGAGTGTCCTAACCCCCGCAAAATGACTTGTTACACTATCAGAATTTAATCCATATGCCCTGATAACATTTGGAAAGTCTAGAAGAGCGGAAGTCTCTAATGCACCTGCTCTACCGGCCACACAGTGCGGAAGCAGGGCTGATCTTTTGGGTAATTTCATGTGCAGTAGTTAAACCATTTTGGCTTCATGGGCCACTGAGCAGCTCATATAGGAATGAACGGGCCCCCACCTCCAATGTTGTATCTCGGTGTTAAGAATGTGTTTAAAACTGTGACCGTTAGAAAGGTAATCGACCTGTTCAGCTGTTTAGGTATGAGAGAGCGTCGTTTTGTGTCTTCTTACCCTGAGTGGATTCTCATTCAGGTAGGGTGGCTCTCCCTCCACCATCTCTATCGCCATGATCCCCAGAGACCAGATATCCACTTTGGGGCCGTAAGCCTTTCGAGTCACCACCTCTGGTGCCATCCAGTAGGGCGTTCCCACCATCGTGCTGCGCTTGTTCTGCTCTGGAGTGATCTGGGCACAGAAGCCAAAGTCGGCTGCAGAGGGAGACAGAGGGAGAGAGGTGCCGTGGTGTGTTATACTCTTTGTTTGCATCCAGCTTTATCACATTAAACACAAGGTTTGACTTGGCACTTTCTCAAATTTAATTAAGTGGTCTTTCATATAGCACACAACCATCTCTCTTAACTACAGCCACAGAAACTGAGGACTTACTGAGCTTGACAGATCCGTCCATACCCAAGAGGATGTTGTCACTTTTTATGTCTCTATGGATCACCTGGTTAGAATGTAGGAAATCCAGGGCTTGAAGACACTGAAGAGAGAAAGAAAAAAGCTTTAAAATGTTTCTAACAGACTTGCAAGGGGAAGCCTGTGCTACACACATATTCAGGATAGTCTTTCTCTCCTGGCTAGGTGAAGTGTAAATGTAGGGTCAGCTGGTCGTAGCTACAAAAGAAGTGGGTGGCACTGCTGATGTCTAAACTTGGCTTCTCACCTCTCTGCAGACTGCAGCAATCTGGCCCTCGTCCATGCAGGTCTCAGTCACTACATCTGTCAACGAGCCACCGGCCAAATACTCCATCACCACCCACAGCTCATCTCCTACCAAGTAACTAAAAAAAAAGGAAGGAAAGAAAAATTTAGTTTTAGTGTTATGTGCATCTCAAATCAGGGTTGTCAGTTCAGTTGACATTTGTGCAGAAAATGAGAAGAAAACTTTCCAAGAACACAAAGCAGCATCGTTACAGTTTAGGGTGTACTGTTTGCTTCATCATGCAGAGTCAATTACAACACAGAGCAGGTGCTCAAGCATGTTACTACCAGCTGTGAACAACAGCAGAAGATCAATTTAGTGAAGTCAGAGCTGAGGGGAACAGATGCTAAAAAAATTGATAGACACTGAGTGATAGTGTGGTTAAATTTTTCTCTATGTTTTAAAACAGTAGGTGGCAGTCATGCACCAAATGATGAAAGCTGACCGCCATAAAAAGGCAGAAAGAGAAGAAGAAGGAAATGAAGCAGAAGGAAAGGGATCTGAGAAGCAGGCTGAGAGGATCCTTCAATGTCATTACAGTAACAGCATTGACCTTGTCCAAGTTCTGACTACAAATCAGTCCCAAATTGGCCAGTGGACGTCAGATACATTCATATGGCTGCCTGAGATTATTTGTGTTTAACCATCTTAGAAAAACATACATTCAAATGTTATTTTACATATGCTGCAAAAGCTAAAATAACTGCTACATACCTGTTAATATAATTTCAGACATGTTACTGTCAAGCAAAAGTGCCTAGCATTTAGTGTTTTCTTCTCAAGAATGCAGATTTCCTGCTTTTCTCGCTATTATTTAACAGAAAATTCAGCAGTTTTAGATTCTAGACTACTGGTTGGACAAAATAGGCAATGTGAGGATACCACCTTAGATTCTGGGAAAGGCAAAAGAGACCAAATAAATAACCATAAATAGGCCTTGACCTCAGGATTTTGTTTGAAATGTGACCCTGCATGTCAAGACTGACCTGTCTAGGTAGTTCACTATATTGGAGTTTTTGTTTTCCCTCATCACCAAGATCTCATTGATGATCAACTCCTTCTTGGGCTGCTGCTGCAGGTTCATCTGCTTGATGGCCACCTGAGAAAACAGACGAGGGATTTGTGGCTCAGAACTACAGAAAAAGCCTGATGGTTTAGCGAGAAAGAGGAAATAATATACAGTGCGTGAATGGTGTGTAATCAACAGTAGAATATGACTTACCTCTTGGCCAGTTGCTATGTCGATGGCAGTGTACACAGTGCCAGACGCTCTGGTGAAACACAAGATCATATTCACATTAGTGATACACCATTTGAGAGTTTTAAAATTACTCATTGACACTAAAAATATAGAAAAAAAACTTAACTTTGTAATTATATTATATTTAAAAAAATAAAGTAATTGGTGTTATCATATGAACACTATTTTGTCTATACATCATAAGGTCGCTCTAAAAATGTAGACATTAAACACGTATTTCAACAAAATTATGCTCATCATTTTTTGTGCTGCCACTACAGTAACAGTGCTATATTCATCTACCGAGGGCCAATTATAAGTAGCATGGATCAGATCTACTACTTAACAGTCAGACCACTGACTTCTGGCCTGTTGTAGCTTGATTTCACTTAATAAGAAAACCCCACGGCTGGCATAAAAGAACAAAGTTAAATTGAGGTATCACGTTAGCCTGTTGGCAAGGCAACAGCTTTATTCCTTTGATATTAAAATATCACCGGCTAAAATTAAGTTGTAATGATGTCATTAAATAGTAAACTAACACAGTGCAACCACAGTGTTAACCAGGCTAAACTTGATGCCAGAGGCTTTACAAGTACTATTTGGTTCTTCACTGACAAACTGCGTGTGCTTATTTTACCGCAGAAACTTCGCTGTTGATTAATTCTGTATCCTCCAAATGATTATTTGCACATCAATTTCTCACCGTGTTACACTGAAAATTTAGTTTTTCTCACATGCCTCCACTGTGAAAGACGAATCCAGAAACAGAGAAAATTGTTGATGAATTGAAGTCGTAGGGGTCTGTGTTTAGCAACGGCAAAATTATGTCGAAACATCCATTTACAAACTCTCACACAACTCATGCAGTGTAATCGAAGTCTCATTTATCCAGTCGTATGCTCAGTACTTCCCAAAAAGACAACTCATTTTGACGGGGATCTGAACTGAAATCTATGCTCTCTTCAAAGCCAGACTCCATTGACAAAAACAGTAATTTAACCTTGGTAAACACAGGAGCTGCTGGGTTACCACTGTTTCTATCAGTTAGTTGGTTTGTGTTTTTGTGTGACTTTGGTGAATCTGAACTAACCCTTTAAAACACTGAAGTCACACACTAACACAAACTAACACACTGATTGAGGCAGTAGTAGACCAGCAGCTCCAGTTTTTAGCAAGGTAGAATTACTGTTTTTGTCAATGGAGTCTGGCATGGAAAAGAACGTGGATACATTTCACTCTCAGATTAGTTTCCTGTTGAAAGAGCTGTCTGTTTGGGAAGTACTGAGCATACGACTGGATAAATGAGACTTGGATTATACTGCACAACCTGTGTGAGAGTTTGTAAATGGATGTTTTGATATAGTCTTGCTGTTGTTCATAGTGGACCCCTATGACTTCAATTCATCCAGAAATGTCTCTGCTGTTGGATTCTTTGTTCACTGAGGAGGCATGCAAGAAAAACAAAGTTTACTTCACAAATTCAGCATAACATGAGGTGAGTAACTCATATACAAATGGTCATTGGGTGGGTGAAGTATTCCTTTAATAGTGATGACCACAAAGATTCACATAAATTTATGGTTTCCAATAGCTGGTCAACAGAATGGTATGCAGCCAGTCTGTCCTTATTTGGAGGTGAAACTCATGATACTAAAAACCCTCAGCTGTGTATTTAGGCTTCTGGTCTTCTTTCTCTTACTGCCAACTACACCTGTGTAGACGCTGTGAATAATAACGCACAGTTCCTGGTACCAATAAGTTAAAGATAACCCAGCACAGAGTAAATACACAGTTATCTACTGTTTAAGATAGGAGATTCCTGATCAAATATGGAAACAGTGCACATGTCACAGCCGATAACAATCGCACAGTTTTTTATCTGTGCAGACGTGTAAAACACAGAAAGACAAGCAGAGAGAGATGGCTGAGCTAATCTGGCCCTTGGCCATTTCAGGATACAGTCCTCATTTCCTCTCTACTTATTTTTCTCCCAGTCGTTCAACCTAACCTTCCCTCTGCCTCTGTCTCACTAAAGTGGTCAGCACAGCTCCATCTCTCCTGGCGAGACTGACTGCTCCTCAAATTGCTCTATTTCAATAACTGCGACGACTGGTTTTACGATCACGGATGGACTTACCCTTGTCCTATTTTCTCGAAGCGCGTGTACTTCTTTTTGGGATCCCCCACACTCACAATACTCCCTGAGTCAGACAGAAAGCAGATATATAATGATTGAGCTCGCGTGGGTGACACAGTCATGATGGCTTTCACACAAATACACAGAAAACATCGCAGCAGAAGTTTTTCTGCCCTCCTATTTCAGACATTCCAGACTCCATTGACAAAAACAGTAATTTTACCTTGCTAAAAACTGGAGCTGCTGGTCTACTACTGCCTCAATCAGTGTGTTAGTTTGTGTTAGTGTGTGACTTCAGTGTTTTAAAGGGTTAATTCAGATTCACCAAAGTCACACAAAAACACAAACCAACTAACTGATAGAAACAGTGGTAACCCAGCAGCTCCTGTGTTTACCAAGGTTAAATTACTGTTTTTGTCAATGGAGTCTGGCTTTGAAAAGAACGTGGATACATTTCACTCTCAGACATGCTTTGCCTCAAGGTGCATCTACTCTGAGTGATGCTTCTCGACTTCACAGTGCATGCTGGTAATTTACAGATAGTTACATTACAGATAGAATGAAGGCCACAATCAAAGCAAAAAGTATGTCTTTGTCCAAACTTGATTACATTAGTGCTCCATGCTCTAATTCTTTTAAATACACCTGATTGGTGCACTAGAAATAATATATGGCAAACAGCCACTGGAAACAAAATCTCCAGCCCGTCTGAATCTGCATACAATGAATTATTCGGCTCTGAGGTCATGTCTTCAGTATTGTTTGGGGAATGTCTGGACTTAAACCGAAGACAACTTTACATTCTATAACCTTGGATTTAATTATGATATTTTTTGGACTCCACGTCTTTATATTCAACTGTTTTCAGGCATACAAAACAGGATTTCTCCACTAAAATAGCCCCTGTCAGTGTGGGGAAAGCTTTTACAATAACTCATAGAGATACAGAGAAAGTAAAAAAACTATCAGAACTTTT
The DNA here is from genome assembly GCF_006386435.1 of Epinephelus moara. Taxonomy (NCBI): domain Eukaryota; kingdom Metazoa; phylum Chordata; class Actinopteri; order Perciformes; family Serranidae; genus Epinephelus; species Epinephelus moara. The sequence goes on along the minus strand of NC_065508.1, from coordinate 17,925,989 downwards.
TATAAACTGTTTTGGTGGCTGATAAAATGTCTTGGGCACATACTGAGTCTCTCCAGAATCTCCTCATCTGTCATTTTGGACTTCTTCCTCTGGCGGTCAGTGTGGCGATACATCGTGTTGGACGTGTTCTCCGGCTGGACTTGCGACTCCGGTGGAGTCACCACTTCTTTCACAGGGGTGGGAGGCTTTGGTGGGTCCATGACAGAGCGCGTGTAGATCTGCCATGAGAAACGAGTCAAAGAAATGTAGAAGGGGTTTCGCATTTGCAGGAATGATATGACCCTCTGTAATGCATCAACTCACAGATTTGGTGTGCTCGGGCCGGGGAGCGATGACCGGGGGCAGTTCATCGTCGTCGTCCTCTTCTTCCTCCTCCTCCTCCTCTTCTTCCTCTTCCTCATCCTCCTCTTCTGACACAGGTGGAGCGATTGGCGGCTCTGACGATGATGTTTTGGCACCCTGGAGGGGTGGAGATGTAAGTTAGTCTGGATGCATATGTCACAAAGCAGCATGGAATGGAGGGAGTGTGTGCAGATCCCCAAATTTCTCCCCCAAATTAAGCAAATTTATACAGTTTACCACAGTGCACAGCCTGCAGACCCCCAACCAGCCATGAACAGGGATTTAGTTCTGGCCAGTTGAGTTTCAAAACAAACTCTGTCGAACATACAAGCTGTGGTGATGGTGAGTTCATATAACAGATTCAGAGCGTGTTATTCAAAAGTGGTGACATAAATCAGCAGGTGGTCAACATAAACAAAATTCAGTTGATCTGTTGTGATACCCTGTAACAGTACATCTGACATTGTGTGAAATAAAAAAGAATGGGGTTAAATTGCTGGGACTGTTGTGTTAATACTGGAGGGAAGTTTTATGAGTCCAGTGAGAGCTGAGGAGACAAGCGTTAAAGGAGTGAGGTGCCATTCAGCGCAGTTGATCTGAGGGGTTTTAAGCTGAGGGTGTGCCGTGAGTCAATGGTGAGAATGAATTTTTAAGTAAGAAACTGTTCAGTGGCGCCCCAAGGGGTGGCATGGCCCCCTGATACAAGTGCTGGCTCCCCTAGCAAAACATTATGGTCTTAAAGAGGCTGCGCTGCGTTAATTTTTTAAGCTAGTGCAAGGGTATGGGTATTTTGTAAAACTAGACAACTTAAGTCATCCAATGGTACCCACCATGTTGGCTTTCATGGGCTATATGGGTTACCAACGAGTCTCCCCTAAACTGGAGAGGGCTTGATCTCGGTAAATGCTTTGCTCCTTACAATCAATGTACTCCTTCAAAAAAAGCTGAATATTTGTCTTTTTAAAGCCCAGTTCAGACCAAAGATTTGCAAAGAGATGAAACCATTTTAGAATGTTGCAGAGAAACGTTGCAGTGGTGTGAACTGGCCATCTGAGCCGTTTCATCACTACTACAAATGCAACCATAGCCATTATCTCACTATCACTATCCTCATTCATATTTTAAGAGGCTACAAATTATATTCAGCCACAAAATAAGTCTGAAAAGCTGCAATCAGAACAGAAGTACAGAGAGTTGTTGCACAGAGATGATACATCATCTCATCTAGTTGCATCGGTGTGAACTGGCAGGTTTTTAGAACGTTGCAGAATGGTGCTTTGCAAGTAGTTGCCTGTTTCAACTCGTCTTGTCACGAATCTTTGGTCTGAACTGGGCTTACAGAAAAGGACAACCAGCCTAACATGTATAGATACATAACACATTAAAACAAGATTGTTGTGGAAGTATTAGTAACAGTAACTGTAAAATTAGAAACCAAAGTTTATCAGTATGTGACTAAAATACTACAGCAGTATGATGGAATTCCTACAGTTCAGTTATTATTTTTGGTTTTGGTGTGCCACCCCTTTCAGTGGCCTCATCTGGCCACCCCTATTAAAAAATGTCTTGGGGCGCCACTGAAACTGTTATATTCTATATTCAGCTGTGCCATTGGAAAGAAAACATGCCGCCACATTGCAGTAATGTGCAATATGGTGATGAACTGTAGACATCCTCATGATATGGTAGATACCTTCTGACAAGTCTGATTAATAAGCCCCGGGCATATTTATTATGCCTAATGCTCAGCCTTTATTTCCCCCATCCAAAAACTCTGCTGGTCTTGGATCATCTTCCTCTTATGGAGTGGAAACATTTCATCCATTTCCAGTCTCGTCATGCATAAATGAAGCAGTGCAGCTTAGTTCTGGTGATTAAAGGGAAAGGGTCTGGCTGAAGGAAAGTCCCAGTCCTTCATTCAGACATACTGGGCCTCTGACCCGCTCCAAGGAGGGCTGGGCCAAGACTGCAGTGCAGAAATGAGTGCCGAGCTAATTGTAAGCAGTGCCATGTGTTTTTTCTTTTTTTCTTTCTTTTAATAGAGCCATGCGGTAATGTCTACAATGGTGATGAAGTTACAGGCACATTATTGGCAATGTGGATTGCATTGTAAGGAGTATGAGCTCATACATGCAGCTCGACAGTCATCACAACCCTCTGTGGCATGCGCCCCTGCCCTGCCATTTCAGAGACGGTCCTTTGGAGGAAAGATTAGAGGTGCTCTTGTGGAAGATAATAAATACATCAGTAACATCAACAACTAATCCAATCCAATCACACCCCCCACATGATATTTCAGTACAGAGAGTGATGATGTGTCTAAAATCAAATATTTCTGTGCGTTTCTTTTGCATTAGTCAGTGGGAATAATCAAAATTAGGAGATCAAATTTAGCTTGAAAGCCAATGCAGAGATACATCATGTGGAAAATAATATGGAGGAGTTACCTTGTCAAATAATGCGCTGCAGGTTCTAAGGCTGACAGGAGGCCCAGATGACAGCAGTCGGTTCTGAATGTGAAGGTTGAAAATGGGATTTACTCAAAACAAACCCACACAATGTTTAAGAGTAAGTGGACTTCAGGGGAGGGGGGGGGGGGGCAGGGGTACGCTACTGAGGGATGGACATTAAAGGGAAACTTGGGTATTTTAAAACCTGGACCCTATTTGCAAATGTCTTTTGTGTCTAAATGACTCATAACTAACAAACTCTGATCGATATTGTAAGTGTCTGACAACTTATGGATAAGATCCCTACAGAGTTACAGAGTAAGGGTGCGTTCAGACCTAGAGTTGTCTTGCTTTGGTCTGAATCAGGGACTAATTTTGTTAGAAAGCTGTATAATTGCCTAGAGTTGGTTCGTGTTCTCACGGCAGCATTTACAAGCAGACCAGATAAAATGCCTTGTGCGAGAAAGCTGCTCTTGATTGGTCAGAATTTCCATGTGGGAAAAATCCAGGAAGTAAACCAAACGTTGAAGAAGAGTACACTTGCAAGATAAATGTGACACTTTCTAATGTCACAATGGAGGGACAACTACGCAGGTTGATTTTAGCGCTGCTCATCGTGGACTATATTGCTGTCATTGTTCATTTTAGTCAAACCATACAGTTTGAAAACGAGGCGTGGCTCCAACTAGAAAACAATGTTTTGATGCATTGGATGTGCTGAATGTGCATATTAAGGCAGTACAGGAGGAGGTGCACATTAATAATCCTCCAGGACTGTAACATGAGACTGCAGTAGGTTCAGATCAAGGTCAGAACACGTTCCCACCCCAGACAAACCGCACCAGAGTTCGTTTGTAACCAGACCGAGACCACCTCTTCAAGAAGGTCTTGGTCCGGTTGTTTTGGTGCATACTCGAGTGCGATTGCTGTGTTCACACCTGCCCAAACAAACCGTACTTGGGGTGCAAACGAACTTGAGCTCGATTGAATCGAACCAAACTGGGCAGTTGCGAAAGCACCCTAAGTTCGTTTATATTTAACCACCAACAGTCACTAGAAAAATCACCATCACCAAACACACCAGACTCCATAGTAAAAGTATAAAATTACTGTTTATTTGAATGAAGTTTGGTGGGTTTGACGATAACCATTTCATTACTGTTTTTGGTTAAACAAAACAATCTTACCCTCGACAAAAAGGTCTGTCTCTGCAGAGATCCTTTCCATAATGTTACCAGACACTTAGAATAACAAGCGCTCCTGCTCAATACTGGACCAATTTCAAAAATTGTTGTTCCCATTAGTCACTTAGACACAACAACACAGGAAAATAGGGTACAGGCTGAAAAATACCGAAGTGACCCTTCAAGTCTGTAAATTTTCCTCCTGACACCAGCATGAGCAGAGGACGTGATGGAGACATATAATGCCACCTGAGGACTGTCCTTGCCCAAGCCTTAAACATCTTTTGAGATTTCTTGTATAAAATGTGATTTTAATCAGCTTTTTTTAACTATAAGGACGATAACTTCCACTTGTGTTCATGCACCCATCACTTTCTTAAACCTGATTAGACAATTCCTGATGACATGTCCATTACACAACTCAGTTATTGCCCAGTTCTGTCATAGTATGCACATGAGCACCTCACATACAGTCACACATGTTACACTTTGTTGGAGACCTTAGTTTGTCTCGACTAACTTTCAGTTTTCAATGTCACCTCATGTTAACTGGCAGGGAAACATTGTTATTGAAACCAGTGTTGAGGTATTCACTTCAACAACAAGGTTAAAAAAAAAAAAAGTTGTGCGCTTTTATTACTGCAGAATTGTTTTGGATACTTGAGCATGATTGTTCCTCAGACAAGAAAAATGGTTTCACTGTTAATAAGAGACCTGGCTCTGTAACGCTCTGATGAAGATGAAGCGGCTGCTCTCATTGATCTGGACGGACAAATGCTGTTTTCTATTACGCTATTAAACATTTATGGGCATCATAATTATGTCCATGTAATGAATAAACATTGCGTCATGCCCTTGCAGTCGTTGTTGACTCCACAACATCGACTCATTTCCAATAAATTACGTGAGGAATGGTGATTGAACTGTTGCATTTTGGAAGATTTTTACTTTAAAGCCTGAAAATTACTGACTGAATGATTCTAGAAATCACACTGAGCCGCTACAGTATATAGACATAAACACTGACTTAATAATTCCAGCATTATTACATTGTACAGATACATATTATTATTCGGCTGCTCCTCTATTTACGAAGGTACATAACAGACAGGATTGGCACCCAAACTGCATGAAACATTTCTCTTAAAATCTTGAAACAGCAAAGGTTTTTGTGAAGTTGAACACTGATTTTAACAACCAACAAGAGATGAAATGTGAGGTAATTTATTTTTCTTACTTTAATTTATTTTACTTGTTATAATTTAATTTACTTTATGTTTTTATTATCAATCCACAAGAGATGAAATGTGGGGTAAATTATCACCTACTACTTTACTCACTTACTTATTTCATTTAAATTATTTATTTATCTATATTTATTTTTAATCTTATTTTTATCTTTATTCTTTTTATCTTTAATCTTTATTTTTTTTTCTTACCTTTTTAATGCACATTTTCATTTTATTTTATTTGAATGCACAGTTTCATTTCTAATTTATTTTTATTTTATTTTTATGTACATTTTCATTTCTATTTCATTTTATTGCTTTATCTTCACATACTTCTATTTCACACTGTTATTCTTACTTCTTATAATTATCTATTCTTTACATCGGAGCGACTGTAATGTATCACAATTTCCCCTCAGGGATCAATAAAGTATTTCAGATTCTGATTCACAAACTGATGCTGTGAACACAGATATATGAATCATCGTCTGTTGGGTAATAGATGAGTCCTGTGGTCTGACACTCAGGTATTACTGGCTGGTATTAAAACTAATGTGAAATGAAAGTTATGATTAACTGAGGGCTAAACAGGGAGAACTCACATGTAACACCAGGACACAAACACCAAGTTATTAATTACTGAAAGCAGGGACAAAGAATCAATAAAATTGATCCTGAAGCACGGCCAATGTATCTGAAGTATCATCTTCATTTCTGTGTTATAAAAGCAAAGTGTTTGTGTCCTGCCAAAAGGAGTTTCTGAGGTGAGTCTATTGTCTGGTAGAGGTCGACACTGAGAGGAGTGTTTACTTCTTTAGAGTGGACACCAGTCACAGGAAGTAAAGCCTCACTGAGATCCTAGCCAAGGGTGTCAAAGTCGTTTTAGATCATGGGCCACATGCAGCCCAGTTTGATCTCTAGTGGGGCGGACCGGTAAAACCATTGTAGAAGAACCTATAAATAACACCTCCAAATTTTTCCCTTTCCTTTAGTGTGAAGAAGTGCATCATTATTAGTTGTGCAAAGTCATCCAGTGGGCCGGACTGGACCCTTTAGTGGGCCGGTTCTGGCCCACTGGCTGGTTGTTCGACAGCCCTGTCCTAGAATCTAAAATTTAACTACAACTTGGTCTGACCAAAGCTTGAATTAGGATGCAACACAGTGTCCCTATAGTGCCATTCTCTGCAGTTATAAACATACGCTGAGCTAAGGTCAAGGTGAGGCACTTAATCGACCAACAACATGAACAACTGGCTCAGACGAGACAAGAAAACTGCAAGGCAGACATGGACTGTAGCAGGCGATAAGAGGAGACAGCATGTTGCTAAAGGAAAACAGCACACCAGCTCTGGTATATTTCTCTGCATTGCAGGTTAGTAGACGTTCGTGTTCAGACTAATCTGGCAGAGAGCATCAGGTGGCTCATGCTGGATTACTGTTTCTCTCTGAAAAGTGACAGTTTGCTTCTACAGACCAAATATTGGCACCTCTCCTGCAGCTCTTCCTGCCTGAGACAGTGCGGACCAAACCTAGGATGAAATCTGTGGCACTGTAGCCAATAGCTGAGTCACCTCTGCTGGCCAAGGACCACTGTGACAGACCAAGGCTGAGATGCTGTACAACACCCTCACTGGGCTCGCACAACCTTTTAGACTCACTGCCACACCCGCTTGCCCTTCACTGGCAAAGAGCTCTCTCAAGCAATAGCCCCTGCATTAAGTGATCCCATTGTAGTTTGCCTCGGGCAGCGAATCCCACTGAACAGACTTGGTTTCCACTTCTTCACCCGGCTGAGCGTATACAGGCCAAGGCATTCAAAGCATAGATTACTCTGGTCAAAGCCAGGAATGAGGTCAGCACAGCGGGAGTCCCTCTAGATACAGCTGAGCCTCCAGTGAAGCTTGTCTATGGGTATTTCAAAATCTGGTTGAGTAGATTGGAAAAATAAACAATGAGCAGCAGTGGCTTTCGCAGCAGTCACCGTTTCCGTGCAGGAGCTGCAAACTGATTGGCGTGTATACAAAATTCAGGGCATTATGCCGCATAGTGAGGGCAGTAAGCCTCCAGAGGGGAATGCACACATTTTGCCCATTAGAGGCACTAGTCTGTGCAAGACGAGCATGCTGGAGAGTAACAAAGTCTATCCCAGAAATTCCCAGACAGAGTTAGTCAGAGCAAAGTGAGGTAGATTTACAGTGCTGAGGTCTGAGAGGCGTAATTGCTCCGAGGTTCATGGCGATGAAATAAAGCCATGTAATGTTGCAACTTACCTGTCAAATGATTACACTTATATATATATATATATATATATATATATATCGTAAAGTAATATATCTTTGAGTTGACAGACATTCCAATGATATATGGTACATGGCTACAGACCAGGGATTGGGCTGATTTGTACTTGTAATGTTTTTACTATAATAACCAGACAGTTCAGGGAGGTCAAGATATGCAGCGCAGCAATATAATTTCTAATAGAGCAGACTGAGGCACAACCTCCAACGTTCATTAACAAAGTCGTGACTCATTTAAAATTGAGCATTAAGTCATAGTTAGGTGTTATTAACTGACACATTTTGTCAGATACTCATTTTATGCTGATTTTTTTAATAATAATCAAATGCATTATTCAAACTTTTATCCAACATGACCCAAAGAGTGTTTAGATATAGAAGAACTTACCAGAGTGTTTGCTGCTATGTACCCATGTGCCGACTTGTCTGAAACAGAAACAGACATTCTTATAATCTTTTGTATGAGGCATGAGAATAAATATACAACTTTCTAATATTGGTGGATATTTTTTTGTTTGATCAGTATTTTGTGCTGCTCACCTCCCGAGGTGAAGCTCATGTATTTCTGGTTGTTGACGGTCTCTTTGGAGTCGTAGAACTTTAAGACGTCCAACACGGCCTGCGGGTTCTTTTTCTGCTCCAGCTTGGTGATGTTCGAGGTCTGTAGGAGCCGTGCCCATTGCTCCGGGATACCCTGCACGAACAGACAGAGGTCAAATGTTAAAAAGTGCTAGAATAAGGGGCGTCGTAGTGACTGATTACCCGGGGCCCCAATGGTAAGGGGGTCTTTGAAGTACACCCTGGACAGATCGCCAGACTATCACAGGGCTGACATGTAGAGACAGACAACAATTCACACTCATATTCACACCTATGGGCAATTTGGAGCCACCGATTAACCTGTCTTTGGACTGTAGGAGGAAGCCGGAGTACCTGGAGTAAAGCCAATCTGAATTCGAACCAGGAACCCTTTTGCTGTGAGGTGACAACGCTAACCACAGCACCACCGTGCTGCCGTATTTCATTTTATTCTATTTTGTAAGTGGCCATAATTAAATTAAAACTGGCTGAATAAATCTGTTGAAAGACTGAACTTTGTATAAAAGAAATAGTGGAAGCTCTTTGAGGCCCCTCTCATCCCTTAAAGGGGCAGAATGGTTTAGTCCACCCTTGCACTAGGATTTAAATGTAACTAAAGCCGAGTGATTGAGTACTTGTGCTGCTGGAGCACCAACGTTCACTGTCATATCTTTCCCCAAGAAAGGGAACTCAGGGTTCCAAAAAAGAAACGAAAGTAAGGAAAGTTTAAGAAAACAAACTTACTACGTAAAAAAAAAACAATTCAAAAGGTGTGTGACGGAGACTATACATAGGGCCCAGAATTTGGTGCTACACCCCTGTCTAGAATATCCATGTCCTGAGGAAAGAGAGTGGGTTGATAATAGTCCTTCAATCACAGCCAGAAAAATATATCTTCTCTGTTGTGACACAGGCACACAGGAGGCTGGATATTGAGGTGGACAAGTGATCACAACAAGTCAATCAAGCAAACCCAATTCTCTTTAACCCTTAATATCCTTTACAGATAAATCATGTTTAACATTGCCAGTCATTAGAAGAGGTTAAATATGGCAGAGCAAAAAAATACTTTTTCTGGAGTGTACTGACGTTGTGTTTGGAGAGGAAGGTTAGCTTTTTATAACTGTATATTTTTTACTATAATTTCTGTCTGATTTTTCTTGGAGCAACTATCTGGAAACCATTTCTACATCTTAAAGGAATGGTTCCACACTTTGGTAAATGAATAATATAAATAATCAATTTCTCCTTTAAATTGGCATAAAGATTTGAAAAGCAGTAGGAAACAGCTATTTTAAACATTTTTTTGTTTTGTTTTCACGTTTAAGTTTCTCTATACAGTTTCTCTTCCACAGTTTTTAGCCCACGTTTTACATATTTTATTGCTTCTTTATATAAACAGACATTGAGCCTGTTAACAGGGGCTGAATGTGGCTCAACAAAGGGTTTCATTCATCCCATCTCTGTAATCTTCAGGATATTTATACCCTTAAAGCAACTGTTGAAAAAAATAGTCTACTGTTCTGGAAGCAGAAAAGGAAAATACTTGGGGGCGGATTAAGGAGCAAATTAACAATAATACACTGTATCATCACAGAGAACCATAAAAGACGTGAAATCAAAGTGGCTTGGTTTAAAATGGTCTTAATAGGGCTCTGTGTGTCATGAGCTTATCAAATGAACAAGGAACTATTTGTCACTGATGTCACTGCTGCACATTTGGAAGTCAAATAAACCAGAACATGTGCAGTATGTCCATAACAGTGTTAAAGTGGTTTGAAGTCTTGAGACATGACGTTTATGTTCCAGACTATTTAGCAGTAAATGAATTAACAGTACATGAACATCTGTTTGTGATTTCATTCTCCATAGCATGATGTCAATGCTTTACGATAACCGAGAATCACCTCATGAACACAATAACTTCCCCTGCGACAACTTCTCCTCCTGTGTATAGGAAGAACAAAATCCAAAGCACTTCGTACAAAACAAGAGCTGAATAAACATCTTTGTTGAATCAAACACTGAACATTAAAGTCGGGGCCCTTCTGGCTGTTCCAAAGTCGAGGCTTAAATCTAAAGGAGCCCGTGCTTTTGCCATCAGGGCCCCTCGGCTTAGGAGCGACCTGCCTGAGGAGATAAGGCTTTACAGAATCAGTGACTTCCATTAAATCACTTCCTGAAACCCATTTTTGTAGCATTGCTTTTATGTAATGTTGTCTTTTTATTTCTTTTTATTTATCTTATTTATGTCGTGTTTATTTTTATTTCCTTTTAATTTTGTAGTTTTATTGCTTTTGTTGTTTTTGGTCTCTTTATTTGTGTTTATTTATATAGATGTTTTGCGTCCTGCATCTTGCACTTTACTATCCTTTTGTTTTAACTTTATCTAAACTCTACCCTCGTTTTGTCTCGCTTATGTTTGGCTTCCTGTTGTTAGATTGTCTTCTATTCTGAGTCCAGTTTCTGCTTTTGCTTTGCTTGTCAAAGCACTTTGTAAACTCTGATTTTAAAGATGCTATAAAAATATAATTATTATCATTATTAGTAGCAGTAGTATTAAATGTTTTAAAAGCTTTGTTGAGGGCTATGGTGTTGAAGCACTTTCTAGATGGTGTCACACAGCCCAGTGTTTACTGCTAGTAAACAATATGACATTTTTGGTGGGCGGGGCTTAGCTGGAGGCAAAACAATTCTCCACAGACATTAGCCAGCAGCACTGTCAGAATGTACCATTCGGTTATCCAGAGCACCGCACTCTCAGAGTGGCAGAGCACTTTCTTGGCACTCTGTCTGAGAGCAGCGTGAATGTGTGATTAACTTAACTGTTCGTTAATTCATATAGAAACATAACACTCTGTTTCTGCGACCAACAGGTCAGACTGAGTTAAGAACCCCCCATGTTGGGTCGCTCACTTTCCGGGACTGCGTGTGTTCCTTGAATAAGTAAACACTGACCAATGGGACCAGACTGGCCGACCTGTACGCTCTCACTCAGTGGATGGATGATTTGACAAGAAGCTTTGTGGTTGATAACTATGCCAGTCTTACAAAGGAGGACGACACTTGAACGGTTTCCTCCAGTTTGTTTTGCTATCAAAGCTAAGTGAGCGAGAAATCCAATATTCCTCTCAATATCGGCCCAGTTTCTGATGAGGTGGACATGATAACCCTTAATACACATAATGTTATTCATCCCTACAGCAGGAAATACTTTTTCCCTAACCTGATATGAACTCTGTGCAGCACATGTGAGCATTTTTGATGATGGCTTCCGTCCAGTCCTTTCGTCTTACCACATTTAACCCTGGTTGTCCTTGTTTTTGTCAACTGGCAGTGGCAGCTGATGGTTGTTCAAATTAAAGTTTTGAGCCATGACTCCTATTCTGGCACCTAATGACCCACAAGGTGATATTTTAAGACTCTTATGTAGCCTACAGCCCTGTGGTGGAGAGTCGTGTTTTGCCTCCAACTAACAAACTGACGTCATTGTGACGTCGGCACTAAGGGGTCTATAATATCCACTTTGTACCTTATTAAAACAAGAAAAAATCACTTCCAGACCTTCTCTATGAGTAACAGTCAAAACAATGGATCAAATTCAGTGTTAAGAACTTTAAACAGAGAAAATAAATAAAGAAAATCAGTGTTATGGTGTTATATATCTAGGCTTGTGTAAGAATAAAACATCTACTGCCAACAGAAACTGCAGCAAAGAGGTGATTTACCAGGAAATGCTAAAGTATTCCAGTGCAGGTTTCACCTGTTAGGGGAGACAGAGTGATTGTCATTCCAGTCACTCGTATAACCAACTTTATGCAGAGGAAAATATAACATTAGTTAACGCTACCGCCTGGGGGGATTGTGATTTTAGAAATGCTTGCCTGGGACTGTGCTTTCAGCTGGGAGGAGGATTTTAGAAACACATCAGTCCCTGTTTATTCGCCTGATTGTCAGGTAAAGGAGATACTCACTGTGAATTCTCCTGTTACAGCATCAAAGCCAACATGAATGGTGTGTTCAAAGTCTGAGGGTAGGGATATCTCAGGACGTTCCTTCTCCTTCTTCTTGTTTGCTGCGGGAGACGAACAACAGCTGATTACATGAAGATTTCTAGTATTTGTATGCACAGGTAAAAACTAGTAAATTACATGAATGAAAGTGGGGCATAGGGTGAGGTGAGGCGTGGGGGAGGATACTCACTCTTGTCTCCCCCGGGGAAAATGGAGCGCAGGCGGACTTTCTTGTTTTTCTCTTCAGGAGCCATTGGAAGCGGTTTAGAGGCGTGATTCAGCGATGAAGAGTCTCGGGAACTACTGTTCATTCTCAAGGGGGGGGCTGGTGGTTTCTCTTCAATATCGACACTATCAGACATCTTTAGTAGCACTCACAATGTCCTATGAGAGAGAAGGAGAGAGACGGAGGAGTTAAAAAAATCTGGGTATACATCAGTAAGGACTCGTCAAGGTTACACACTCCCTCTGAATGCACCAAACATAGCAACCTTGAATCCTGACGAGAACTTAAGTGCAAAAAAATACAATATCATCTGTCAATATCAAGATCGGCTGCAAGCAGTGGCGGCCGGCCTTGCTGAGACAACTTGTTGTCAATAGACAGCACACATTATACAGTCCCCTATTTTGGTGAAATGCTTATTTTATAACTAAAACATAATCTATAAAAAGTCAGAAAATAGTGTGAAATTGATCACTGGGAATCAGAGCCCGATGTGCGTTTTAAGATTCTTCTTAAAACATCATAACAGGCTTCTTTTGTCCAAAAATATTGAGTCTGTAATGATGTATAAATGCTTTGAGCGTACATATGTGACACCGGTTGAATTAAATCAATACAGCAAAAACATACCAGACGTATGCACAAAATGTACGGAAAATACAGGAACATTGTTTCATTGTATTTGTGCAGAAAGACTGACACGATCTGGGAAGAAGTAAGAGTTATAATCAAGGAGATTATTTCAAAACACATCTTACTGCACCCTAAGCTTTTTCTTTTGGGCTTATATCAAGAGAAACATAATTATAGCAAAAAATGAACAAGCGTTTACAGACCTCAGCTTGCTTTACGCCAAAAAATGTATTGCACTTTAATGGAAAAACATTCACACGCCAAGCTCTACTCAACAGACAAGACAGATGTTATTAAGTCTTCCATTAGAAAGGTAGACTTACATATTGAAGGCTAAACAGCATAAAATTGAGAATATATGAAGGCCCTTCATAAATTATGTTAAGGATTTCGATTTCACAGATGATCAAATGCACTAGTTCGATTTCTGTGGACAATGCAGTTTGGGAGCTTGTAGAATTTTTCTTTTTCTTTTTAAAAATACTTGTCAAATTTTACATTTTTTGCAATTAATTTTGGAAAAATAACCATTCATTAACAAAGGAGAAGCATTCTTGTTTTGAGTTTTTTTCTCTCTTTGTTCTGTATAAATGCAGTTGTTATGTTATATATTATGTTTCATTTTATTTTTATTTACCTTTATTTAACCAGAAAACCACTCTTTTTCAAGAGTGTCCTGGCAGCAACATAAATTACACACAGACAACATTGAACAAAAATACAAAATAAAGATGTAAAGTTCTAAAACAAGTAATATAAAACACAAAATAAGATCCGTACAAAGACAGCCAAAAAGCATGTTAATATATACGAGAATTGAACCATAAAAACACAAAAACAGCAACTACACAAGAATGCAAAGACCAGCTGAGACACCCCGTTACACTGGCATATACGTAGAAGACTGTGTACAAAAATCCTGAAACGAATGTAAAAGGCTGTATTTTACTGCATTCAAATAAAATTATTATGGGGGAAAAGCAGCTAAAGTTCATGTTTGAAAAGCTGGGACCAGTGAATTTAGAGAGAGTATACCTACTTCCTCCTCAGTAACCTACCCATCTACCCAATAGTACACCCACCTCATCAACTACCACTACACCACTGCTCTACATGTATAAACATGTTTAATCTAACACTTTTTACGACCTTTTTTATATCAGTTTAATTACATTTAAGACAAAACTTGTGATGAAAAATACACACAAAAAGTGAAAATATACTCTTCTAAGTAAACAGCTTGATATCAGTTCAAAATGGATAGTAAAGGAAAATGACACTGATGATACTCCTCATTGGGTACATACAGATGTTGCATTAAAGTCTGTTCCCCCATCAAATATTGTTTCCCTCCTGTTAAAATGATGTTTCCTGTAGCTCAAACACCTGGAAATTATTGCACTGACGTGACCAAGAAACATTTTAAGGCCTTTTATTACGTTTATCTTAGACATTTTAAGACTATTTAAGGGGAATAAATGCAGGCTTTCGTGAGGACAGTGATATACTGAAGCAGTTGGAGAGGCTGAGGTGGATATCTCGTCTCTGTGGCTGTTTTCTGAGGCAGCAGAACTGGGGTAATATTAATGTAACAAAGCCAGATCAAGACTTGCATTCAGACAGATCCAACACTCACAGAAGACTCCTAGTTACAGTTTCACAGTATTGTATTTTTTGAGCTGTGGCCTATTTTAGCGCCGTATCACGAGGGATCCTGTTACAGCGACACTGGCTGCAGGTCTGATTTATAATTCACTGCTAACAGCTCTGATACTTTGAGCAGCACATTTAGATATTTAGCACATTTATTTAAAAGAACACTCAACTCCTGATGCTCTGATCGTGATGTTAAAAACAAAATATGCACTGTGTTTTCCTTTGATATTTGAAGAGGTTATTTGGAGGCGAGGTGGAGTCTGATGTCCAGCGGGTCTGCTCAGCTGTGAAAACAGTAACCAGGAGTTGATTCTAAGAGAAACGGGCAAGAGTAAACGCTCCTATCACTCATCCTCTCGTCTTCCATTGACCCATCCCACACTACCATCTTAAACTCCTTCACTGCCTCACCCCGAGGCCAAGCCCATCATGTGATGTGCAGCACAACCGTCCCAGAAAGCGGGCCATCCAGGCCGCCCCCTTAGTGGAGACCTACATTAGCAAACAAAGACCACTCCTCGGCTCTTACACAGCGCTCACTGCCTCTGACAAATCACACATGTGCCTTCACAGTGGCCTTTACAATTTTATGTAACCATCTTACCGCATGAGGCAAAATCTGGTTGGTTACACCCTACGCTTTGTTAACTTCCCAAAAGAAATGGTTTTGAATGAAGGGATTAGACAGGCGGAAAAATATAATATATATTAAAAAGATGACAAAGAGCCTTGATTTAATTAGATATGTCCACAGTGGCACCATTTCATAAAACACTTGTCTTATTGTGAAACATATTAATCAGTAACGTGTCATTTCCTGTTTGGACAGAACCAGAACAACCAGAACCAACAGAATCTCACACATTATGTTCAATGTCTATATGACTCTATAACTAACTATTACCTGATGGGCGTTAAATTTAAAGTGGAAACAGACAAGTATTTTGCTTTAATTTAACACTATGAAGTAAATGTAGTTTGCACAATGTAATGGCTGTAGAGTAAAGACACCAACTCTGCTTAGAGAGGTTCCCTATAAGCCTTGCTTTCACTATGCAACTCTGTCTGAACTGGAAAGGGTTGATTTGCGGCATAAAGGAAGTGCATCAACCAAATAGGAAGAGGATAGCATTTTGTTTTCTCCTGTAGCTAGCTATCCCCAGTTACCAAAGAGTATCAATAGAAGTTCTTTACAGTTACTATTCCCAGGATTAGTAAATGCAGACGGTGGAAAAACCAAAGTAACTGTGGTAGTTGCTAGGCTCTGAGGAAAATGGATAATACCACTGGGAAACACGAGAGGCCAACTGCATCACTGCACAGAAGGAAGTGTGCATCTACGGCTCAGACCTCCAGGCAGTATGTCAAACTTTAAAGACAATTTTCATAGTGGCCAAACAGAGGAATTACAACTCCCGAATCTGTCACATGATGCCATTAGGTCCAAAAAGACTTTTCCCATTGACTTATTAGTAAAGAGATGTCTGTAAATCACTGGAACCATTTTCTTAAAAGTCAATACCCCACAAAATGACTTGTTTCACTATCAGAATTTAATCTGTTTGGTCCTAAAACATTTGGAAAGTCTAGAAAGGCCACATGACTGAAGCAGAGCGGAGCACTAACCCGGAAGTAGTCGGCGTGGCCACCAGAAGTCTCCGGCGCTTGCTCTATGGGTCCGATGATGCGGAAGCAGCACTAATCATCCGGGTAATTTCATACCATGGAAATAGAGCTTTCTGGCTTCATGCGCCACTGAGCAGCTTTCAAAGGAGTAAACAGGGTCCCGCCTTCAACACTGTATCCAGGTCTTTTAATACAGCCATGCTACTGCGAGCTCACATAGCATCACTGAGTTAGCTAATGTTATTGCTCAGCCAATTAATGTTTCCATCTCGCGCTGTCATAAACACTAGCCTTGTGTCCATGAGTAGATGCACACTCCCTTCCGTGAAATGATCCAGTTGGCAGGTGTAGTCTGGTAGAAAGAAAATAGTTCCTACATGAAACTGCTCACAACAAGGTCTGAGGATTATCTTGAGTAATCGGGTCATTTTTTCAAATGTATTTTTTGGTGCTTTGAGCACCACAAGCCGAGTGCCATCTAGTTCTACTATATCAAGGGAAGGCAGTTATCACTACAGTCGATATCTCCAACCCTTAGTAACTGACACAAAACAATCTAGACTGATAAACAGCACTACAGGTAAGAGGGAAAATATGTAATTTGATTTTGGGGTTAACTGTCCCTTTAAGTCTGAATATTTCAATCTTATCTCCATAAGAGTGAAACAGTCTCTTATCTAATAAAACAGTTTTTCTTCCCTTGGATAACATTAACCATTAATGTGTAATTAAGCTCATTCTCATCATGTTTTATTCATACAAACTAGTCTACAAAATATTTGCCAATACTTATGTAAAAAAAAGTCTCAAAGATCAAACACTGGTCTGAGATAAAAGGCTACCAACATAATCTTGATGTTTCCTAATAAACCGGACAGTGTTTTTTGTTCCCCCTCTGCTGGTGGTGTGACGAGAATAACAATTTTGTTTCACTTGGCAAGAGAATGTAACACAGAAACTGGATTGCGATCATTTCAGATGGACAAACTGTTCTATGATCACTGCAGGAAATGATTTGGTAGCGATCAGCCCAAACCTTGGCTGGGCTTTAGTACCAGAGCTTTCTGTAGATCAATTCTGATGCATCAAATAGTGGGCACAACTGAACAAGCGAGAGGGTGGCATCTAGGAGAGGGGAAAAATCGATTCTTAGATGCATCTTGATTCTCTCTTGAAGGAAAATGTCTCAATGCAGAAAAGTCAATATTCAGAACTTTAAACCCCCAAATCTCAACATTATGTTATTAAATAATACTGTTACTGTTCCTTGTGTCTGAACCCATTGGATGTTGAAACATACAGATGTAAAATATGTGCGTCACTTTCACATATTGTGTTAATGTTCCTTAAAAAAGTATCACAGCTGGAAAGATGGTCTGTTCCTGCAGTAGAAAGACGCAAATACTTAAGAAACTGGTGCTACAAGACCAGAGAAAACAGAGAAAAAGGACTGTGGCATTTGCTTTTGCTCAAGAGGTATTAATCCTACAACTCTCACAATGCACTGCGTCATACCAAAACAAAATTTTGCTCCTGCTGCTGGGTGACGAAATGTGAGCTTGTCCGTTTTGACACAGGGAACAATATGGCAGCTGGCAGCTAACAAACAACGTATAACAGTTAAAAAGTGAGCTAAAATATATAACGAGAGATAAGCACACAGTAATCTTGGATTATATTTTATCAACTTTGCTTAACTTTGCCGTTTAATCTCAGTTTTTTCACCCTCTGTTTATACAAAACAGGAAACAGTATGTTGCCCACTTCCTGTTCACAAATTCTCGTATTACAGCCAAACAGTGCACTAAAATATGTGTCTGAATATATTTTAAGCAAGGAAAAGGCAATACAGCAACATAATCTTTAGTTATATTAGTCAGCACTGTCTAGTTTCAACGTTTGGCATATGAAGATGCGGAAGTACAATCTGTAGTTCTAGCAAGCCCTAGATCCAGAAAAAATTTTGAGTTTGGAGATGAGCAGGGAGATCTGGGCGCTGGTAAGATAGAGGGGTGTTTACCATAGGTCATGCGCACATACTACACACATTGCTATGATACAAAGTTGGGGTGTAACGATTCATTGATCTAGATGGACATATCAGTTCGATGATCAACGTTCAAGTATCAGGGATACAAAGTGAAGACCTCGATTCGAATCATCGTCTTTAGGTTACGCTTTTATTTGAAATTTTGCATAACCGTCAAACAGCAGCAGACTGATGGCAATCAGCCAAGAGAATGACGATGAGGATTCATACTCAGGAATAAATCAGAAGTGCGGAAACATTTCGACTTCAGAGGAAAATATGGGTCAACAGACAGAGCACATGCTGTGTGTAAACAATGCCGTTATGAGATAAAACAGGATCTACCTGCCTCAGCAATCTGCTAACTTCTCACTTCAGCAACATCAGCTGTTCTGTTTCATCAACGTTCGGCTGAAAAAACGTAAGAAAGTAAAAAGTAACAAAAAGTATAAATAACAAATGTATTATGTTGAGCTATGAATAGAAGAGAAGTCCACAAGCCGCTGGGCTAATGTATGTAGTGTAAACAGCTCAAGCTAATTTTGGTGACTAACAAAAAACAATGCTTTTGTCTATGAACCTTCACAGTTGTTTTTGAGCCGAATATTATACTTATTGTAAATTATTGCAGTTAATCCATGTTTTTGGCTGTTAGGAGAAGTTTGACTTCAGGTTTTATGAAAAAGATTATAGTTTGGGTTCAAATGAAAACACTTTCTGGCAGAAAGCCCTGAAGGCTAACTTAACCCATGTGCTGTTTTATGTGTGTTAGTGGAGTCAGTTTAAAGTAAACTTTACTGCATGCAAGCAGTTACAGTTATTTACTCATTTATGTGTCGTTTTTTATCTTTTAAGGCCAAAAGCATAAAAAGAAAGGGGTGGCAGCTTCTTATTTAACAGACTGTATTAAATGATCAAATGATATCGTCTCATATCGATCGTATATCAATTATAGCAGACTCTGTAATATCAGCAAATATCGTATGGTTGCCCCAAAGAATAGATATAATATTGTATCATGATGAAACTAGCGATATAAACCCCAACTACAAAGCTGGTTAAAATCAGGAAAGTAAGGCTGAGGCACTTGCATGGTGCAACTTAACGGACAGAAACGAGTGTTGTGTTCACAGTCTCAGCTAGGCTACCTAATAATAATAACAATAATAATAATATAATAATAACAATATAATAATACATTTTATTTACAGGCATGTTTCAAGACACTCAAGGTCACCTTACAGGCAAAGATAAAGAAAATAACAACAGATTTCTATACAAACTTATTTCAAGAGTCAATGAAGATCAGTTAAAGACCGGAGAGCAACGCACCAGCGCTCACTTCCCAGAGGTCAGTCATCCTCTTGAGTTTTGACGAGGATAGCTGATCATGAGCAACCGCTAGATGGACACAATTCGACCGACACCCTCTGTCTTAAAAGCTTGCTATGGATATATTTTGGCATCTATGAAGTTTAACGGTAAAGGGAACGGGACAAGAGCCACACTGTATGCAAATAATTCACCTGTTAATTTTTATCATGGATCATTACAGATGTGCTATGTTTTAAAATCAGCAAGTACTCACACAGAAAAAATAAATCATGAATAGAAATTTAAGATATCCGATGCATCAAGATGCATTGATAATCATGTTATCATCACATCTTAGCTCTATGAATCAGGATCAAATTGAATCATGAGGTGCCTGAGATTCCCGCCCCTAGTGGCATCCACAGTGAACTACCCCCTTCTGAAGACAGCTTCACAGAAAGGTGACTCAGTCTTGAAAGATTGGTTACTAATAAAAGTTTCATATTGATTCATCTTAGCTGGAAGGCGCCTACTATTTTTAAATAACCAGGCAGCTACAGAGAAACACTTTATGATCTTACTGTACTGTAAGATTATTTTCCTGGTGTATTTCCAGGACCTTGTGGGGTTTACCGGTGGTGGGGGTTGACTCTGCTGGCAGTTTCTACACTGTTGGGTGAGCTCCAGGTGAGAGTCCAGACAACAGCGGCAAACAGGTTCTCTTAGGTTGGAGCATGGGCGTGTCACTGACAACAAAGCCTGGTACAACTCGGCTGTTTACAAAGTAATGTCACTATGTTGACAGGGTGCAACCGGGAGTTTCCGACAACATGGCTATCATAACAAAGACGAGACACTGTGTCATGTGTGTGCCGCATGACACAGTGAGCTCGAGGTTAAAGTCAAAGGGTCGTGGGGTTACTGTTTCAACTTAATCAGCATAATCCTTTACATATAGTCACCTTGTTTTCATCACAAAGATACATACAAGTGGTTCTGCCGTGTTCAGACTAATGCAGCTGTGACTGATGCCCCTGTTAATCCATTAACATAATCTTGTGAGCACATTGCCAGCTACAGTATGTCATACAGCGTTTATAGAGTCATGCACAGAAGTGGATCCACTAACACGTGCACGTGGCACAAGCAAGACCTGACAACAGCAACTGGGATCTGATCAATCAGGTCACTATCTGGTCAGCAAATACACAGGAAAGAAATCGACGGCTGCGGCATTGAATAATGACGAGACGACAGGAGGTTTTGAACCATTTAAAAATAACATTGCTTTTTTTTTTTTTGAGGTTTGGGTGAATCACTGGTACTCACATCCTCCTTGGGAGCATGCAATGCAGAATACACTTACATAAAACAGCAAAGGTAAAGCGCATGCTCATAAATATGATAATTCAGTAAATGTTGGGAGAGCAGTGTGGATGAATTATGTAGCTGAGAAACTCTTCAGCGTCTGACCGTGGTCATTTCTAATCTGTGCCACCAGCTGCAGACAACAACAGGAAACCCAGGGAAACCAATTTTTCTGTGTTACAAACTCTGGTCCTTGCTGCTGTGTGGCTATTTGGCTAATCACCTGACCCGCTGCCGGCTGCTGCAGCGGCTCTGCTGAGCGGTCAGACGGCTAAAGATGGCAGATTCACGGAGGCCCAGACACTACTGATTCTTTACTCACATAAAACACTGACCTATTTACTGTGCAGACTGACAGGCGAGCAAGCAGTCAGTGAGTGCACTGTCCCTGAAACAAGCAGCTCCTATTTCGGAAACACACATAGGCCAGTCTCTCAAGATTATAAATCAGCTCTGCGTCTGAGACTCAACTATTTCAGCAGACAATAGTAAAACAGATCATTAAGACATCAATGCAGCTGTAACATTGATCTACAATCTGCTAATAATTTCTCAGATATCAACCCCCAGAACTTCGCTCTGCTCGGCTTGCTTTGCTCAGATGTGACGTTTTGACAGCGATATACTGTATGAATGCACCAGTGTCTAAAAAAAACACACAGAGCGACCACAGACACACCAGCCCGACTCAGATATTACTGGGGATGTTTTCACATTTCTCTTCCATAAAATATTAATCTATCCATGAAGAGCAGGCATTTTCTCTGCTCTTTCAAACATTAATGCAGAATTTGAATGGCTAACACAGGAAGAGGCTCTAATCTTGAGCCCATGGCGGCCCAGTAATGGCCCCGCAGTGGGGGGAGGGCTCCATAAGCCCGGCTCTTCTTCATGCCCCCGATTAGGACACGCTCTCTGTTTGACTTGGCTTTAGCTTTGGCTGTGCTTCTTTGAAGGATGCTGATTACTTGGATAGGATGGACAGCTAGAGGACATTCAAAGGATAAGGAGGAAGGGGGGGGGGGTACGCCAGAGCCGCAGTTTACCATTGTTATCTCCTCTATCTTGGCGCTGTTCGTACAGTGCTTTTACTGGCCACTGTAGAGTGTTTTAAAAACACCGTCAGAAAAGTTGGCCCGTTAGCAAGAGCAGAGAAACACAAGGCCGGTTCACTTGACAACCTTCATATAACACAGACACTTCAGCCAGACATTAAAGCACTGGAGGCCGATGACACACAGATGTCAGCATGCTACTGCACAAACGCTCCTCTCTTACATGGATGGCCTCTCAAGGTCAGGCTAAAACACACAAAGTCACAGTGCAGATGCCATCCCCCCTTTAATTTCAGATGAAGGCTGGGGGAGGAGGAGATTGGTGTTGTAGCTCAATTCTGTTGAAAAGGACGCCCTGTGAAGGGGACATGAGCAGAATTTATGGTCACAAGATCAAACGCTCATGTGGTCAAACACACCAGAGCATCCTCAAGCAAATCATCGAATCTAATATTAGCTGAATTTATTCATTTTTAGTTTAAGAGAGCAGTGTGTATGATTTTGTGGCATCTTTGGGATTGCAGATTGCCACCAGCTAAACCTTCCCCAGTGTGCCAAGCGTGAACTCCCAGTTAGAAATTCTTCCGTGTTCATTGTTTAAGAGATTTTCTTCCTCTCCAAAATAAACAGATCAGTTGATTAAAACCAGTAAAAACACTAAAAAAAGCAGTTTCACGTTACAAATCAGTATTTCCCCAGTGCTGTTCAGCTAGTTGCAGATGGGAGGCTAGCCCAGCACCTGCTATTGTGAGCTCCAGATGCTCAATAAGTTTTTACCTGGAGCTGAGTTATCTGCAGAGGTCTTTTCCTCTCCAAAACAAACAAACCCTGGTGATTTACACTGCTAAAAACAATGAATGACGCAGTTTCACACGCTGTTTGGCTTGTCATGGAGGGGCTGATATCTACAGTGGCCAACATGAAAACACGAATGGCCCTATCTTGAGCCAGTGTTTCAACACTCACGGCAACATATTGCATATACAGTATTGCATTCTTGACGACCAATTAATTAATCATCAATTAATCGTTATCATACCTGGTTTGTACGTCCTGTGCTACTCTAGAAACATGGCGGTGCAACACAGTGGACTCCGTGGACGAGGACCAGGCCCCGAGGAGGTTTACCAGGCCACCAGGCTTTGAAGCCAATTTTCGTAATGGACAAACAGTGTTATTACACAGTCACATGATGTCCTACAGCACAAACAGACTTTTCATATTGACTTGCATTGCGAAAGAGACGTCTGTAAATCAGCAGATTCATTTCTTTGAGTGACACAACCCCGTGATATGATTCATTTCACTTTGAGGTTTTAATCCATTTGGTCCTATAGCAATTGAAAGTCTAGAAGAGCCAAACAATTGAATCATTACCATTCACGTTAACGGAGCACTAAACCGGAAGTAGCCAACTCAACTGCTGGAAGTCTCTAGTGTGCCTGCTCTATGGGCCGCGCAGTGCGGAAGTAGTGCCGATTATCCCAGTAATTTTATATGTGGCAGTTGAACCATTTTGGCTTCATGCACCACTGAGCAAATTTCATAGGAATGATCGGGGCCCTGCCTTCGATGCTGTATCCAGTGTGCTTTATACATCTACGACAAGGACCTGCTCCCTATGTAGATATACACAGCTCATTCTAAGGTAACAAAAACACAACAGTTGTTATTTTCAGGTGATTATACACTCAAGGAAACACAGTTTATTATATATGATATTCAATTCCTGGCCAAAATATCCCTCTAAATAAAAAATACTGGACCTTAAAATATAAAATTGAACATAATGCGAACTAGTCTACTGACCTAAGAACATAATGTTTTGTGATGGAGCAATGAAACCTCTCAGTTCTCATGTAATTAAATATTTTGTATTATTTGTCTCCTGGGACTTATGTTCACATGGGTGTGTACCAGAGTTTACATCCAGTCGCAGGCCTGGAATTGATGAACATAATCCAGGCTTTTGCAGAATCGCCCAAATTTAACGTTGTTTTCTGGTGACAGGGTTTGGGCTTTAAGCCTTGAAGAATACTTTGACATTTTGGGGAGTATGCTTATTTGCTGTCTTGCAGAGAGTTCATTCATATTCATTCAGTTGACTTTGCTTAGCACAAAGACTGGAAACAGGGGGAACAGCTAGCCTGGCTCTATCCAAAGGTAACTAAATCTGCCTACCAGCACCTCTAAAGCTCACTAATTAACACGTTATATCTTGTTTGTTTAATCTGCAACATGCTCGTCCGGTTTTTGCATGTATTAAGTCAGACTCAGTATATAAGTGACAATGTGAGGCCAACACACACAACATACAATGAACCTTAAATTTCCTAAACATCAAAATACAGCTGGCTCCTGCTGATCCAAGTGATGTCTGAGACTTGGTTACTGTGATATAAAAATGTTTGACATATCAGCCTTTGTCTGAAGAGGCTCCACCTCTCTGGTCTCTGGTCCCCCTCCTGTAAAACTCTACTTTGCATACAGCTGCCAACGTCTGGTTCATGAAAGGGACAAGTCACAGCAATCTCATCAGTTTGCTTACAACAGGTGGCAGGTGAGACAGTAGTGAGTGTGTGTGAGTGTGAGTGTGTGTGTGTGAGTTTATACTCAGCGTGACAACTGAGCATAAATCTTGTCGAGTTCACTGTAAGTACAGAAGTTCCCGTCTCATATTTCAAGAGGAAAGTTTGATTGTGGCAACAATTTCGAGCGGCAGCAAACGTCTCTACAGAGGGTAACAATAAATATAAACTCCATCACATATTAATGACGCTTGAGCAGGAGCTTGATAAAAGCTCCATTACATATTCATAAATATTGATTCAGTTGTTGTCACCTCTCATAGTGTGAAATTGTTTCTCTGATCGTTTGTCGAATGCTTTCGCAGCAGCGCAATCATGTGTTTCTGGGATAATAAAAAAAAAAATCAAACTTTATTTTCCAGCGTCTATTTTTAGCTGATACACATGCCTTGGGAGAAAGCCATGGAAATGTTGAACATGAACATCTTCTAATCGTGTTGGTTTAAAAGGCTTATACCCGTTCATAATAAGCTAACTAGAGCATGATCACACAGTATCAAAAGCAAACCTAATGGGTGCAATGTCCGCTCACACTGACCTATCACCTCCCTCTGAGATGTGAAAACTGTCAGTATATAATCCTGTTGAGATTATTACAACAAACACAACACAGCACAGTGCACAAACATCTCTAATCAGTAACCAGTGATCTATCATTAAACAGCAACCAGATGTCAGTGTCTGATCTTGTTTTATTTGATCGTGGCATTTTTATTAATGGGTTGCCTGGAAAACTCTACATAACCCAGTGTTGTTGACTCTTTCCACCTTATATATAATATATTACTGTTCCACCTTCATGCAAATGTCACAATAAAACTGCACAGCAATGAAACTGGGTCACACAGCAGTTACAAAACTTGATTTTACTATTGTGGATATGAAGACGATGAACTGAGGTCTGAAACTCCACAGAACTAAATCCATCACATATCTAAGGTTGAGCTGTTTGAGATAAGTTTTCAAGCAGTGGAGATTGCACATTATTTTGATTCAATCCTTTTTTAATCTAGGTTAGATTACGGCAATGTACCTTTTGATCTTGTCTAGTGCTAATCAGCAACAACACTAAGACCACATGAGACTGAAAAAGCACATAACCTCACAGAAATTCAAAATATCCACTGATCCTACAGCAAAATATCCCTCTGATTGACCTATTTACTATTATCTAACCCTCTGCTCACAGGCTGTGAAGTAACATCACTCATATTCAAAACAAAGCAGAAAAAAAAACAGGTTTGTCTACACTCAAGACCCATTTATTCACCACAGCCTACAATCCGCCATGATTCTCATTTTACCAGGCATCATCCCTTCCTTCAACTACCCTGTTGGGGAGGCTTGAGAGCTTGCACTGTCATTTAATATTTAGTTTGGGTGCACCCGCCCCAGTGCTGCTCTCTCATACCTCCACATGCACGTGTATGCACAGACACACACACAGTTCACATTTTCAGACAATTTTTGTATTAACATCTCAAAATAATCATTTTTTTTGGTGTGATTTAATTAACTGTGCGCACACACTTTTTTGATACCAACATGTTGGCAGGAGAAGTAAACAACATTAAATTACAAGCATGAAATAAAACTATTGAACAGTCACAGCTGACAAGACTGCTGGGCACCGTGCTCTGGCAGTTTGAGTGGCTCTCTGCGGATGGTGGAATAAAAGTGCTTTAAAGTGAGGCAGTTTACTCTGTCAGGTGGGAGACGTCATGAAAATGGACTACCAGGGGCATATAAATGTGCTTATGAGTATGGTAGCTCATGCTGTCAAGTGGACAAAAGCTGTTAATAACTTGATAAAAATTAGCCATCTTATTCTGACTACTGGTCGTCTGTTTTTTGGAGATTATTCCTTCCCGACAGAAAGGCCTAACTTTACTCAAAGCACAGTCCTATAACAGTTTATTCTGATAGGCACTTCCTGCCTGACAGAGCCAATTTATCACACTAGTACGCTATGATAGCTTTTTTTATTCTCCCCAACAGAATGAACAATACCTCACTTGACAGAATGACGCATTTTCAATCACATTTGATAGTCTGTCTAGAAATATGAAGTATTTTTGCATTACTGAGCTACTCTTAACCTTGTATTCACTTATGAGTTGGCATGCATTCAGGTCCACAATAAAGACACAAGATGGATGCAGAAGTTTGTGATAGGCTTGGTCCGATGGTCTATTTCACCAACTCAACAGCTTCAACAAGGCTACCTGTTAATGGCATTTTTCTTTTAATTGAAAGTTGGAGTCTTACAGGAAACAATGGGAGAATCAAACAGAAGACACTGCAATTATAAATCATGTATCTTGGACCACTAGGCCACAGAGACGCCCAAAACCTTGAATACTTCATCGAATTTTGACATCCCAAGTAACCCTCATGGTTATGCACCATGTTAGTGGCTGCAACCCATGAATGCATAATTACACTGTGAGTAACAAGTTATAAATGACAAGCAGGAGACTCCAACGGTTTTGCTGTCCTTCCCATTGGCACATTCTTAGCCAATATATACCGACATACTGTAGAATTTAAATTCCATATCTCACCTTGAACTTAAAAACATTGCATAAGGACATGTCAGCAACTGAGACAGGCCTACTAGGTCTGGTTTCATGTTATCAAAAACTAAGAAACCTACTACAGCTCCCAGGCTGCTTTGCTCCTTTACTGTAACTCTTAAATCATGAATGTAGTTTGAACTCTCATTCGAAAAGAGGTCACTTGAGTTACATTAAAGGAGCTGTGTGTGACATTCAAAGCATATCTTATTCAGAATCTGATTCAGGTTGTCTGCACATGGTTCTAAACGTGGAGCTGGTTGAGCTGGTGGCTAGCAGCTAACGGTGCTAACTAGGGGTGTAAATCACCAGTTTCATCACAATATGATATTATATTGACTCTCTGGACAACAATACAATATTTGCAAAGACTGCCACAATATGATTTTGATTCGATGTGATTCAGGGGCTTGTGATCGATATGAGACAAAACAATGTCCAGTCAGCACAGTCTGTTACAGAAGAAGCTAACACCCCTTTCTTTTTTGCTTTTGGCCATAAAAGATAAAAACAACACATAATATGGATGGATGTCTTCACTTTACATCGATGATATAGGATCATTGATCACTGAATCAATATATTGATCCAGAAGGCCCCCTAGTGCTAACAGGGTGAACAGTGCTAACAACAGGAACAGTGCTGACAGAGCTAACAGTGTTAATGAGGGGGGGACTAGAAGGTGGGTGCTACGCTTCTGCCACAATGACAGCCCAATGCAGAGCAGTGGCTATTAGCTAGCCATG
Source organism: Epinephelus moara (assembly GCF_006386435.1). Lineage (NCBI taxonomy): Eukaryota > Metazoa > Chordata > Actinopteri > Perciformes > Serranidae > Epinephelus > Epinephelus moara. The sequence continues at coordinate 17,898,078 of NC_065508.1, read as the reverse complement.
TTGCATAGCAAGTGATGGTGTGCTGATTTATTAATGCTCTAAATGTTGTAAGCAGAGCCTTTAAAGGGAAATGACACCTAAATCAAGAATTCCAATATGTTATTTCTGGGGCCTTGGAAAGTTCAAGCAATACATGTCAACATGAGCTACTCTCCCTTAAAGCCAGAAACCAGAGTCTCAAACTTGTGATGTCATCAAGTATTAGGTCTGGAGCTACTGATTCTGTGGACCCACAGAATGTTATTTCTTTATTACACTTTAATGTGCTTTAATCTGTTGTAGTGTTTGCAGTGCTGCAACAGAAAATGTACCCATAAACCCAGAACATTCCCCTGGGTGCTCTCAATGTCATCTTTTACCATTCATTGTCTATGAAGCAGCTGCAGACTTTATACTTGACAACACCACAAATTTGAGTTTTAGCACTGTAGCTCTTGGATTTGGGAGAGCTGTTCATGTTTACTAATATTTTTGGACTGTCTTAGACTATAGGAATACCATGTATGAATCTTGAAAATGGGCGTAGTTCCCCTTTGGGTGTGTGCCTTACAAAGATGTAAGCACCAAGCACAGGTAAGGCCACTGGTTATGGTTATGTACTGGCCACTTTAAGTTACCAAAGTGGGGTTTTTATGCATTAGTGTGGCATGGGTGGGCATGTTTGAGCGCCAGCTGGACTCAGAGAGGGGACTGGATTACCTCCTGCAATGCCAGCTGGTGCACCTGCTCTGCATCAAGTTGGAAGGGTTAAAGCGCACTCATTGTAAAGGACCATATGAAGAGGAGACAGAGATATACATGCTATCACTCTCTACAGCAGGCTACTTTTTCCAGCCAGTTATTGTTCTGATATTAAGTGAAGTATACCATCCTTGATGTATGGGAAACATGTGTGTCTCCAGTGTGTCTCTATAGACAGCCTGCTCTATAACTACACTTCACATAGTCTAGCAGCTGTGTCAATACTACAGCTAGACATGCACTTCATTTTGATCATGTCTCCTCTGCCAAACGCATATAGCTGCATTATGATTTTGCATAGACAAACACTACCGTGGGACTAATATTTATGTCAACAAGTGACTGAGCTGAGAAGCAGCGTGCCGCCACACACAGCAGTTGCACCTCCATGCAGCTGAGAAAAGAAACTGAATTCCTTGTAAGTTTGTGTGGAGACAAAGAAACATGTGACAGCACCGCTCTGATGTGTGGTTCAAAGGTGTTATTTGTTTGTGACGGATGAGTAATTCCTTCCCTTCCTAGAGTTACAAAGCTTGGATCATGTGGTCATGACTACAACTTTGCACCAAAACTGTGCCTTAATGTCATTGATGAATCCTAATCAAACACAAGGCTTGCTGCCTTTAAACTCCAGTTGATATTAAAGGCTGTTTTATATAGATATTATAGTTAAGTATATGTGAAGGTCTCATCTCAGGAGATACAGTGCATACAAAACAGAATGAGACCCAAAAATGTGCGTTTATAACGATCAGAGAGATTCTTCTTAAAGTGGAACAGAAGAAACCGTCACCTTTTGAAGCAAGTTTTAGGTCTCTATTTTCATTCTCTGAAAACTCTCCTCACTCGACGGCTTCCAACCTCTTATATTCTGCAGCCTGTTCATCTTCAAACAAGCTCAAGTTCAGACGCCCCTCTGCCACTCTCCGCAAACTCTTGACCCAGCGAAACTTGTTAATCTCTTAAACCCCCTGAACCTGTTTCCTCCTCTGCAACATTTCATCCCTTTCTTCTCTGCAGTCTCTATCCATCTGGAACGTCTTCACCCATTGCATCATCTTACTGTAAAGGCTTCAACACCTCTTACTTTCTGGAATCCCAAGACGTTTCTCTGACTACCTTGAAGGCACATTTTGCAATTTGCGTTTGATACATCAGAAACAGTAGAAGTCACAGAAGGACTATCTCTGTCACAAAGTGCACTGGGGGACACATAAACACACACACACACACACACACACAACCCTATTCTAAGTAGCAACAGACATCACGTAGGGAGATTACGGAGGGAGCTGTGTCAATGTGTCAGTGTGTGAGTGTTTCCTCTGTCTCTCCTCTCTCCCTGTCTCTCTCCATCCATCTCTCTCACTTACTCCCCCTCCCCTTTCTGAGACAAAATGGCCAGATGGCTTCCAATCCTACATGCTAATCCACAACACACAGACTGTAGCTCTGACACACCTACCACAAGACTACTGCTCCGCTTTGGACAACCGTGCCCTTAAACACACACACAAACACCCCGCATGAGGCCACTACACATTTATCAACTGTCGACAAGAGTCCTAAACGATAACCGCGCCGGACAATGGCGGCATAACTCATCCAGACTAAGTCCTCAACAGATGGAGGCCTACTTGTATGTACTGTGTGTCCTACTATCATATTTCAGGCAGCCCAGTTAGCAGGCTACGAGCCAAGATGAGGTCCTGTGTCTACTGCTTTTGTTAGCTGAGGTGAGGTAAGAGAAGCTGTGTGTGTTGGGTTACACTGGCCAATGGAAAACAAGGGGAAGCCCAGAACTGCACACTAATGCCATGGAGACATACAGGCAGATATACTGAGGAAAAGAAATGTTTATATAAAGTTAATTAAAGTTCTGACTGTATCATTTGTTGTCTGATCATGTCAAATAAAGACGCAGAACAGTCTATACTTATAGATATGTATGTGGTGGCAGATTAACCATTTCATTTTGGTCATGCAGGTCTGGACGGATGTAAAACAAAGGAAAATGAAACATCTATAAGTATATAAGGAGTCCTTCAGTCTTTAAAGGTAATTCTATCTAACGCTGCAGACACTGTTCACAGAAATTAAATGTTTAATAAAAAATAATGTTTGTAAAGTTTTTGGTTATGCAAAATGATCACAAGGGTCAGTTGTGTAAAAAGCAAAGCCAAAATAAGCTCCAATTTTGCCTGCACAACTCATGTTTACACTATAAACCATATGCTTTAGGGTGCAGTTTTACTTTACACACATGCAGGGTATATCAGACCTGACACCACCTTTTGACTGGCCTGTTTTTGTGAGCTTTCTTCGCAATTATGAAATTTTCATGAGGTGCCTGTTACCTACACACAGACAAAGGCCTTTATGGACACTTCAAAGTGATGGCGAACATGTAGACATACAACGCACACAGCTATTAACTGTCCATTTGTCTGTAACAGACCTGTGTAGATGAAGGTGTCATGAATATATAACGCTTGTTTCATAGCACAAGACCCAGAGCGGCGGCCAATTACCCGGCAACAGTTTCACGTCTCAGTAGAACAGCAGGATGTATAAATACCAAACACTCTAATGGTATATCGCAGCATCTCGATGCGCTGATCTGATGATCTGCTTGTCTCTCTGCCTTCTGCATTAGATTACCACTGTAGGCCTGGTGTCCTGTCTGCCAAGACCAGTGCTGTATAATGTGCTCTACTGGCACAAACTATTACATGCACTGACAGAATTCACAGTTTGGATCTTAAAGTTAGGGTACTGAGCTGAAAAAGGACAAAGGAGGGGGGGCCATGGTGGTGGTGGTTGTTAGGGACACTATCCAAAAAGATAACAGTGGACATTGGGCTGTGTGTTGGCAAGAATCTAGTGATATGTGCGCTATCACAATACAGAGGTTACAATTCAATATCTTGCGAAATACTGCGATACAAGAACTGAAGATAGCCGAACTGAAGAAGCCTCTTGGATGAGAGGTGAAACATCTTCAAGGAACTCAAGCAAGTCCAGTTGCCTACGATATAGCACTTAAGATTACCATGACCTGGATAGCTGAGAATCTTCAAGGTGATACATTGCGATTTTTAAAACATCAAATTTTTGGAGCTAGCAATGCACCCTTTCGACTCTGCCTGTTTCAAACAGAGTTATTCCGACAACGATATCAGTATCTGACATGTCTCCTATACTGCCTCAAATGCTGGATCAGGTATCGACCAGTACACTTTAAAGATAAAACTGCAGGTTTCCAGGAAACCAATTCTTCTTCACCACAGTAAAACAGTAGCCTACACAGCAAATTGAAATTTGCAGCCACTGGCAAGAGCCCCGAAGAAGAACTGTTTTCCGGGAAATGGTGTAGCATTAGCCGTATGGAGAACGTCAGGAATTTATCCAATATATGTGTATGTGTTTTACAAAGGTTTTAACCTGATCCATGCCATACAACAACGATATCAATCATTGCCCATCCATACAGGGTTAGTATTTTACAGTTGTTATATCATTAGTTTAAACGCAATAGTATTGGCTCGGTACTTGGTATCGTCCGACAAGCAAGTTCAGGTATCAGTACCTGGAAGGAAAAAATGGTATTGTAGCATCTCTAGTTTCATAGGTCTGTGCTCTTCGTGTTTATGCTAGCGATATGTTGTTACGTTGGAGTGGAAGATGGCTGACGATAGATTACAACATTGCTATCTCGAGGACGAGGGTTTAAACACAGCACAAAACTAACCACTGCCAAGAATCTTTGCATGTAAACATTTTAAGGGTATCACAAAACATAATATTGTGATACTCAAGTGTATTCATATTTTCTTGCACCCCTAGTGGACACAATATAAACCCTTGGGTGAACACAGTAAGAGAAGGATGAAGTGCACTCATGGTGTCTGGACAGACAGCTTAGTGATGAATGAAAGAGCATGTATCATATCGATACAACAGGCCAGTGTTCAAAGGGAGTAGCACCTTCGGCATCCCATCCCCCAATTCCCCTCTAATACCATCTCACCCTCCCTCGATCACTGACATGACTCCCTCACATCCCTCTTTCACGCGACAGCCAGACAACAGGTCCCCCATCAGGCCCTGCTTCTCACCAACCAGAGGATGACTGCGCTCCCTGGGAGATGAATCTCTCCATCCCTCTCCACCACCATCTCAATGAGCAGAGGTGATGGGGAGACACACATTCACTACTGTAGTCATTCCTTCCATCCTCCTCCACCACCAGCATTGATGGCTGTGGAAGAATCCGAAGCAGAATAGCTCAGCTTTCACAGGACCGGCCCCCACCCCCACTCCGCTCCCCAATGAAGTCAGGTGACCAGATGTTGTATATCTCCCTGTCACTATACAGCCGCCATGAAACTGCTACACACATCCATGTTGAAGCCTGGAGACAGAGGCACGTCTCTGCTTTCTGTGTGTGTGTGATCATTAAAAGACATAAATGGAAACAAAAGATCTTTCCTAATGAAGCCCTCCCTAGAAAGGCCATAAGTGAGGCAGTGCAGAGATAACAAAAGAGCATCCATCAGCATATTAACCATCCATCACCCCCTTTCCAACCCCCCCCCACCCCACCATCCCCAGCATATACTGCTCTGATCCATCCGTCAGCCTCGGGTCTACAGACCCAAAATAGCATTGCTTCTTTTATGTTCCAGTGTTGCCACTGCAGCTGCTGCATTTCTCTAGGACTGACACACACACACTCACACTCACAAGGCCCCGCACAAACGCCACCATTGATTCTAACACCTCCCCATCAATAAAGATGCTATTTGCGAGGCACAAGGGAGTGCATACTGAGATGATGTGATGCAGAGGGGGGGTATATGATCATACAAATGCATCTCCAGCCCATCTGATGCAGGCATCCATTTCCATCTCGCCCCTCACGGACACACTGCTGATGAAACAGCTGCCTTCTTAGCAGAGCAGAATGCAGAGTGGAAGAAGGAGGCAAAAAAAGGCTACAAAGCACCCCTATATACACAGCCTCCCCCTCCTCCTCTCCTCTCTCCTCTCCTCCCTCCTCTGCCTCCCCCCCTCCACATCCCCTATTGCCATACACAGAGAGGGAATTACCTGAAATATGTCTTCACATTCTCTTGCTGAGTGTTTCGCCTTTGGGCCCGCAGCTCTGCTGGATTCATCGTCAGCCGTACAGTCCTAATGACAGTTTAAAGGCAGGATTGCCATTCTCTTGTCAGACCAGTTCCTGACCCTAAAAGCAAGCTTGTTCGGCAGGCTGGATGCTTCACTGGCTGCTCACTGTTCCCTAGCCCATGATGTCATCCACCCTGCTCCGCTGATTGGCTGAGAGGCTGAATATTAATGCGGGAAGCGGCTCAGGGGGAGGAGGCAGCCAACGGGCAGACGCGGTTGGTTTTATGGTTAACAGAAGAAACCTGCAGAGTGAGGAGGCCAGGTGGGAGGGAGGGTATGTCCAACTCATGAGCTGCTCTTTGTAGGGCTAAACTCTTAATATTTTTGTGTTGATATTTTTCAAAGCAAACTCAAGACCTACATTTTTAGCCTGGCTTAGAATTGAGCTTATTTTATTTTATTAATATTTATTTATTTACATTTTTTTATTTGGTATTTATAATTATTGTGTATTTATTTATTTTATTCTTTTTTTTAACTGCCATATTCTTCTATTTTGTTACTTATTTATTTATTTTAAATTATCTATTACTTATTACTTAGAGTTTTTATCCTGCCTCTGGTTTTTCCCCACATATGATAGCGTTTCCTCAGTTCCCGTTTTTTATGAGTGCTGTCATAATAGTCTGTTACTGTTAAGTCCTTACCATTACAGTCTCTGAATTTATGTGTGTGTGTCTGTGATGAGGGGCACTTTGTGTTGCATTCTGTTTGTATGAAAAGTACTAAATAAATAAAGTTTCATTGATTGATAATACAACAGGTAGGCCGGTAAAACTTAACACAACTGAATATTTTACAAGAGCACGCTTTGCAAAGGTGTTTTTACATGCAAAAATTAAACTTACAAAGCCTTTAAGAGACTGTATGATGCACTGGTGCTCCTATGAGTTACCGTAAAACTTCAAATAATAGCCCGGGCTATTATTTGCTTGAATCACTGAAATCAACAGGCCTATATTTGGCACAGGCGTCTATACAGGACAGGCCTTTAATTCCTTTCACACAAAACTGTTAATCAGCAAAGATAGGAAATACAATCAAATTGTTTACGTATATCCAAAGATCTTCTATAAAACAAATGCTTGGCAACGAGACCAGGGTTCTAATTGAGACAGGCCTTCATTTGTCAAAATGTGTAGCTACACCGGGCTAGTAAAAAGGACTGGGCGTTTAACTGAAGTTTTACAGTAATTTCACGATGTATGGACCACATGGAAGAATACAAAGTAAAGAAATATAATAAAATATGATAATTTACTACAAACGAAGGAGCACAGAATATTTCTAAAATGTATCGCAAACAACACACAAAGTTTCATATTTATCAGCAAGAAATGACATAGTATGCTTTCATTTTGTGTAGGAAGGAGGATTTTTTATTTAGAATTTAATTAGTCCTCAAAATAAATTAAAATAGATGTGCAGTTTCCTTTTTTAAAAATATTTAATTAAGAAACTCCTCCCAGTACCAATTATTTATTTCTTCACGTGTTTATGATTTCACAAAACACAAACAGAGAAATGACTATTTTATGACATCATAACAGGCCTCAAATTCTGAGGAAAATCATATTTAGTTTCCCTATGAACTTATACATACAAAATGTCTAAAATCGCAGTAATATTATATCCCACCCCTAAAATCTATGGGGCCAGTTTCCACATTTGCAAACTATACCAAAATGTTAAAACAACAAAAAATATATTTTACTGAATGATGACATTTTTCTGCCACACAGATTTCCTTTTTCGGACTATAAAAGAGACTTTGGCTTTTATAAGCAGGCGGAGACGACAACCAAAATGCTCACTGCATTTGCCCTAATTTGCCTATGATGTCATCTTTTTCCTCTATCTCACCTGTGATTGGCTGACTGGCACAGCATCTGCTCAGTCTCATGGCTAGTGCTTCAAGCCCAAGGTGGAGGCCTATCTGAGGCTCTGTGAATCATGGCTGGTTGTCCTGACAACCCCTGTAATGTCGATTCCTTGTCGGAGAGTAATATGGCTGTTCTGTGACAGTGTTCACTCAAATGGAGAACCTGATGATAGCGAGAAGACAGCATCCCTCACAGTCCTTTAATCACATCAGAAGATGGTCTTTGTGTTTTTTAGAAATAAATTGCAAATATATTTTCTGAGAAGTCTTGGAATAAGATGGAGCTTTGGAATAATTTGGATTATAGAAAACACTATGTTTTTTTGGGGAGTAACAATCATGAGACTTCCTGCAGTCTCAGGGATTAAAGATATATTAAAAATCAGGGCTAATCCAATGCACATCTTCTCTGACAATATAAGTTTTTCTCCAGCTTTACAGGCACACGAGTGTTGCAATAGTGAGACCTGATTAAATCCTGCCAACACAGACACGAAAGAGAAATGCAAATGTAGAGTCAGTTCAGCAGTGCCACGCAAACATTTTAAAGCAGAGGAAAGGTTTTGCTCTGACACTCAGGATCACTGTACACTTACACGGAGGCAGTGAGGCACAGTTAATACAGAACAGTGACAAAATAATTCTTGATCTGAGACAACACAACAATACAAAAGACAAAGGATAACACAAATGACAGAAAACAATATTTGGATATTATTGGGCTGTTTGCTGTTATCATTTTATGACATCTATACTATATTCAGATCTATTTTTTTGCTTTATTTTCCAATAATCCTGCCATAAGTTTAAGACAGCAGCAACCACTAATTCATTAAGTTTCCATACATGTGACTGTAATTATGAATAGCCAGCGTCACAGTGGGGCTACCACAGCAGACACTGGGCTGATGAAGGGGAAATACCCTAGAGAGGTCAGGTGTCCATCGCAGGTCCAACACATGGACACTCTCCAACAAATGACTGTTTTAGTGTCACCATTAACCACATGTATAAGTCTGTGAATTGTATGTAACATGTAGTACAGTGGTTCCCAACTGGTCGAGCCACAGGGTCCAGATTTGCCCTTAGTCATTGGTTCAAGAGCCACGCAATTTAAGATATTCAATGTCATACTTGTGTTTGGCCATGTCATCCAGCTAGTTTGCTGTCTCTGCCAAGTAGCTGTCCATTATTCACTCATTCTATAGCAGGACACAGCAATTCAAAATAAAATAATCTGTGCTGGAAATTAACCACACTTAAAGTTCGTTTTTTTAAAAAGTCAAGAAGTCACTTGCAGTCCATTCAGAATGGAACCACGACCCACCTTTGGACCGCGACCCACCAGTTGGGAACCAGTGATGTAGTAAATAATGAGTTATATCAGGCTACTAAACTACCCATCTGTTGCTGTGTGCAGCCTCCGTCAGCCAATTAACAGGGTCGGCCCGAAGATTTATGGGGCCCTAGCCAGAATCTGGACCCACCACGCAACAAAGAACTAACACACACACACACACACACACACACACATAGGGCTGGGTATCGGTCAAAAAAATTACAATACCAGTCGCAATACCAGTACCTTTAAAGTAATACCAATAGAGTACTTCATTTGGCACCTTTTTCTACTTTACAATACCCATCATGTGAATGGAAGCATTTAGTTGAGTAAAACGTCACCACTCCTCTTCATCCAAATGCTTTTACAGAAATATATTTTTAAAGTGTTAAATTTGATAAATATATATCTGCAATTAATGCATTTATTTCATCAGACGCCAGAGGTGTGTGGTATAGCCATACTTTCAAATGCTTTGGTAGCGTCTTGGCATGCTGAACTGTCAATCCTATCAAATAAACCATGCTTGACTTCACCACACCTCCTATTTTGTACAGTCTATGACCACATCACAGACTGTAAGGTAGTTGTGATAGGGAACTAATCACATATATTGTGACTGTCTGCAAGCAAAACCATTCAAATAGTCTTTTTTTTCTGTAGAAAAAAAACAAAAGGATTACATGCAAATATCGTTTGACTGGAGAAGCTCCATACTACTTGATAATAGGTTATTTCGGTCGATGCTTAAAAGTTATCAAGTACCGAATTGACTTAAAGGTTCTCCTGTTTGTGTACAAAGCCCTTAATGGTCTGACCCCGTCCTACATCGCACACCTTCTAACCCCCTATTCCACATCCAGGTCCCTCACGTCAGCTGACCTGGGGCTCCTGGCTGTCCCACGCTCCAGACTTTCGCTCAGGTGTGATCGTATCTTTGCTGTGTCTGCCCCCAAACTGTAGAACGGCATCCCCCTAACATCAGATCCACCCCACCATTGACTCTTTCAAGTCCAGGCTCAAAGCTTACTTTTATTCATTAGCGTTTAAGTCCACCTGATGTGGTTTTCCCTGATGCATTTTATTACCTCTATACAACACTTTGGTGTACGCGAGTCGTTTTTAAATGTGCTTTATAAATAAATTTGAGTTGAGATAAGTACGAAAACCTAGCCCTACATACACACGACTACTTCTATTTCTTTATTTGTTTATTTATTTAACCCATATTTAAGCAGGTAAGTCCCGCTGAGATCAACAATCTATTTTACAGGGGTTAACTGGCCAAGACAGCAGCATACAAAAAAGTTACAGCCAAACAACAACACAATAAAAACATAAAAGATATAATGACAAGAACCAACCAGTTCCTCATTCATCCTCGTACTATCTAATGTGACTGCACGTGGGCTCCAAATGACGCCTAAGTCCCTCTCTAACCTTTTATCTTGCCTTCATTTTGTAGATTCAAGTGGATTTAACAGGTGAAATGAATGGATTAATCTGCTTAGTCCGCTCCAGGAGAAGAGCAGGTGTTTTGTACATGAAAGGAACAAACTGGGATGGCAACAATGATTAGAAAGGTCAAAGACTTTCCACTATAGTGTGTGTCCTTTAACAGCCATGTGTGTTGTTGCTGTGTCCTTTAGAAGTTCTGAACCCATACCTGCTCCCTCATTATAAGTCAGTCATTAGAAAGAGCAGCACAAAAAATCTCATTCACACAGGGTCCCCTTCTGCTTTTATCTGGTCTTTCTTCTCAATCATTTCCAGCAGCTGCATATTGACTGATACAACATTTTCTCCATTCCACATTCTGCAAAATTTGGGACATTTACTCATAAACTTAGCCGAGTAATACTCAAGGCAGATCATTTCCTAAAGCTCGGTGGTGAAAGCTCAGATCGGGAGCTGACGGAACAACCTGCAGCTGCAGTGAGGAGGAGCATGATTTACTAGTATCCATAGGCTGCTGTCAGTGATCAGGTTTATATAATGAATCCTATAAATATCCTCACAGGCAGAGCACATCTCTGTGGTGACATTTTGTAATAAGCCCCGTCTGAATTTACTAGTGCTGTGGGCAGAGTCAGGGAAATTGCTTTCAAAATTAAATCTATATAACCTACATATGTATAACCCACATATATCTTGACTGATAAGCTAATCAGTAATGTAATCAGGTAGGCTCCTAAAAAAGTGTTGTAATCTTGATATAAGCATCTGCGTTTACTGTCACCTGTTTCACTGCAACCATAATTCATTCAACACTGAAATGTTTCTTTGTTGTACAGTGATGTAGCATCCAGGTTTTATGCAGAAAATAACAAACGAGTGTGTAGTGCATCTATTGTAACATGAGGATTATGTTAAGACAATGTAGGCAAAATACTAATCTAGTCAGGTCAAGTCTGGAGATGATTTTCAAACTGAAATATCACAACTGTTCAATAGGTTCCCAATAAATCTTGTGCAAACATTCATGATCCCCTGGGGATAAATCCTACTGACTTTGGTTACACCCTGAACTTTCCTCTAGCACCACTATAAGATTGATATTATTGTTTCTTAGTAAAACTTTTCATCAACTATTTGATGAATTACTACGAAGTTTGGCACATATATTCAATGTGTCCACTGAAAAAAATCCCCTCTAAATCCTTGACTTTTTCACTTGCACCAGCAGCAGCTCAATGCTCAAACGTATCCAGTAATATACCTCCACATAAAGTGGATAGATTGGAACAACATGTAGTTTATTCTGTAACACTGATATTCATGGTTTCTGGATGATTAATGTTTTTAGTGAAATGTAGCTATGTGATTAACGTCTACAAAGATGGTACACATATTCATGTCCCCCATTTGCCTAATAATCCAAAACTATAAACATCCTCATCAGCCTGAGCTCTACTTTGTGTTTAGTGCTAATCACTGAATGTTAGTATTTTAACATAATAACTAGGACTGTGAACATGGTAACCTACTAACAGGTTACCTACTAACATCAGCATGTTACCATCGTCATTGTGAGCAAGTAAGGATACTAATGGAATGGTGCGTTTTGTACTTGGAGGTCGTAAGTCGTAAGTGATGATGTCACCTTTGAGTTGACAACAGTTTTTGCATTCTAGTTGACAACGGTGGACAAGTCGGAAAAAAACAAGAAAGCCTTTGTTGCCCTTGCACTTTCGGAGTATAGACGGCTTCAAAACCATCATGCACTCCAACTGATGAATGCCGCTGATGAGGCTGACCTAATGTAAAACAAATAAGATAAAATTGCTATAAACAGTACTTTAGCAGAGTGTTTACTCACTATGTATGTGACCGGCAGCCATCTTGAATTCGTAAGTCGGGGTTGATGCGGTTGCTCCGAGTTTCCAAGTTGGAAATCTGATCTCAGGGTGCGTTCGAGTTTAAACTTCCGACTGGGAACTGGGAATTTCCGACCTTCGAGTACAAAACAAATGCACCATATGCATTTAGCTTGAGTGGCGTTCCCGAGGGGGGACCACGGCCCCCTGGTACAATTGCTGCTCTCCTCCTCAGCAAAAATAATTGGAGGCCAACATTACTGTCTTAAGGGGCTGTGGTGCACTCACGAGTCTCCCTTAAACCTGAGAGGGCTTGCTCCTAGTAAATAATGAATATTTGTCTTTTCAAGGAAAAGCACAATATAGCCTATTTGAAGAACAATGAATCACCAAACACATGTACAGAAAACACAATAAAATTGTTGTGGAAGTCACATGTTAACTGTACTGGTATTGTCTACACACATTAGATAATAAGTAATACTAACTGTAAAATAAGAAACCAAAATACATCAGTATGTGATTCCTGAACCCTACATATTGACATGGACAGTTTCCAACTAACCTATATAAAAGAACAGCATAAAAGAGTATCTAAAACTCAGTTAGGGCTTTTGGTCTTGGTGTCCCACCCCAAGATTTTCGGTGGCCCAAGCTGGCCAGCCCTATGAAAAATTTCTGGGGACGCTATTGTTTAGCTTAAAACAGCACTCTGGCTAAGGGTTTGAAAATATTGTACACATTGCATGTCCACAGACAGCTTTGGACTTTTAGTGGTTGTGCAAACACACACACAGTTCTGTTTATACTACAACTGAGGGTCCCCCACGGTCTTGTGTTCCCTGCGTGCGCATTTCCCCATCCATACTCCACTGCAGGTGGTGACAGTAGTGCACCACAGCGTTGTTTGCAATAAGCCAAAAACAAGAAGATGCATTCACATTAGTAAAGCAAATGGCAGCTTTGTGACAGCAAGATGTTCTTTTTTGTTTGTTCACTTTGGCTGAACAACAAGAAAAATGCAAAAAAATAAAATCTCATGTGTGACCGCCTAACAAGAATTAGTCCAGCAATTGGACTGTGGGTAACAAGAGCTTACAGCCTGCACGTTTGCTATGCCTACAGTCCATATGGTCACAAATTTTGGCCTGCACATGGATATCCACATAGGAGTCTGTGTGGACCCTTGTGGAAATGGGCAGATGACGACATCTATCTCACATAGACAAAAGTGGACCCTTGCAAACACAAGTAGTATGGAGTGGTCTTACAACCCCTACAGAGCTGCTAACATGGCTGTAGACTCTCAGTCTTGTTTCTATCCATGTTGTAACTTATGTACACTAGTTTAATCAGTGCAAAGATTTGTGCGCCTCTTATTGGTTCAACCATTCCTTTTACATAGCGCCTCACTAGTCTTTCGAGCACTTTACACTACATGCCACATTCACCCATTCACACACATTCATACACTGGTGGCAGAGGCTGCAATGCATGGTGCCAGTCTGCTCATCAGGATCTGATCTAATGCCCAGTCATACGTATATTTGCACACCAACTGCGGAGCCTTCAGGAGCAATTTGGGGCTCAGTACATTGCCCTAAGACATCTCGACATGTAGACTGCAGGAGCCAGGGATCGAACCACCAGCCTTCCGATTCGTGGACAAGTCACTACACCTCCTGAGGCTCAGCCACCACTGCCTTCAGGGGAAAAGGAAATATCATGCATTGCTGCAGTGTTCAGTCATTTTATGGCAGTTAATTTTTGCAGTCCAGTTCGATCTATTTCACTTCAGAGACAACTTTGATTTACCAACTCAGCAAGGCCAGCCGTAAATTCCATCAACAGAAACCTCGTATAATTTTTGTTTGCAATATGAATGCAAACTTTCATCACTATTTGTATGTGTGTGTGTAGTATTTCCTTATGATCCTTCCTCACCCGTCCAAGAAGAATGTATCATTCCACAAAATGGAAGGCAGAAATTCGAGCTGATAGGTTCTTTGGTCTGGAATCAAATAATCACAGCACTCGTCAATCACTACTGTATAAACCATATCAAATTATGGTTTAGATTATCATATTATGGCAGAGCTCACTGTGCCTTGGGAGCAGAGGTAGAGGGAAGCTTCAGAGAGACATGCAAGCCTCGCAGGAAATGATGATATATGAGAGGAGATGAAGTGTGTGGGCGAATCCCACTGAACTAAACTTTGCTTTCTGCTATGGTGATCAATAAAATCTCTCACCTCTCACCTGTGCCTGAAAATATATCTTGTGATAACAGCTGTGCAATTTACTTTCAGTCAATGCTGACATTTTGTTTTCTGGTGGTGTCATACACCCGAGCCGCAGGTACTTCTAGCTCTTAAATTCAAGAATGGAAGACACTCGAAGCTTCTTTGACTCTTTCAAACTGAGGTTTACTAGGAGCAGGTCTATATTTTGAAGTGTGTAAGTTACACTGTTTTTTAAAAGTGGCTATATGCAGTGATTATAGCAGGAACATTCACACAATCAAGCACATTTAAATCAACATAAACAAAAACCTAAATTGAAGGATTTTAGATTTCATCCACATTACAAATGTTGTGCTTAAAATACACAGTCACTCCACCAACAAAAAGCATGTGCAGCATTATAAAGTATCGCTCTAAGTGTGCTGATGTCAGTGGATAAAACAGAAGAGACATGGCTGGTATAGTCAGTGTATTAATACTCTTCATTTTACCACATCAGCTTAACTTCTATAAGCCCTCCACTGGTAACTTGGCATGTAGAAGATAATAGGTCACGCTCATCCATGCTACAGCTACACTCACAAACAGGATAACTACTTTTTGTGTGCACTGGCACAGCAGAGATTACCCCCAAAGGAATATAATTGAGGTTAGTAGGCCTCTATCCTGCTGATTATGGGTAACCTATTGATAAGTTATCCACGGTACAAGAGCTCATTAATTCCTTTTTTTCAGAATGAAAAATGCTCAATGGGAACGTAAGCGCTGACAGCTGAGCGCAGTAATTACAGATTACAGCGCGGTTTAATGTTGTGCACTTAACACCTTGGCTGTTTTGCCGAGATTTTAAATGTAGGCTGTGTTACATGTTTGAACCTGCTTACTCAGACAGGATGCCAAGGCTGAGAGGGAGCGTTTCATCTAACTCATGCTACCGTATGTTTTGGATCATGACAGTTAGTTTGTGCCTTCAAACACAACTCCAGTGGGGGTGGTGGGTGGGTGCATGTAGTGGGGGGGTCCTATTGACATTTTGCAGTATCATAGTCTGCTGTGTCTGATGGTTGTGAGGCTTTTTATGGTGCATTTAATGACTATAGATACTGTAAATCGAATACATGATGGCCTCTGATGCGAAACCAATTTGGGAGATTTGTGCTGATAAAATACTGTGACACCCAAACTATTTATTTGGCTGGTGTCACATCCAGGAGGGAACTTATTTATTTCCCAGGGACATATATATCTATCCACACAGCAGTCCAGGGAAGAGATTTAGTCTAAACTGCAAGATTATAGAAATGTATATGAATCCTGGATACAGACGATATTGCACTACAACTACATTTTAAAAGTGCTCCTTTGTTTGAATTCTACTAAAGTTATGTTAAAGGAGCTCTGTATGAGAGCAAGTCTATGATTCATAAGCCCCCTTTAAACTGCCTGTTCAAGGCGAGACTTACTCACCATTATTCTGCCTCGTCATTCTTTATAAAAGGTACAGTAGTGCAATCGCAGAATGGGGGGACAGAGTTGTGTCGCCTTTCAGCTGGCAGCTGACGTAGTAACAGAGCTGAATGTACATCTGTTTACAAGGGACAGCCGGCAGGACGAGACGATTGTGAAGTTTTGACGATGTGTTATGTGTACAACCAATTGCAGGGAGATTTAAAAAGCAGCAAGCAGCAGTTAGCAGCTAACTCAAAGAAGAACAGCGGCCACATACTGTATGTCCACAAACTGGGGAGATTATGAGGTTCAGGAGGTCCTAACACTCCGAGCAGAGGGCCAGAACAATGGCTATATAATAGAAACAGTAAATGATTGTTATTGCCATCTTATTTAATTGTTATTCTTTAGAGAGCGCTGCTGATGCGTATGTTATATGTCATACTAGAGGTCAATGCTGTTGTGTCAAATGTCACGCCCATCACGCCTCCTCTGCTTCTGGGATGGTGGTATGCTATCTTAAATCACACACTGAACCGGCCATGGTTTGGTTATGTGTAAAAATGCAAAGACTGTCGAATGAAGGGACTTCGTAGCGACCCTATCACAAAATCTCTGTGTAAAAAGGGCTACAGTGTGAGCCAGGGATTGCCTGAACACGGCTCTCAACACGGAGGCAGCTGAGCGGACTCTTAGCAAACAGTGCTAACATCAGCAACAGTGCTGTAAGAGCTAACAATGTTAACTTGGGACGGAACCAGTGGGTGGGCGCTGTGCCTCTGTAACAGCAGGATGGAGTTATCAGTGGTAACCGCTGTATAAGCACAGTGCAGAGCAGTGGAGATTAGCTAGCCAGTAGGATGCACACACAGGGACTCGCATGCACTAACATGCACGTGCAGCCGGACTTTCTACCAAAGCAAAGAACAGAGAAACTCGGATTACAACACACACAAGGAGCGTGACTTCATTCTCTGCTCGGGACGCCATTACTCCACTATATCTTTATATAGCATACCCCTGTTTGCTGCTATATTAATGTCCTGAGTGGCGTATAAAAAACAAACAAACAAACACCCAGCTGTTGAGCTTTCCCCATTCACCATACTATAACCTCTGGATTGTAACACAGTCTGGTAAATCTGTTGTGAAGAGGGATTAGGGGTTTTTATCATGACATTTGTGCGACAGTGAAATCTACAATATACAAATCCATCTTACACTTAAATAATCTCGGCAGCTCCACACTGTTTGATGTTGTTATGGTGTGAAACAAAGTTGACGGAGGTTACATTTAAGACATTTAAAATGCTGTTTAGCAAACAGCTGAGTGTAACAATCAGGGAGGATAACATACATTTTGGACCTAATAACAACATTAAACATGATGACCTGCCTAAAGGCCACCATAGGGTCTTTCATAATAACAACTTGTGTTTATATTCCTTTGGTATAATGTCAGACAAGCCAGTAAGCATTGACATATACAGGGTTATGAATAACAATCTAAAATTATACAACAACGTGTGTCTACTTCAGTGCAATTGTGTTAGTGCAGCATGACACCTCAACTATTTCTCTCAGTGTGGCAGCGTGAAATCACACAATTGAAGTCATTTGAAACAATTTGCAGGACATCAGCTCTGATGCTGCTGAGAAGCCTCTCAGAGACACACCTATGAATGTAAAACAGGGATGGGGGTGGCAAATGCGTGGCCTCTGGGGGTTAGAGAGAGGGGTCTGTGTGAGCGCCTCTAAAGGTCAGTTATTATTCAGTTATCAGGTGTTGATGTTCAGTTGCAGCCAACAAAATATAGCCCAAATATTGTGCATTCATCTCAACATGTCAAACAATCCTGTACGCACACTTTGCATACTCACAACCCACAGAGTATTCATATTCACTCCACCTTTGCTGACATCTCTGTGTTGAATACACCCTGCTTTAACTCTGCCCTCAATCAAGCTTTGTGTGTCAATATTAATCAGTGCACGACAGAAGCACCTATCCGCTCTCGGAGAGCAACACAACACAAAAGTCCTACCCATGACAACAGTGGTCTGAACAAGCCCCTCCCACTGACAGCTGGCTTATTGTGTGCCGTGGCTCTGAAGCGGCCTTGTTTCCCTTTGCTTGGACAGTTCAATAACTAATCTCAATGCAGCCAACAGCATGTAGCTTTGAAAACGAGTAGGGCAGCCTCGATGGAAAGTCATATAATCTGCTTGTCTGTGTTGTGTCGGGTAACTGGGAGGTTACCTTGTCAGGTCACATGAGGATTCAGAGATGGAGCAGATATGGCGCACACACCTTGACTGCACAATATGATACAATTAGATTCATTTGTTTTGCAGTTGTTGTTTGTCTCTCAAGTAAACATGTCCTCATTTTGTCATGAATTTTTAACAGGGAGGCATTCTCCCCAAAAACGTCCTCATGGACTGACACCTTTGTTTTTGGTTATTAAAATTCTACACCGGTGTTTCATTCAGCCAGTAGCTCTGCACACATCTGAGGGAACACAGTATTAACCCATTTTGCCTAATTTAACTTATTTACCATGTTTATTTAATCAATAACTTTTCTTTTTGTGTTCTGCAGAATGATTTGTTTTGTAATTAAGTTGGTCATATCAAAGGTTATCGCGGCACGTTTGCAATTATTCTTCCCAAGATTGCGAATGACATTTTAATCTGCCATTTCATCGTCCACCCACAGTAATGAAATTGAGAAAGGGCAGCCGTAGTTTGGTCTCCATCCTTCAGTTCATTCATCCATCTGTCACATCTCAGACACCCAATTTTGATGGAGCTCAGTGGGGATGATGCATGTACACAAAGCTATACTAATTAGCTCCGGGAAGGCAGCGTATCCACTCCCTTTGGTTCAGTGTATTGAGGATATACTGTAGGATGTGTGAGCCTGAAAACCATTTAGTGGGTATTAACAGATCTTCTTTGTCTTTTTTTCACTATAGAAACTTTGTTTTTATTATTTATGTGCTTTTACAGTTTTATTTTTATGCTATTTGATTCAAGTTTTGCAGTAAAAGTAATTGCATTTTTGTTTTCTGCATATTGGGAAGTTTGAATGATCACTGTTTGTCTGTCGATCTGTCTACCATTCATTATCATTAGACAAAACTTGTATGAATTATGCATGACATTGGGAGCACAACAAACCAGTTAAAAGATCATCTGTGACCAGTCACATCTTTGATATAATGTGCTACTTTTAACAAGCACGCTGACCTGTCGAGTCACCCCCCAGCCAACGGTTACTTACAATGACATCACACATCCAATCCGACCAGGACTCGCAGCAGAACAAATGGCAGATCCCCCTGATGTTACTGCACACAGGGCACGCGTGCAACCCCCCCCCCCCCCCCCCCCCTTCTGTCACATGTAGGCTAATGAACAGCAGGCTCGTGCTCTTGATGGAGCAGCCTTTTGGGCCACAAGAACCGTGTGTACTCACCACTTTCTGCTTGGACACACACAAACAATGGGACACGTCTGGAGTGCTTGGGGCCCAAACCCTGAGGAAGGGCAGATGGTGCCCGGGATCGAGGACCGCACCCCCATTAGCATGAGAAAAGAGAGGGACAGAGGCGGGGGAACAGGTACCCTCTCTCCTATTTCCCCCTTCCATAGAGATTAGAAAGGGGGTGACTCATTTACTCAACAGAGTCTGTGGCGCTGATTTGGAACCCAATTAGGAGCAAGCTGTCAACGCAGCAGCGCAGAATATCAAATGTGAGGATCCTATTTGAAAAAAAGTCTCATCTCTATGGTTGCATAAAAAATGCACAGTTTTCCCTATCCATATTTAAGCTCCTGTTCATCATTTATTTAAGAAATTTCATTTTGCATGTGCCGTATTAGAATAACTCCAGATTATCTTTTTATTCCAACATTATGGGCGAACAGAAAATATTTGAGGTTTTTATTATAAACAGTATTTTTTTATGTGCATGGCTGCTGTTCTTCAGCAGAACGGCTGTATTTTTTAAGTGAACACATGTGGTGGCTCTTTTTTATTCTATTATACCCTTAAATTTAAGTCCCAGCAGGTGCTTAAATCCGCAAAATGTCTTTTTAATGTGCATAAATCTCAGATTTAAGTGGACATACATGCTGGGTTTTCATGCAGCTGGCCACGGCAAATCATAAGCTAGAGTTAAAGTAGCTCAGGTACTTATTGATTAATATTTGAAAATATATATGTGTGTTGTTAAAAGCAAGAATATTCAGCACTGTTATAAATAAGTTACAACAGTCATATAAATAACTTCAGATTTTCATGAATCTTGCCGGACCTTGTAAAGCTCTTTCTCAGATCACAGTTGTTATGAAACCCCTGATGGTTTGAAGAAAGCTTATGTGCCAAAAATTCCAGCCGGCAGTATCAATAGAGAAACTGGCTGGTAGTGTTTTCCTTTCTTTCCACTGGAGGCATCTTTTACCTAAAAACATAAACACTCCTGTTGCCACAGCTGCAGATTGTACTGCTGGAGCCTCTCTGCGGGTGGAATGGGGCCGCTCTGTTGTTTTGACTCATTAATCACACCAACCACAATGTAAGAAGTTCTCCTGACCACAATGTTACTTTCCAAAAAGAAATATCTTTTTTCTGTCTCTGCAATTCCAAAATAAACTGACATATCAGGAGAACTGCAACATTTTAAGTTTTACTTTGCAGCACTGAATAATGAAGTCACTATGAACTATACAGTGTGATTAAAAAGAAGAGACTACACAGAAAGAGGGAGAGAGTAAAACTAAATAGTGCTAGAGTGGATTTCTATAGGTGTTTGTACAGCTTATAGTGCACAGCATATTATTAAACTCATAGTTTGTCTCCACCTAGTGGCTATTTGGAGGACATCTAGCATCTCCAGTAAATTCAGATGTCCTCCCAGCACTGACCACAAGCACAATATCTCTTTACATAATTACAGTATCCCACATTGACTTAAGGGCTAAGGGCTTAATTACTTAATAGCAAAGAGCAGGGGAAATGTCTGACCATGCCCTCTCTCTGTGCTCTGAGCTACAGTTCAAAGGAAACAGTGTAGAAAGTGCTGTGCAGGTTACTTAAGAGGAAAATTTGGTTATAGTGATGCAGTTTCATATTTGGAGTTGGAGCGGATGCAATGGGAGGGAATTCGGAAGACTACTAACTTATCAAAAGTGTATTTTCATGAGGTGAATGCTTTAAACCTTCAGTGAAAATGTATTTACTGCAAATGAACATATTTTTTTTTATAAAACTGAGTCCGTTTAAGAAGGAAAAAAATGTGTTGTTGGCATAACATAACATAACATGGTCATCAAAATTAAACATGTTGCACATCTATTCTCCACCATATCATGCTTTAGTCTCCAAATAATTTCACCTATTTTGGGGATTTATCACTGCGAACCCCCCTGATGTCACACTGTATTCTCACTGTGCATATTTATTTATGTTTACTCTTTTTCTATTCTTGTTTTACTCTATTGATTTATATATTGTAGTTCAAATTTACACACTTAAAGCCTCAGCACAGTGATGGCATATATTTTATTTTTAATATTTTTAATATCTGAAGTATGGGCGGCACGGTGGTGTGGTGGTTAGCACTCTCGCCTCACAGCAAGAGGGTTGCCGGTTCGATCCCGGGCGTGGGAGCCCTTCTGTGCGGAGTTTGCATGTTCTCCCCGTGTCAGCGTGGGTTCTCTCCGGGCACTCCGGCTTCCTCCCACAGTCCAAAGACATGCAGATTGGGGACTAGGTTAATTGATAACTCTAAATTGTCTGTAGGTGTGAATGTGAGCGTGAATGGTTGTTTGTCTCTATGTGTCAGCCCTGCGATAGTCTGGCGACCTGTCCAGGGTGTCCCCTGCCTCTCGCCCGATGTCAGCTGAGATAGGCTCCAGCCCCCCCGCGACCCTCAAGAGGATGAAGCGGTTAGAAGATGAATGAATGAATGAATATCTGAAGTACTAGTGTTAAACACTGGAGCATAGTTTACATTTTATTTTTATGTTTAATGCACATTTTCATTTCTATTTTATTTAATTGCTTTATAGTTACATACTTCCATTTCATACTCTCATTCTTACTTCTTATAATTCTCTATTCTTTACATTGAGGCTACTTTAACGAATCAAAGTATGTCCGATTCCCGTTCTGATTCTGATCAGTCCAATTTATTTGTAAAACATGGCGTGTTGCAGATGAGTTTTGCAGTGTGTTTCATTTTAATTAACTTGTACTGAAGTCAAAGTGATCTCACAGAAAGACACTGACATAACTGCAATAAAAATCACTGTATAAAACTTTATACCTCACTGATTATTTGCAGACCTTCAACAGTTCTCCTCGTAAAACCTCACTCTGATACTTGGCTTCACTGACTGGCAAAAAGGTCAGCAAGTGTCACTTGAATATTTGCTGCATCTCTATACAAAGGCACGAAAGATTAAAAGTAATCCAACACTATGAGTAAACTAAAAAATCTGATCATTTGCATGAGATTAATTAAACAAAGTGGTTTGCATGGACTGGAGTAACAGTGATGGCCAATCTTACTCTTTTGTTACCCTGTTTTGTTCACTCTAAGATCATAAAACATCAGGTATGGCATTTTACAAGAACACACAGGTGTTTAAGCAGTAACTCTGTATGTAACTTCTGTAAATAACTAACGAAATAAATGCTCGTCATCTAGAAAATGGTTCTGGCTTCAGCAGCACTGACCAATTTGCTGCTCCAAACCGGACTCACTGTTTATCTTCAACCTGGCCTTTATCAGACCTTGTCAACAGCTGCAATGCTGTGGTGAACAACCACAATTATGTGGAGATGGAAGTGACAAGAAGCCGCCCTGCTGCCTCAGCAAAATGTCCTCCTCGTTCACATCCACAGCTCCAATTTCAGGCTTACTGTAGACACTGGTCAGGGGAGCAATGATAGGTTGAACAAGCCTACCTTTTAGATTGTGGCCTTGAAGATGACTATGAGGGTGTCATCAGCACCAAAGGCTGCTTTGTGGATTGTAGCCATGGCTGTGGTGAACAAAATAACCAAGACGTCTTTGAGTTTTTAACTGACATATAGCAACATTCAAAATTTGGCAATGATTTTATGTGCAACCTTACCATAAACTTGAAGTTACATTCACTGTCACTCCTCTATCTGCGCAGGGAGAAGACAAAAGTGTAAAAAAGATGAAGATACATTTGGAGATTTAGCCTCCTTAGTAAGTTCTGCTAAATTGATTTATTAATAATCAATAGAAACTGTTGTGGAGCTCTAGTGATGGCAGTGTCAGAATTAGGTCAGTTTTGCTCGATTCTGTTGCTTCATTTATCCCGAATCTCAGCCGAATTGGGCAACCGGACGTGGCCTGACTTATTTCTTCGGGCGTGCCAAGTTTGGAACAATGCTGGGCCAGATCATTTTTTGATAACGGCTTAATGATAGCAGTGTCGGCAGGCAGAATCAGGGCAGCTTATTTGGCCCAGTTCTGGGGCATTATTCATGCAAAGTCTCAGCCGATTCAGGCAACTAGACGCAGCCTAACTTACTTCTTCAGTGCACTGAGATTAGGCCGATGCTGGGTCTGATCATCTTTGGTTACCTGGGACATCTAAGTAAAGTATTCCTGGTGGTTGAATAATTTAAATGTTTAGAATATTTTCAAATCAGTATATGTAATGAAAAACCTGTATTTATAAAGTGTAAGGAGGACTTGGCTGCACACATGAAGGTCTTGCAGTATGGTAATTAAATTATTCAGACAGAAAATATTCCATTTTGTCAGTGATATGTTACTCTGTAACGAAAACCAAAACGTGTGTTTATACTCATGCACAGTAAAAGGCTACATTTTGAATTAAAAATATATCAAAAGT
The DNA here is from genome assembly GCF_006386435.1 of Epinephelus moara. NCBI lineage: Eukaryota > Metazoa > Chordata > Actinopteri > Perciformes > Serranidae > Epinephelus > Epinephelus moara. The sequence goes on along the minus strand of NC_065508.1, from coordinate 17,874,006 downwards.
AAAACAATAGGCCCAGTGTTATTCTTTAAAGTGATGTTTGGAAGAACTGTTCTTTACTTATCAGGGAACGAGGGTGGCTGGGGTGTGACTTTGTTTTTATTTATTTTATTTCATTTTGACCCTACCTGAAGCTAAAAATATTTTTCCTTGAGCCTCCCTGAGTGTGTGGTGGAAAATGCCTGACCCTCCATGCCCCCTCATAAAAATATATAGATTGTAAATAAATAGACAATATGACAGCTCCTCATAAGTGAAGCCAAAACATCTCAGTCGCCCCCCCCTGTAGCTGGCTGCAGTGCAGGTCATAAAGCCCGCCCTCTCCATGTTAGTGGATAGTACACGGGCCAAAATAAAAACTCAATGCAAACATCAAATAAATTTTGCCCAAAAATGGTTTCTGTCATTTTGGGTAGTTTTTAACATGCTGCTGTATGTTCAAGTGCTTGTTTTTCTGGTTTTAAATAGTTATTGTACAACATGATTGACAACTGTGTGAGCCAATAGGTGGGCTCACATTCAGTGACACTGCTCGTCAGATGGGTGTATGGACGAGAAACATGATACCGTGGACATCGCTGCTGCGCAGACCCTGGCTCCAAATGATGTCACCAAAGCAAGATGCTAGCAGCTGTATCTGGGACATTTTGGCTTCATTTCTGTGCAGTGGTGGTAAGTGGAGACATGTTGTCAATCTTTATTTAAGCCCCCTTTCCACTGAGCAGTATGGTACAGTTCAGTTCGTTATGCTTTTTTCCCTGTTTCCACTGTGAAAAGTTGTGGATGAAAGGATGTTTTGCTGCTTCTTGCATCAGCTGTAGTCAGAGCCGGCAACTTTTAGGGTCAAACATTAACTTCTAATGTTACTCAGTGCATGAGATGATGACATGAATCAATCAACACACCTTAAGTTTCACTGATAACTCTGACCATTGCTTTAGTTTTTATGTGACATACACTTTTAGTAATAAGTGGACCATCAATCGTTTATATATATTAATTTTGACCAGGTCATGTGAATGGCATATATTCTAATCCTCACTTGGAGAAAAAAAAAAGCATTGCAGAGCGTGTTCCTGTGGGCTACAGCAACACTAAACCCCTGAGCTTGCCTGAGTAGGACTAAATGCACAAACCTGATATTTCTAAATATCCCATGGAGAGAGACTCTCACTGCAGCCTGTTTTATTTTGTTCTGAATATGTCGGCGTGCAGCCTCGTTCTGTGGATGAAAGACAAGGTGCAGACTTCCCTCTGTGTCACTGGTATATACAGTGAGTGCTGGATGGAGCAGTGAGTGACAACTGAACCATGTCTGAAGGGCTGCTTTTGGTTCCAAAGGTACCATACTGAAAGTGTTTGGTGGAAATGGGGCTTTAGCCTACGGTTTATGGTTTTTTTTTTACAGTTTCTGGCTATGATAAATTGAGTAGTTTGGAAGGCATGCTTTCTATAAAAATTGGTGGTAACATAAAAACAAAAAAATTGAACCACTTAAATTTGTATGTACCTCCCTTAAGCCAAAATAAAGAACACAAGCCTACCCAGTGCTTAAAAATTCTTTCACATGCCTGCCCCTTTTTTTTGCACCACACCTCCCCCTTATAAGTAACGAACAGCCCCTTAACGGTAGCTCATTGTCAACTATTTTGTTTTTACATTTGCAATTTTTCTGTTTATATCATAAACATGTGTTTATATCATATGTAACTCTAACGCTTTTAACACATTTTTCTCTGTTTATATCATATGTAACTCTAACACTCTTAACTAATGGGGAAAGAATAGTGTAGTTGCAGCCCTTGTGTTTACTAGCATGAGGCTCAGTGAGGCTCATTATAATAACCTAGAGACGGAGCTCTCCTCCCAGTCACAGATCTCCGCCCCAGTCATCTTGGACTACAGCTCGGAGCCCGGATGCGCCGCCATGCCGCCTCTACCAGCGAATGGAATAATTTATTCACCAACCTGCCTGACACTGGGCGACTAGGAGTTCACTGAAGAAGTCGACAACACAGTTTGGGGGGCAGAGGAGCCTTCACCGCGGACACACCATCGCGCCATACCCGCGTTGCGTTCACTTGCCTGCTCGCGCCGCCTGCCACCGTTGTATTGATGTAGGGACACTTGAGTGCTAGCTACGTAGCTAACGTTAGCTCGAGTCGAGAGAGTGCGCGGTAGTGACAGTCCGGCCGGAGGCGGGGAGAACTGAGAGGTGAGACTGTTACTTTGATGGTGACTACACTGTTGACTGTACGCGTATAGGTGGCCATCTGCTAGGTAGTATCACTTTCATCCATGTGAGTCAGGGTTTTAGGGGGGTTCAGGCAGCAGCATATCGAGGTGGGTACTTGACTGTTTGTCTAATAACGGCTTTTTGGCCGGAGTGCAGCTGAACGTTTAGTCGACGTTTGGCCCGCGATAGAGAAGCTAGGAGCTAGCTTGCTAACTAGGTAACTGTCCAACACAGTCAGGGACTCCTAAACTTTTCAGGTCAGTAACCCCTGAGTAGACACGCTTCAGATGTCAGATACCCAACCTGATAATGACGTAGCTTTAGGGACTGCATGTTAAACGTAGACTTTAGTTAATGTACCACTCAGTTAGGAAGTGACAGTGGAGAGTAAAGGGTTATCTGGTATTCATTTACTTCAACTGACCCTCATTTTTATGGTGCAGGTCCCTAGACTTGAGTTTGAGAGTTGTAGTGCAGGTATAAGTGACTTTACATTGCAGCTCTGTGTCTGTGATTGCAGCAATAAGTGTGCATCTCATTCTGTGAAACATACCTCAGGTTTTGCATTTGACACATGTTCTCTCTGACTTTTAGATCCAGGAACATTTCCATGCCTGCATCAGCCCTGCCAACCAAAAGAGATGTCTGTTGACGAGGATACAGTGAAAACTGGAGGTCCACAGCCCAGCCCAGCATCATCTCTGCAGCTCTCAGAATGCACTGGAGGTTACAGCAATATATCCGTGATGGTGGAGGGTGCAGCAGCCACCCCTGATTTCGCAGCCGCTTGTCCTGTCTCAGGCACCACCGCAGCCTCACCAAAACACACCAGCACGACTGACGGGCTCACCCACTCAGATGATGCTGGACAGGGAGCCAGAGGGAACGAGAATAACATCAACCGCAGGAACAGCTTTCATCATTCCAAACAGCCGCAGCAAACAAAACTAACAAAGCGCCGCAACACAGCAAACTTTGGGTTCAAGCATCCGACGTCTGGCAAGAGGAGACGAAGGGCCAACTCTGAGAGTGACTCCGTCCTGCCAACCAACTTCCTCCTGGGTGGGAACATTTTTGACCCACTGAATCTCAACAGCCTGCTGGATGAGGATGTCAACAAGGCGCTCAATGCAGAGACGCCCAAATCCTCCCCGCTGCCAGCGAAGAGTCGAGACCCTGTGGAGATCCTCATCCCACGAGACATCACAGATCCGCTGAACCTGAACAGCGGGATAGCAGACAGTAGCTTTTTGGTGTCCCCCTTTAAAAGTGGTGGCAGAAGGAGACACCGCAACAGACACCATGGAGGAGGAGGTGGAGGTGGAGGTGGTGGTGGTGGTGGGATTTCAACCTCACAGTTGAACCTCTCAGAATCAGGAAAAGGTGAGGTTAAAACTGGCACCTCTGCACCACTTCCAGGTATGTTAGCCTCATGTTCTGCACTAGACGTCTCCAAAGAGTCCAACAGTTTCTCCAGTGTCACAGGGGATTCCCACGAGCACTCAGCCGACACCTCAGCCAGTTTCAAGGAGGAGATGACGTCTGTATCAATGGAGGAGTCCACATCCTCCATATCGGGGGCACCAAACCAGCACACAAGCAGACGAAAGCGTAGGCGCAACTCTGGCAAAATTGAGCCCCCTGTGACCCATTCTACGCCAGTTGGAAAGTCAGGATCTGGAGACAGAAGTTGGGGTTCAGGGGGATCGAGAAATTCCCAGTCCTTCCACACACCAAGGAGTGGTCCCAGAACAGGGCCAGGAGGTCGCCAGCACCAGCAGTCCTACAACCAGGCGAAGGAGCATCAGAGGAAGAAGTTCCAGTATGGGAACTACAACAAGTATTATGGCTACCGCAACCCAGGTGCTAGTGAAGACGCACGGATACGTGTGCTTCGGCCAGAGTGGTTTGAAGGTAAAGATGTTCTGGATCTGGGGTGTAACTCAGGCCACCTAACACTCTATATTGCCAAAATGCTCAAACCTGCCCGCATATTGGGCCTGGATATTGACAATGCTCTGGTACATGCAGCCCGGAAAAACATCAGACATTATCTGTCTGAACTGCAGACCCAAGAGGCCAGGCATGCGATGCAGGAGAAAAAGAGCACCAAGCAGGAGGAGAGGAATGGAAATGGGAGTCTCACAGGCACAGACAAGAAGCACAATGAAGCCGTGAGCAGGGATGAAAACGGGACACCAGTGAAAGGAGAAAGTGGCCCTGCAGAGGCTGTAAATGACAATGACTCCTGTCACACAGATGAGGCAGGGACCCGGAGGCAGGATGGCAAAACAGAGAAAATGGAGCAGGAGGATTGTGATTCACCCCCCACAGATCACTCTGTGAGCTGCTCTTTTCCTGTGTCACTACGCATCTCCAGGGGGCCCATTGCTGCACCTCCACTAACAGAAACACCCGCCACACGGCCCGGAGAGTTCCCCTCAAATGTGTCCTTCATCAAGGTAAGACAGCATTCTCTGGGTGATCATGTGGTGGCAGCATGAAGTTCCCGAATCATTATAGCTTGGGAGCTTAGATGAAGGTCAAAATAAAATCAGTATCTCACAATTAGGCACTGCCTGCATTATATCTGCACCATATTCATTAAGACTTAGAAGCATGATGTAATGAAGCCGGCCCTTGTAAACCATATTAAAACCCACCGAAAAAGCACTTGTTGGGAGAGAGGCTGCTTGGTACAAAAACACTCTGTGGTCTGACTGACTTCACAAGAGGATGTGACATAAATTAGGTGCCCACTTATTCTCCTTGCATCCCGAAAATGTCAATGGTTTTGCCTCTAGATTAGGGATAGCATTGTCACAGCACAGTCCGTTCCATTATGGCATGCAGGTTGCACCATGTAGCCGATCTGGACAAGATGTATATGGTGTTCATTTTCCAGGGACATAGGAAAATGAATAGCATAGCACAGAGTCTTATAGATTTCACATTTAAAAAGACAAATCAAACATTTAATCAATCTTGAAGGACGCTTCTCCATGTTTGGATGATTGGGTGCGTTGTTGAAAAGTAAAATGAAATTGGGAATGTTAAGATACATTTGGGAAGCAATAGAAACCATAATAAATTAATTTATTTTTAATATAAATGTCAATTTATATTAAAAATAAATATAAATGTTAATTTCTTGTTTTAAAAAAGCTACTCTTCTCCTAGTCAAAAGGACACAGACTTCGCCATTCTTATAAGTTAATAAAGCAGTCATGTTGGCCATAAAATTTTAGGGTTAGATCCTTTAATAAGGAAGCATCTCCACCAGTTTGATTTTCTGAGTCACATGCGTTAGACTTAGTTTATCTTATCTTACCACTAGTTTGCCCACCGTTACATCTTTGTGTGTTGCACACCTTGTTGTATGCATCTCCAACCAGAGGCTCACTGTTCCCTGAAGCTGCCGATGATTTTGAGATGCAAAAGATGGAAAATAGAAAGAGCAGAGCAGCCTGTCCTTTTCAAGCATTTCTAACGTTATCGATTTATCGCACGCCAGCATTGTGTGAGACTTTGACACATCGCACAACAGCTTTTCTCTTTATAAATATAAAGGTTTCTCATCGAGCTTTTTTATTGTTCTAATTTCTATCAGAGTTTCCTCACTCCACTGGCCTTGTGCCTCACAGGCTCCGTGTAGGCAGCCACATGAATTGGTTAGATGCAGGAACCGTATTGTTTGTTTCTGAATGAAATCGATAACAGCCTTCCTCCCTGCTACGAGCATTAGAGGTAATGGCAGTGCAGCACAGAGCTTATCCTGTTTAATGGGTGAAAAGCCTCAAGACGAACGCCTGAGCCCCCTCAGCCTGTACAACACAGGATGGAAGTTAGAGTGTGGGAAGTTGTAGGGAAGCAAATTTAATCAAATACAGGAGGTGTTTTTTTACTCCTCATCACCAAATTCTCATCAGTTCCCAAATTATTGAATAACCAGATATAGTTTCAGTGAGTAGGAGGAAAGCTTTGACTATTTATACCCTCTCTGTGATGGACCAAACCCCAGTTACTGCTAGTAACACCGTTGTTTTTCCTGATACTACATTTCAACATGTCTACTGTGGAAAAAGGTGTGTTCTGATAATCAAGTTTCCTAAACTTTGTTCCCAGCCGTCTTCACTTAAAATGGTGATCTGGATCAAATAACACTTTCCCTCTGTTTGTCCTCACCTCTGTTCTTTTGTCCTCTGTTCTGCTCTTTCAGCATCAATCTTGTGTATCAGTGTGTATTTGAGAAGTGGGAGCCAGCTAAAGTTTGGCATTTATACTAGATGAATCACTTTAAGTCTTGCATCAATTATTACAACAAATCTGGGATTCTCTAAACACATGCTCTCATAATAATCCTGCAGCATTTGTAAGTCAAATGGTTTCACAGAGCAGCAGTAAAATTTGGTGGCTATGCTGTGTTTGTTTGTTTGTGTTTGTTTTTTAATCTATATAAGAGCCAAAAAGTCAGTATCACACAAATGCATCCTATTATAAATGTGCAATTTTAGGATTTTTACTCCCGTTTAAGACATTTTAATGAATGCCAATCAGATAAGATTTTGCAGATACCAGCTCTTCTGGCCATGATCGTCATGAGTTTGTGTTTCAGTGAAAGTCTTTATTCCAGTCACAGTGCTGAGTAGCACTAAATAGTTTACCCTGTCAAGTCAGTGTATTGTTTTTTTTAACCGTGCCTCTCTTCTCCTTTAGGCCAATTATGTCCTGGAGAACGATAATCTTCTTTTGACTCAGCGGCCAGAGTACGACGTGATCATGTGCCTGAGCGTTACCAAATGGGTTCACCTGAACTGGGGAGACTGTGGCCTCAAGCGGCTCTTCAAGAGAGTCTACAGACATCTCCGTCCTGGAGGCATTTTCATCCTGGAGCCGCAGCCCTGGGAGTCGTATGTGAGGAGGAAGAAGCTGACGGTAAGAGACTAAGAGGACACGTTCTGTTGTGATGCAAAGCAAAAATACCAGGGATTTTAAAGCTTGGTTTATTTGGCTGAAATATTTGTTTTCTCTCTCACTTTACAGGATAATATTAGCAGGAATTTTTACAACATCCGCCTCAAACCTGACCAGTTTTCGTCGTACCTTACAACAGAGGTGGGCTTCACCAGTTCTGAGTACCTTGGGGCCCCCAAGTGTTCAATAAGAGGTAATTCACTAATTGTTCACAACACATATATGCACTACACGATATTCACCACTGAAGCTTGATGTCAATTTCAAATCTTTTCCCACCACAACAGGTTTTCAGAGGCCAATCTACTTATTTCACAAATGACCGCTCCTGCCTTGAAGATCATTGAATGTGAGTAGCCTAAGCCACCACCATACACACAAGCCAGCCAGCTGCCCTGGACTGCAAGGAACTATCTGAGTCCTTCACAGTTAACTCCAGCTTTTCAGACGCTGAAGATGAAATTCAGAAAAGGAGAACGGGACCAAAAGTGGAATTAATTTTGTAGAGATCTGATGAGGAAGAGGTGCTTATCAGAAGCCTCCGTGTCGGAAAATTCTTAAAGAGTATGGAGTGAACTCAGATCGAACTCCACAATGTATAACCTGGAGCCAAACGTCACAGCTTGGCCAGACGGTGGAAGAGGTGATCGTTTTCTTGGACTATCCCCAGTGCTAATGATGCTCCAGTTTGATGCACGGCCATAATGTGTTTGAAAATCTTTGGCCATATATCTTTACTTTCATGACTTTGTTCTGTGCCACCACATCACTACACATGATACTTATTAGGGTTGGACGATAGGGGAGGCTTTTCCAATTGGCAGCCATCACCACTTTAACTACATTGTGTGTTGCACTTGCAAAAACTGCAGTGTACTACTGGATTATAAAGCCATTAAACAGGTCGTACTGACATGATGTCTCCTGAAAAGCCACAGCGGAGTGCAGGTAATGTGTTTTATGCTGTGCAGGCTATTGAAGCCTCACATTGCCAGCTCCGTTGCAGCTACCGATGACATCGAAATTGTGCTCTTAGTGGTTAAATATGTGCATCATGGTCGAAGCCTTGAATCCCATTGTGGCAGACATATAACTGCACATTCTTTGGTTACTTAAACGCAGCCAAACGAATTCCATCAGCCATAGATTCAGTCCATAGCTGATGTATTCGTCCTATCTCCAAACCCTAATATACAGTTTGTTTTGTCATTATTTTGCAAAATAGGCCTTAGAGCTGAACGTGCTTTAATCTGGTACAGAACTGTGACAATGTGAGTCCATATTTTGGAATGGGCGATATGGAAAGCTAAATTGCACAAAGCTAAGATGCTATGAAGTGAATATGAAGTGAAAAGGGGCGTGTCGAAGAGATGAAGACGATGCAAGGGTTAGAAAGGTGCACTTGAAACAGCCAAAACCACAACTACCAAATGAAATAATGCACGTTTACCCACGGCACAGCTAAGATCCTTTCAAGATATTGTCTCTAAGCTGGTTCCTTAAAAACTGTCGAGATGAATGAAGATGAAGTCATCACATATTAGATTCTGTCATTAACACATGGAGACAGTATTTAGTTTTAGTAGGCATACTACTACCGGGACAAACTAGTGTGGTACTTCAAACCCAATTTCAGAGACCATTTGCTTTCGGTCTGATGACAATTAAACCCCTGGCGGCAATGGCCACTATTTTGGGGGTTCCACGGTAGCCAGTCAATATCTGGGCCAAGACTTCCTCCTCCAACCCTGTTATAGTTTACCATTTTTTATAAACAGATACATGCATATAATTCCTTGTCAGTCGGATGGGCTCCACATTTCACCCAGTGCGTTCCGCCTCTTTTGCTTCTCACATGACGCCCGCTCAAACCTTATTGTTAAATACTAATCAAACTACAATCAGAAACCAGAATGCTTCCACTACCAAAATCTTGTCCTGCTGCACACAGATTGTGAGTACATATTCAGATATATGTTTATAGACACTATCTTCAACCTGACATCAGCGAAGTGCAAGTTAAAAAAATCAGATTGTTTTCAAGAAAAGAATTTTGGCTGTTTTGAATGCAAACTTTCTACAAACCTTCAGACCTGTGTAATTTACTTTATTTGGATAAGTCTTTCAGGAAGCGACAAATCACTTCATGGGTCCTTTAAAGCCTTTTTGATGCTCCATCCCAATGGTAGGGGGCACATTTGAGCTGCGCAGGCACCCAGGTGTTGGCTCAGCTCAAGATAATTCAGCACACAAACCATGAGGACTATTTTGCAAGGTAGATCTGTAGCATGCAGTGATCTATTTTTTTTTTTTCAATGACAGTTAAGCCATAGCCCTACCTTATATGTTGTTTACAATGTCTACAATGACTGAGAGTATAATGGAGGGTGTGATTTAAGGCAGAGGCCTGCTATCAGAGAGTTGCTACAGTGTCTTCAGTGCTGTATAAATCCGACACATGCATTGTTTTGTGTGGTCCAATCGTCACTGCTGGACAGGCATTAATTCAAACAGCATCAGAGTTACATTCAAGCTCCTGAGTTGGACTCGACTTCTGTAAAGCTGAATTAAAATTTACATTTGTAGAAAATAAATTGCTACAAAATGGACTAAAATATATTAATGAATTTTTACCAAATTTAAATATGAAAATGCTGTTTGTATTGAAGCGCTGCCAAAATATTTTATGAGTCTTTTGCTCTTGAATTTGACAAAATATGCCATCATCATCTTTGTCTTTGGCCTAACAAGGACAGCTATAAGTTACAGGCAGTCTTTGTGATTGTATCTTTACTGGTGTGCACTGAGCAACACTCGTCTACAACCTTTCATTCTGTGGCTGGGACTGAAAACATTTTTTTTTTTTTTTATAAATGACAGGTTCAATTACAGCATTTGGCATAGTAGAATAGACGATGGCAAAGATGGATGATTTATGTTTCTATTTTAGTAAATGATCAGTGTAAATAAGTTTGCAAATTTTGTTTTACTGTTGTCAATATTGAGTTCAAAACTGCTTTTGTCGTTTTACGGTGGGGTTTTTGTTTTGTTTTTTTGTCTTGTTTTGAAATGTTTGCTGCCAATTTGTGAGCGAGTCAGAGTTTTTGTCCCAAAGCGGACCCGCTAATCCAGCTCTGTAACAACAAATAATTATTGCAACGTTCTGATGTGTTTTGCTTTGTTCTGTCCTGGCAGGCACACGGATTGTCAGATTGGCTCTTTATTTTTTTATAAACTGTTTGAAAGGAGTGTTGTTGTCGATGCACTCTCATTTCACTTCATTTGACGTGTTATAGAGATTTTAAATTTCTTCAAAGTAGAAAAAAAATTTGAATACTTTTTCCATCAGACTTTTTTGTAACAAGTTGTGGAACACTGATTAACCTATAAAATGAAGCTTCAGGTGACATTTTGATTTGAAAGAGAATTGGCTTTGACGTCAGTCGGCCCGTCGGACGCGGGGCACCAAATCACACCTTTCTCCTAAGCTAAGACAATCGGACTCTCAGGCTTAGATCAGCCCACTGCTGTAATTTCAAGGGCATTTTGCTTTTTCTTTGTTGAGTTTTTTATTTGGGAAAAGTTTAAAGTTTGTGCTGTGCCACCAATGTGAAAGATTGCACCTTATTGTCTCAGCGGCAACATCTGACAGATTTGAACCCAACAGGCCAGGTATCCAAGCTATGGCATGTCTTTGCTGGAGATGTGAAATTGCATGTTGTCATATGTAGTGCTGTATGAACTTTTCATACTCCCCTTGAGGTTTTGCACAAAGTGGTGCGAAGTCAGTGTGATGTTCATTTTTATTAGATGAAATTGCACACAAAATGGGGTGTAAGAGATAAAACACACCTTGTTTCAACACGGTTTAATGCTAGTGAGAAATACTATGATGCTCAGATCTTATACTCATGTTATTGTAGCTTACAACACAATATTGTGCAATATTTGCTCTTTAAAGGTGTAATTATGTCCTTAAAGGCAGCAAAAATCACCACTTTATCATTGGAATAAATGTTGTAATGCGGGTTGGTTTAAAATTTAGACAACCTGAGTGTAGTTTTGGATGTGAAAACTGGGTCCAAGTTTTCATGTTGCAAAGAAAACCAGAAGTAAACATGACAAACATTGCAGTGAAAGCACAGCCTGTTGTATTTTCTTTTATTATTTTTTTATGGTTATGTATTTAAATGATTTTTATTTGCAACTTGAAGACAGAGGACCCATTTCAAGAAGTGGATTTGATGAATTACAGCATTTGGTTATGTGGCTTTCACCATACACTACGCTCACATTTTCTAAATTTCAACTCATCCTCTGAAATCCCAGAGATTGTTTTTAGCATTAGAGCAATCTTCAGTGGTAGCTCATCTCTAAAACCTGTGGCTACGGCCTGATTATAAGATCTGAGCAGCATAAGCAATGAAATACTGATAATAGGTTTTGTCAGAAATACCATAAAGACCTGATAAGATAATAGTTAGTTAGCTCTGCATAGCTGCTTCGCATTTATTAGGTTTTCTAGGATAATAGTACCTAAAATTATTCTACAACTAAAATGAAACATCTACGAAAATCTCTTCGTAGTGCAAAAATGCATAAACTCAAGGGGTGTATGATTTTTAATGGCACTGAACTTCACCTCTTCATGTTGAATCTGCACTGATGCGACTCGAGGGAATTAGTACATTTTTTTTGCAGTTACAGTTGATGTTTTACATGTACCTTAACTTTCCTAGAATCAGTTTTCTGGAAAAACTGTTGGAATAAAATCGCCCCTCTGTCAGGGAAGCTCTGAATTTTCATGCCTCTGAACAACAAGATATATCTGAATGTTTCTCTGTGTTTAACATTTTAATTGATTAAAAGTGGTTCCAGATTTGGTGGTTTAAGTATTTGCTTACACAACACCAATGTTATTTAACTGAAATTGATTTTTGGGTGGAAGCATGTACAGACATCAAGGTGTCGTCATAGTTAACAAATTTTACAGTGGTTTTGTTAGGCTGCCATCATATTAGTTGTGTCAGCTTTTTCACATTTTGCTGCTCGAGTAAGCAACAAGTAGTGAGCGCTGGTGGTCTGCACATAGGTGTTCTTACTGAGGAGATCATCGCAGCATCTGTAAAGAGGTTAGTAACCCACTTTGCAGGAAGCGGTGAGATAAAAGTGAATCCATTCCCTTCAGCTGGAAACAGGTCACGTTGATTTATGTCACCTGGAGAGATTTTTTTTTTTACGCATGTGGGGAGTGAAGCCCGGTGAAGTATTACTGTATGTTTTCTGGCTGCTGCTGTATATAGCATGCAGTATATGTTCCCCTTTAAAAGTCTGCAGGATTCTCAAAGACTAGAAGTCAGATCCACAGTTATTATTGTGTGTATGTATGGATTATAATTGAGCCAAAAGTGTCTGAACATTTGGTATACGCTGAGATGACAAGACCCAATGGTCTGCTCTAATAGAGCTTCAAGGAGCTTCTGTTAGTGAGCTTGCTAAAAGGACACGTCTGCAGCGCTCCATTAATCACGCTGTCATGGATATAAGAGTAATAGGCTTATGACATCATACCTAGATCTTGTATAGTGGAACTTAATGGACCCTAAGAGTGTGAGGAAAACCATTCTCTGGTTTGACTAAACAAAACTTCAACTCTACCCTGAATTTAGCTCTGGTGGAATATAGTGTTGGCAGCGTCTCAAGCGATACCTCTCAACTGCAAGGTCTAGGACAGTGGTTCCCAACTGGTGGGTCACGGGTCCATTCTGAATGGACCTCAAGTGATTTGCAAATTTGTCAAGTTTGTAAAAAACACACTTTATTTTTAAGTACAGTGAATCCCTGCATGGAGCTTTTATTTTGAAGTGCTTCCTGCTGTAGAGTGAGTGACTTACGGACAGCTACTTGACAGAGACAGCATGCTAGTTTGACGACATGTCTAAACACAAGTATGATGCTGAATGTATGAAACTGTGTGGACTTTGAAGTAACGACTAAGGAGAAATCTGGACGACGTCCCTGGACCAGTTGGGAACCACTGGTCTAGAAGACTTGTCAAGGGACCTGTTGAGCTTATTTTCAGGTTTATACATGTGTTTAGTTTTCCTGACATTAGCATGTAGCTACATGTAATAATATAACATTTTATTCATAAGTGGCTCTCAAGACGCCTAAGGACACTTTACAAAACTGGATAAGACAGTCAGTACATGATAAAAGTTGATAAGCAATAACAAAGCAACAACAGCAGATAAAAATAACATAATATTCATAAAACATATTATGAAACACTAGGAAAGGCTTTTCTAAAAGATGACTTTTCAGTTGCGACTTAAAGGAAGACACCAATGTGCACTGACGCAGACCCTGGGGAAGAGTATTACACAGATTAGGGTCAGCTACACTAAAGGCCCTGTCACCCACAATACGGAGACTGGAAGGGGGAATCGAGAGTAAGTGGGCATCAGAGGAACGGAGTGAACAAGGAGGTGTGTAGGAATGGAGAAGATTGGAAATGTAGGGCAGCGCCATGCCACGGAGAGATTGTACTTGCAGCAAGGGAATGACTACAACAGGAGTATAGCAATACTTTCTACCATGAAAATTCAGACATGTTTGTATGTTCCTGCAGGAATTCAATATAGTGATAACATATTTCTCTAACGTTAGCATGTTGCTACATGTAGCAGTGTAGGCTAGGTAATGTAAACATTTGTAGTAGCGAGCCTGGAGCAAATGACCATATCAAGAAATTGATTATACAATGACGTTACCTTGTTTCGAAAGCAGAAAAAAGCATTGGATATTGTAGCCTATTCAGAGTGGTATATGAAGCCTGAGGTCTTTGCTCACAGGGATTACCTTTACACATTTACCTCATTATTTGTAACTTTGGCCATGTTTAACGTCAACATCCGACACTATAATATATATGTATACAACAGAAAATAAGTAAAAGCAAGATGTTGTCTAGAGTAACTTCGGCAAATGATAAATTCATCAGTGTGCACCCAGGTGAGAATAGTCACGCTGCAGCTATTTGGCTATGACGCATTATAATGGATCCCACTGCGTACTGTGATGGGCCAGTACTCGTCAGGCTGACACATCAAGGTCAGAAGGTCGTGGTTAGGGCTAGTACGAGCCAATCTTGTATAGTCCCTGAGATTAAAGTGGTCAATTTATCTTAGCATAGTTAGATTAATATTTTCAGTTTTTAGTATGCGTAAAGCTGCTGAATTCACACTGTGTACATACATTTTATTAGAATAGCTAGCCTTGGCACTGTTAGGACACCCAGGAACGTACACCTGGGTATAAATAGCCACATTGGTTGCTTACACCCTGGGTGTAAAGAGCATTGCTTGCTGTGGACACCTGGGTGCTAAGAGCATCTGCCTAAATTCATACTGTATACTAAGTTTGGGAATGTAGTATTATGAGATCATTATATTCACATTTACCTAACATAAAAAGACACATATATATGAAATACATTCTCAAAGTCAAGTGTTGGCTCTTTGATTTTCCATCTAATGAACAATTTCACATTACAGTTACCATTTTATTTGGGTAGGACATTCAGATTTGAGGACCTGCACCCCCAACCAGGGCTCATATTACTGTGGCTCTTACTCAGGCTGCAGTGCAAAGATCATAATTACCTGCTAGTATCAGAATATATTTATGATTAGCTTGTCTTTAACTTATATAAGCACCTGCAGCATCTTCACAGCCCAATTTCTCCACTGTAAAAACTATATATGCTGTGACAGTTTTAAAAAATCCATCCTGTACTAACTTTGTTTTGTTGTGAAGACAGACAGCCTCGTGTAAACAGGTTTGTGTCGGGTTACCCCTTTGTGGTTAGGTCACGCTGCGCCTGTCTGAATAACACAAAGATTCCACCTAGATGACAATGCAGAGCACAATACAGAGGCTCCTGTTTACAAATAGCATCCATGCCTTTAGCACCTACGAGCCCGGACCAGTCATCAACCATCTTCAGATCCTGGTCCGGTTAAATCTAGTACATTCAGTAACCAGAGGGATAATAAAATGTTTAAATCATAGAGTTAATAAATGTAATTATTTCATTATTTTACATGACTTGTTGTTGTCCAGTAATGGTGTTACCTCAAACAGAGGTGAGTATACTTGTTTTCAGCTGACAGCCATGTTGCCTCCTGAAATAAATAAATAAATAAAAGCCAAAGTTCACCAACACAGACATTTGACCTTCCAATCGTTGATAGGCAGACAATGCGACAATGAATTTGCTTTGCAGTCGTGACTGGCGGATTGTGGCGTTGTCCGTCTGTTCCAGACAGTGTTGTCCAGACAGACAGACAGACAGAATGGTGAGATAACATAAACACAGACAAGAGACATAACACTTCATTCACAAAAGCTCTATTCCATCACAGCTATTTGGGTCAGTCACTTGACCATTATTGTGTCCTGTCAGTTCAGCGCTGAGCAAAAAGCATGCCAGACTCGACTCAGACTGCTTTCCATGCTGTTATTTCCCTAAGGTCAAACCAGATGGGTATTGGGGCTGCACATAGACGTTTTAACACCATATTTGGATGTTTTTCAAATGTAAAGTGAAATATTGCTTTACGCTATTTGGGACAGCATGATTAAAATAGTGAATAGTGATGATTATCCTAACTAAACAGCAACAAATCAAAACATCAGCAAATTTATTTTCATGCATTTATTGGCAACACTGCATTTCAGAGAGTACAACTGACTGTTCACAAAGGAGTGATTATAAATGTTATTAAAGGTGAGATACAGGATCAAGCAACAGTTACACATCTGCTGCACATCTAGCTGTGAATAAGTCAGGTCTAACTAGTTGAAGTCCACTTCCAAAGCACTCATTGTCACATCCCACAGCGTGTTAGAAGTCCAAGAGGTGTCGATTGAGAGTAAGGTTGTTGAAATGGGTGATCCGGAAGAGCGCCGTCGTCAGTTACCTGGAGATGTCAGCCCTCATGCTGGTGCATGCAGGTGCTAAGACCGCACAGCACAGCATCTGAAAATGAGCACAGTGCAACTTAAGTTAACCTCACAATTAGCAGTCATTTCCAAAGTTTTGTCTTTGGCACAGGCCTACCTGTATCTCCGAGGGCAACCGTGATGACCAACAATGTACTCCTGGGCATGGCAGAACCGTCTGCAGAGTCCTCTATACCCACATGTCCAATACTGCATTTCTGGATCATTGCCTGCAGAAAATTATAAAAGAATCACATATATTTTTCCATGTTCCTGATGACTTGTTGACCTTTTTTCATTATCACAATAAATCAATCTTAAAAAGAAGTTAGCACAACTGTAATTGCTTTCATGGTTAACAAAACTGTCAAGCTGTGATTTCACAATTCTGTTTCACGTCTCCTCTGAGCCACACAAACAAGCCCAGTAATGAGTGCAGCAGTGTAGCCGGAGCATTTTGACACACCATGATTCACTTGATCAGACCTCACACAGTAAGAAAAATCGGTGTATCCATCAATGCTTACCCTCCCCGACGGCGAGCATCAGGAGAAGCACGAGGAGAACCAAGCTCAGTCCCTTCATGTTTTGGTACCAATAAGCTTTCAGACAGTGTTGTTGACAGGCTGATGCTGCATTTATACAGCATTTCAACCACGGGGGAGGAGTCCGTCCTGCTCTGTCCAAATCACAATAACAAAGTATCACTGAATGATCCCAGTCTGAGGGCTGAAGGTCAGGACTATCAGCTTACTCAGCTCACTCAACCGCCCCAGCTTCTTGAGAATTAAGATTGCTTTTATGCATTTTACAAAAAAACATGCTGTTATTTTTTGTGCTAAGTGTACAGAGCAAAACTTTATTATTCAAACTGCTCTGTGTTTTGGAGATACTGTGAATGATCTGTACTGTTCACCAACACAAAATGAAACAGGGACAGCTGTTTGGTTTTGTACTTACATACATAAGGACTCCTTCAAAAGAGCAAGCCCTCCAAAAGTTATAATTATAGGTGAAATACTGACTAATTGTTTTAGACACAGTAAGCAGTACAATTCTGTCTGTCCTGCTGTGTTTTCACTGCTGCCCTCTGTTCGACCACTGCTCTGCCCACATCTGAATATGGCAGTAGTTGGTGTGTTATTGCTGATGCTGTGAAACTACAATCAAACAGCACAAAACACGCTGCTCCAGTGACACAGGGGAGGATTGTTAACAATACAATAACAACACAAGGCACAGACACACAGATATGTACTTGTGTAGCATGCCCCCTAGTGCATACGTAAAGATGTTTGCTTGCTTGTTTATTCTCTCTCAGACACACATATGTACAGATGAACCACCTTAAGGGGACAAATCATGATCCAGTCTGTGATTATTCAGTCTAAAGGATGTTTTTACAGCTCTATTTGTTTGGGCCTGGACAGAAAAACAAGAGGAGGCTAGTACTGTGCTCAGCATCAGAATAAAGCACAGGGCAATGAACAACCTGCTAAATTTAAAAGCACTTTGCCTTCTTCAAGCTTTCCCATCTCAAATCCCATGACGGCACATGTGTCATTAAAATATAAAAAAGATATATTACTTTCTTATTAAATTATAAAAGTGATTAAAACGAATTATTAAAATATATTATTATTACTAACATATATCATTGCTTTTTATTTTTAATTTATTTCATTTTATTTTATTTTATTTCATTTTTGGAAATTTTGTAAAAATGTGATTAATTTCAAAGTAATGTAGAAATTATTAATCTATTTATTTATTTATTTTGCCAGTGGATGACCTACAGAATGCTGATTTAAGGTTACTGTAAAATTTAAAATAAATTTTAAAAAATGCTTATAGACGTGTTAGAAGTAAAAGTCCTACATTCAAAATCTTACTTAAGTAAAAATACATAAGTATTAGCAACAAATTGTACTTAAAGTATCAAAAGTAAAAGTATTTATTTTGGAAAATATGCCTACTCAAAGTGTTGCATTTATTATACACATATTTTTATTGGATTTTACTCCTAATTCATAATCCATTTGCATCTGAATGTTGTCAATACATATTTTATAAAAACAGACATATAAAATGTTGATCCGGAAAGTAATTAGTAATAAATGCTATCAGATAAATGAAATGGAGTATAAAGTAGCCCATAATATTAATCTTTGAATGACAGTAGAGAAGAAGTGTAAAGCAGGTGGTAGCAGGCAGTAGCTTAGCCCATAGGGACTTGGGTTGGGAACCAGAGGGTCGCCAGATCAAGTCCCTGTCTAGACCAAATATGAAATGGTAGTTGGAGAGGTGCCAGTATGCCTCCTGGGCACTGCTGAGGTGCCCTTGAGCAAGGCACTGAACCCCCAGCTCCTTAGGGCACCTGTCCATGGGCAGCCCCCTTGCTCTGACATCTCTCCATTTGATGCTTGTATAGGTCCTGTTAGTGCATGTGTGTGTATTTCGGGCCTGTGTGTATATGACAACAGAGTGAAAAAATTGAATTTCCCCTAGGAGATTAATGAAATATATCTTCTTCTTATATAATATAAATACTCAAGTTAAGTTAAAGTGTTTTTGTACTTAAGTACAATAGGCTACTTGAGTATTTAAACTTAGTTTCACTCCACCACTATACCTCTCTGGTACACAGGGTGGCAGTGGATATTTTACATGCTGGTTTTTCAACACAGCAAAGAAAAACTCTGCTCATCTAGAAAAGGACACTGTACTCTCAACAGCTCACTTCATCCTTCAAATTACAGGGAAGCATCCAATTGGTTTCTGTGATCATTGCCAGGTACCACAAACTGTAGAGCAGGTGCTTGTTAGTTGCAGAAAATATGTAACAGAGAGAAATGACATGATGGAAGAAATGAAAGGGTTAGTGCAAACAGGAGCAGGAGTAAAGAACACATTGGAATGTGGTGGAATGTAAGGCCCAATAATGTAATAATTTCCAGAAAATGTAATAAAACCAATGATGTAATAACTTGACCAATAATGTTATAAAATATCCTGAATGATACTTTAATAACATAACAAAGAACTGTGCCATAAACTTAAGTGGAATCACATATCTAACCCAAACCAAAATGCATATCGAAGCAGTACTGGTATAACAACGGGTCAATGTTACAAGATCTATAGTTAATAGATCTCTACCCATTTCCTGCTTGTTGTTTCTTTCCCAAACTATTAAGGGAGTTCACTTGTGCTGTTTGACTGTATTTATTTACACAAGATATTTATTAGGTTTATATTTAGGTCTGTTAACTCCCCTCTACACAAAATTTCATAAGATCAGGTGAGGCAAGGGAGACATTTCATTCCTAATAATCACTGGTGACTCAGAAGACTAAGAACATTTCATGGACATTAAATCAACCATTTTCCTTTCATTGCTCACTTGTGTAACATCAGCAAACTATTGCAGATTTAGTCATCTTCTGATAGCGTCTAATCTATGAGCCACTTTGTTCTAATAGAGGATCCTTGCACAATGACACAATCAGCATTTAGCATGGTTCATTTCCCACTGATAGGGCTTTTAGTTTAATGCATCTTTGCCTGCTAACAATATACCATTTACCATTTACTGTAAATTTCAAATTCTACATAAAGCCTAAAGTTTACATTTTCCAACATGAAATCAGTGTCACGTTTTTTTTTTTTATTAGCTAACATGACACTAACAGCATTATACATTTTGCACACTTGTACATTTCTGAATTAAAAAAGCATACTTCTTTTCATTATTACATTATCTGTTAAAATGATTACATCATTCATTTCATTTTTGTAAAAATGTTATTACAATATCAGTCAAGACATTTTATCATATTATTGGTCAAGTTATTACATTATTGTGTTTTATTACATTTTAGGGGACTTTAAGTGCAACTTTTACAACATTTTCAGGTGTTTTTATATTTTTAGAAGCTTATTACATTATTGGATGCTACATATAAGTAGATAGGGCAGAAGATGCTTGTTCATGATGAAGCTCTAGACACTGCAGGAGTTAACTATCTCCAGAAGATGGCCGTATTGCAGCACTATGGATACAAGCTGCTGTAAAAACCCAACGAAGAAGACTCTGATCATCTGCGCATGCGCACGTCGTACAGCTGCCGCCGATAACAACAACAGTCTGGACGGTGTGCCCTATCATTCCAAGATGGCGGACCTCCTAGGCTCAATCTTAAACTCAATGGAAAAACCTCCAACAGTCGGCGACCAGGAAAGCCGACGAAAGGCTCGAGGTACAAAATGTTACACCTAAATAACGACTCGTTTCGCGTTAGTTTGAAACGGATGAAACTGATTAAATACGGGACTTAGACGTGTGTGAAAATTAGAAGGACAGGGGAAGAGGGCATTTCTGGTGCTGCCATTGGACGGTTGAGCTTTCAAGTAAGCCCCGTTGGCCCGGGTTCAGCACCGCATGTGCTGCAGTCTGTCTGCCGCTGAGGTCAGAGTCTGGATTGGTGTTGATGTGGGAAATGAAGTTTTCAGAAGCACTACTGAAAATGGTTCACTGTTTTCGAAGCAGTCAAAATGGCGATATAGATCCGCTGGCCAGCTCCTTAATGTGTCTTTATGGATTAAATCTGAGCGCATGCTCTAACAGTGAGAATACAGGTGGCTCTGCTGTTACTGTAAAACCTGCTGAAAGCTCTCTGTAAAAAACCAGCACTGTTTTATCTGCTGCAGCCTCCTGGATGTTGACATAGAAAACAAGTTACCTCTGAGTATTCACAGCCCTCTGCCTTTAGATATAATTTTCTTCTAAGCCCCTGTTATTTCCATTGAGTATCAGTTTTAGCCACCTCCTCTTTATTTACTTTGCTATTAGCTCAGGCTATGGGCATTTTAGTCAATAACAGTAGATAAAAGTTAATAATATAAACAATATTTGTACATAATTCCTATATTTGTTCATGCATAGTGATAAATATTATAGACAGATAGTGTTGGGAAGGTTACTTTTGAAATGTAATAGGTTACAGATTATTAGTTACCCTGATGAGACTTACATTTATAAAAAGTAATGTAACATTATATTTGGTTACTTTTGGATCCCTTTTCTAACAAATGCTTTAAACTGGGCAACAAAACTGAAAAGTCCTAAAACCATAGTTCATAAATGTTACACTTGAATTTGTCCCAACAGCTTTGCTGACCCACGTTGCCCAGATATATGCCGAAAGACGGCATTCCTGCGCAGCAAAAGATGACAAAAAACCACAAACTAAATGAATGTTATATTCTACATATAAGGTTTTTATTGAAAATAATATATTTGGGTATAAGCCCTTTGTAATCAGCAACATTTTGATAAGTAACTGTTATTTGATTACATCATTTTGTTCTCAGTAACTAACAGATTGCACCTTCCATTTATTTTGTAATTTAATTACGTAACTATGCTACACGTGACACTGATGGATTGATGGTAAACCCAAAGCAGCATCTTTACCTTAAGGCTCCAATTCAAAATACATTTTGGAAAACATTATAATATTTCCTGTTTGCAGATCTCATGTGAAAACTGTACTTTATGTGAGCCCAGTTCAGGATTTAAACTCTGGCAATGCTGAGTGGAGCGTGGCTGCAGCTAAACAAACGTCATCCAATGTTCAGTTGTTGTGAAGACATAACCACAAGACGGCGGTGATAAAAACTGACCAAATCCGTTTCATTAACTGTTATGAGTATGCCTACCAATAAAACATCAGAGGCTGTTTGCCTGTAGACACATGCAACAAATAATGGGATTTGAGTCACTCTGTTACTTGCCCTCAATGATCTGGAAATGTGGTTTTGGGATTACAGGAAGTCTGTCTCTTGATTAGGCTTTTTGCGATTTAAGTCTTAAAAAGAATATGAGAAGGCCGGTTGTTGCTGTAAGCCTACGTGATCTGTGTTTACAACGGAAAGTTTTAATGCTATCGGACACAAACAAACCACATGAAGACTTTAAATTCTGTCCTTTTTTAAGAGCAAGCAGCAAGACTCAAGAAGATGGAGGAAGACGAGAAAAGAAAGAAAGCAGAGTTCAGGAAAAAGGTGAGAGCTTGGGTGTCACATCTAAAACACACTGACTGTACTGCACTGTTATTATTTATCACATGCAGAATCACGGACTGTGCCTCCCTGTATCTCTTCTTTAGATGGAGAAACAAGTGTCGGATTTCATTCAAGACAGTTCACAACAGAAACAAAAGTACAATCCTATGGGGAAGATTGAAAGGAGTATATTGTAAGTAGTGATTACTGCGGATGATAAGCTCCTTTGTGGAATAAACATGACATGTTTCAACACAGGCTAACAGCTATTTACATGTCATTCCTCCCTATCTCACAGGCATGATGTTGCAGAAGTGGCAGGTCTGACTTCTTTTTCTTTTGGAGAGGATGAGGAGAGTCGTTATGTCATGCTTTTCAAGAAGGTTTGGATACTTTGTTGTTTAATCCAGTTTTAGATATCAAAGTAATGTGAGGAAATGTGACTGATTTCCACCTCGTGCTGTGGCAGGAGTTTGCTCCGTCGGATGAGGAGCTGGAAGCCTATCGCAAAGGAGAGGAGTGGGATCCCAAGCTGGCAGAGCAGCGGCGCAGATTAAAAGTAAGAGTGGATGCTCACAAAGCATCACTTTAACAGATTTAAGCTGGCAATGTTACATATTCAGTGTCTGAAAAGGGGCTGAATACATACAAAAAAGTCTCATTACTATTATCAAGCAGCAGAGTGTCAAAATTGACGTCATGAGACATTTATGCTTTTAATTATCTCATTTATTTATAACGTTCTTACATTCAGACAGATATTATTATACATTTCCTGAGTTAAGAGGAAGTGGTTCTCTGTAGAGCTGCAATTTTGTACAGACATTGAACACTCATACGGGGAGTGAGGAAAACTGATCAACATTAAGAAATGCAATTATATGACATGCTGTGTGTTCAGGATAGTGCCTCGACTTAGATTGAATTAATCAGAAAAGTTTGTCCTTGGCCACGGGTATCATTTTATCATGTTCTACTTCAAATTCTGCACATACAGTATGATTACATTCTTTGTATAACTGTTTCATCCTGAATGTCTATTCTGTAGTTTTACACCGATTGCATGTTCCCATCCATAGTCTGACTTGCCAGATGTAAGCCTGCCATTGGGTCGCTGATTTTGACTGGCATTTTTTCTTCCCTCTGCTTTCTGCGTGTTACCGTTTCCAAATCCCCTCGCTATGGGAAACAACAACACCCTCCAAGCTAGCAACATGCTAAAAAAATGGTTTGTTAAGGTGAAAATTTGAGTCGTGCTTTTCCTGCTTTTGGTGAATTGCTATAAAGATCTACAACGAACTTTTGATTGCACCTTGTACTAGCCCAGACTCTGACTCACAGAACTCTCATGCCTGATGTTGATCAGTTCTGACATAGCCAGTCAGAGATGATTTGCCGCTTCTCACCCTGGCAGCATCATGCGCCACTGACATTACCTTTTTTGTAGTTAATTAGTTAGTCAGTTTATTGACACAAACAACATACTTGGGTCCAAAAAATATACACAAAAAAAATCATATATAAGATAAACCCAGTAGTAAAAACATTAAAAAGTAATACACAGAGTCCCATCATTCAGTAGAGGCCTGCTGGTGCTCAAATACCGCAAGACACTAAGATTCTGTTATCAGTCTCCACGAAGAGTGAGCTCTGTTCAGTAGAGTCATGTCCATATTTCTCACGGACATCCTGTGTAAGAGGGCACACAAGTATATGTTCTTTATTTTGTATGCCAGTCTTACAGGAACACACTTCTTGTTGTGGTGACACAAGGCTCCACCTCCTCAGTTCCCCTCACAATCTGTGAGAGGATAACTGGAATCATGTAAAAGTTAATCTCAGATGGTCTTCAATGTAGGGTGTACTGCTGGTATAAAGTGGATGAAGAGATAAATCTGGGTTGATGGCTTGGTAGGTGTGGTGTCTTGTTCCCTCTTTAGATCTTGATTTTTCAGTCATCTCTCTACAGTCACTCTCAATGTGATCTTGCTGTTCATGTACAGCTCTGTTCCACCTCACAAAAGCTTCTGTGATATCGTGGTAGTAATGTTCTTCTAGAGCCACATACAGCCAGCAAATCGTCTGTGTGAAGTCCAGTGAGCTCTTCCAGAGCTGAAGTGTAGTCACGCTTCACCTCTAGGGCATGATTATCAAATTATGTTTGTCGTTTTTATCAGCAAAAGTTGAATCACATAGTGACATACGACTGTTAATGTCCTTTTGCAGGGCCATTTTAATGACAGTGCTTGCCTTCCTATGTACAAATGTTCTATTAAAACAAGTTGACCCCTGACACAACTTTGCAAGGGCACCATCGCTGCATCCTGGGCGAAGTGCTGCCCAAGACAATTGTGATTAGTTTTAAGAAACAAAAACTAGTGTTTTTCCCCCATAGCAGAAAGATAATTGGTGATTCCAGACCTTTCTCTAGCGCTGACACAGTGCTGTGGAGTTAGGTCTGACTATGTGAGATTAGTCTGTCCAGCGAGAGTGATTCCTCCTCTGTTGACCTTGCTAAGGTTTCTCCCATTTTTATGCTGTTAATGGATTTTTGAGAGGAGTTTTCCCTTATCTGAATCAAGGCTCTAAGGACAGATTGTAAAGCCCCTTGAGTCAAATTTGTGATATTGGGCAATATAAATTGACCTGACTATCATTATGATGCTGCATTTTGTTAAATGTAATGTTATGTGTTCTCTCCTTGGAAACATCTGTTAATGAACACCACTTGACAATTCATTAAATTCACTTCTCACATCATGCCACCTTCTAAAGGACAACTATTCCAGGGTGATGTCAATTTTGGCATTTTCTTACATATTTTATTTTGTAGTTTATATGCATAATCTACAGCTGACATTGGGAGGGATGTTGAAATATGTTAATTCATTACTGAAGAAGAAGCTGGTCAGGCAGGCTGAGGGAGGACAGATGCATATAAATATGTGTTTTACATTTTTATTGACAAGTGACTCCAAGAATGCATTTCATATTCCAGCTTGATGATATATAACTATGTATCAGGGTTTAATTTGTCCTTGAGTTTCCGTCACAGTCTCTGACTTTTTCTTTTCCTCTTCGCTGCAGGAACAGGCTGCATTGGAAGAAACAGCATCCAGTGAGACAAAGAAGACAGAAACATGTCCCAACTCCAACTACAGAGACAAGTACAGTCACCTGATTGGCACCTCAGCTGCGAAAGATGCAGCGCACACACTAGAGGCCAACCGGGCATATGGCTGTGGTGAGTATATGTTGTTGCTCAGATCACTGTACTGCTTTGTCACACTTTAAAGGACAGTTTGGATCTCTCGATGTGGGGTTGTATGAGGTATTTATTCATAGTTGTGTGTTACCTATAGTAGTTGTCAGCACACCCGCAGTTCAGTGAAGCTAGCAGGAGAAGCACCACGGAAGCTACATTTAGGCTCCCTAAAAAAGTCTCACCTAAAAAAAATGAGTATCAGTTTAAGTGTACACTATGTTTAGAATATTTTTACCACTTTACCTTGCTGTCAGACAGCGATTTTCGATGGGGAAGTGAAGGAGTTATATTGCTCTCTTCAAAGCCAGACTCCATTGAGAAAAACATCATTTTTACATTGCTGAACACAGGAGCTGCTGGTCTACCATTGCCTCGATCAGTTAGTTTGTTTGTGTTACAGTGTGACTTTGGTGTTTAGAAAGGGTTAGTTTGGATTCATCAAAGTCACACAATAACACAGACAAATTAACTGATTAAGGCAGCAGTGGAACAACAGTTCCTGTGTTCAGCAAGCTTAAATTGCTGTTTTTGTCAGTGGAGGCTGGTAGCTTTGACGAAGGCATAGGTGGAGAACTGAAACCATTAACGGCTTCCCTGTCGGAACAGGCTGTCTGCTTCAAGGTAAAATGGTTGCTTAGCTTCCGTGGCACTACTGCTGCCTGCGTCTCCAAATTGGGGGTGTGCTGACCGCCATCTACTGCAGGTAATACTCTGACTATGGATAAATACCTCATACAAGCCCACTTCAAAAAATCTGAACTGTCCCTTTAAGTCACACCAGCAGCTGTGGCTCAGAAGGTAGAGCAGGCAGTCCACTAATTGGAAGACCGGTGGCTTGATCCCCAGTTCTTCTAGTCCGCATGTTGAAGTATCCTTGAGCAAGATACTGAACCCCTAATTGCTCCTGTGAGTGAGTGTGTTAAAAACTGAGGAGCAGGTGGGGCCTTGTGTGGAAGCCTTGGCCACCAGAGTATGAATGTGTGTGTGACTCATAATGTTAAAAAGCATTTGAGTGGTCTGAAGTCTAGAAAGGTGCTATTCAAGTGCAGGTCCATTAACACCACTGTTCCCCCTATGTCTCATTTTTAACTCATTATGTCGGTGTTTTTCTCTCCCAGTGCCGGTGGCCAACAAGAGGGACACTCGCTCCATAGAAGAAGCCATGAACGAAATCAGAGCAAAGAAGCGGCAGAAGCAAGAGGACGACTCGAGCGCACACAGCAGCACTTCCTGAGTGTCCACCATCTCTTTGTCTACCGTTGTGTGGGTGGGTGTGCGCGTGTGTGTGTGTGTGTGTGTGTGTGGGCACATTAGCGCGTCTGTGTGCTCGGTCTAATTCATCCTATAATGCAATATCTTGTACTTCAGACATTTAAAAGTATAACTTATAATGACAGGTGTTGAATCAAGTATGTTTGTCGCTCTGTGAATTTTGGAGTCGTGAAACCTTGTTTAGTGGAGGATCCTCAGGTGAGTCTGATCCAGGAGCTGGATTAATATACATGTTTTGACATTTGCTTGTGACGTTCTGTCAATTATCAAGCTTCTCACACGTGATTGGACCCTATGCGTTATGAGAAACCTGTTTCGATTACCAAACAATGTGTTTGGGTGTGAAGCTACTTAAAAACACACGATATCTTCAGACATCATTTTTAAAAGTCAGTTTGTCAGTGATTGACATTTTTAATGCACATGTGCAGTTACAGTCCTACGTGACATTTTTATCATTAAAGTATTGACAGTTTTGAGCCGTGGCCAGGCCAGATAAAAAGTGTGGCTAAAAAATCCCACCGACAGTTTTTCCAAATCTCCAGTGCAGCTTTTAAAAGGGAAACAGGAATGCCGTCTAACGACCAGCTTTTGGTTTCATTTGTTGGGTTGTTGTTTTTTTTCTTAGTCTCAACCTGTTTCAGATCTTTGTAAAGTTGGAAGCATGCCATTTCCTCCATTTCAAGAGGAAACTCATTTTAGAAAACCCCATTTTGTGGATTTTAGGAATCTGTAATTAAGTCAGAGATTTTCTTTGTTTCTATACATCTGCACCGACTGTGAATTCAACTGTTACTCCAGACTAAATGTTTTATCATTAAGCCACACGATGGCTGGCAATAGGCATCACAGCAGGGAGCAGAGGTAGCAGACTCATTGTAAGAACATTGGTCACAACTCATTTGTTTGTAAGTCTCTCGGCATCTTGACGTCTGTTCTAACAAGGTTGCACTGTTTTATCCCCCCATGTGTGTTAATAAATGGAGAACAGTATAAGACCTTTGTCTCTATGTTGCACTCATTTCTGCACCACCTACTCTGAATTTTAGCTGTTTTCAGACTGGTTTTGGTGTCTTATAAAGAGTTGAATCTGCATTATTAAGTGGTAACATTCATTATCATTGAATGTAATAGAAGATAGCATAATGACTTACTCACAAGTGCCCTCACTGGTCATCTACTGCACACAGTCCTTACCTAAAGTTCAGTGTAACAGCTACACACGTGTGTATTTACATATCTAACAGGTTCTCTCATGAGAAGACCAATAAACAAAACATGTAATGGGGGTTACTTGGCAGTAGTGCAATGTAACCAAGTACATTTATTTAAGTGGTACTTTCCTTGAGTACTTCCATTTTAGGCTGCTTTATCTTTCTACTACTACATTACATTTCAGAAGGAGATACTTTACTTTGTACTTTGTTTTTACTTCAGGAAATATTTTTATTTTACTTGTACTTTTTTTTTTTTTACTTAACTATATTTCAGGAGGAAATATTTTACTTTTTACTTTCTTTTAACTTTATTTAAAACAAAAATTTTACTTCTACTTGTACTTCTTTTTACATCATTTCAGAAGGAATTTTTTATTTTATTTTGTACTTTTTAATTTTACTACATTTCAGCAGAAAATGTTTAATCTTTCTGTACTATTTATTTTTTTTATTTTACTACATTTCAGATTTTTTACGTTGTCCTTTTTTAATTCATTTAAGAAGGAAATATTTTAATTTTGCTTGTACTTTTTTTATACTATACTATATTTGAGAAGCAAATATTTGTACTTTTTGAACTTTTTTCAGAGGGAAACTATTTTATTTTGTACTTTAAAAAATACTGTTTATATTACATTTACTGTTTTTTTTCTAAACTTCATTTCAGAGGGAAACAGTTTAATCTTTTTGTACTTTTCATTTACTTAACTACATTTCAAAAGAAAGAAAATATTTTCATTTTCTTTTGTATGTTCTTTTATACTTCATTTAAGGAGAAAACATTTTTATTTTATTTTGTTTTTTTCCCCTCACATTAAACATTTAATAAGGAAATATGTTACTTTAACTTTGTATTTCTCTAACCACTACATTTATCTGACAGCTGTAGTAACCATCTCATAAAATGTGATGCATTGTTACAGACTGCACTATAATATATAGTTAAAATGATGTCCATTTCAACCAGCTAAAATATTAGAATGCATTTTAATGTATTTGTATTGTTTTTTATTACTTTATTGATTTATTTTATCAACACTTGTATTGAGTTCTTCATTAACTCTTTTCATCATACAGTATAAATAAAACAAAGGACATACCATACCATAAGCATCAAATAAGCCCATAAATCCAATTCCAGTAAGAATAAAAATATTTATTTCATATAATAATCAATAATAATAGCCATACAGTGTATTACAGTGTAATGAGCACTTTGACCTTTGATGTTTTAATTACTTTTAGCTGACTTTTTTCTGAGGTAAAATCATTAATGCAGGATTTACTTGGGATCGAGTTGTATAGTGAGAAATCGCTACTTGTACATAGTCTAAGTAAAATATGTCAGCACCTCCTTCACATCTGTTATTTCATCACTCCACATCAAGTCTATTTCAGGGTCATGTCATCATGCCCCTCTGAGCCAGCGCTACCTTTTGTGTCCTGAAGGGGGCGCCGTAGATCAACCAAGAAAAAAGTTTAATGTTTTTTTTTTTTTAATCCTTGCCTCACACTGTCCTGCAGTTTGTGTCCTGCAGAAACACACTTATTGCGCGCTGAGACTCAGTCACGCACATGTAAAAAATGAAGTCCATGTTTTTGTTCTTCTTCATCATTTGGTTTGCAGATGCAGAGCTGAAACCCCGGAAAGGTAAGAGCAGGCACGGCTGATGCTTTATTCTGTCCTCATCTAACGTGTGGGGCTTAAATAAGGAAAAGCATGAGAATGTGACTCAGATAAGGAGAGGTTCAGTCGGAGTTTCAGCCCAGACTGACCTGACATGTTAAGATTTACATCCTCTGTTGCTCCAAACATGACTTTAGAGTTTGGGGTGAGACTTATTTATCTCATTCTGTCACTAGAGAAAGTTAAACTTGTGTTTATCTTAATGTGCTGAAGTTGAGTCAGAGGCATTTGTTTTCCTCTGGTTTGCATTACATGGAGCTGACTGTCGCTTTGACTAAATGTCTCTGAGAGATGTTTTAAATATCAGTTGACATGGACATGCCTTAGTTTTGCTGTTCGGATCATCTGCGCCACATGTAGCTCATCCTCCTCATTTCTGACACCCAGGACCCGGGGTGGTTTGTACTTTCAAAGACAAGTCATACAGCCCTGGAGACAGCTGGCATCCCTATCTGGAGCCTTTCGGATTCATGTTCTGCATGCGCTGTGTCTGCACAGAGGTACCTCTAAGCAAAGTTTATCACTGCTGAGCAAACATTTTAAAGGAATATTACACTCAAATTGCTCCACTCTCTCCAGCTCTGCTGACACAGTGCTTGTAAACTCCTTTTTGCTTTCTTAGACAGGCCATGTGAAATGTAACACAATCAAGTGTCCTGCTCTGTCATGTGAAAATCCAGTAGCTGAGCCTCAGCAGTGTTGTCCGAGATGCACAGGTACACTGATGTTCTCTAACACCTTGTCAGCTCTGAGTCTTTAGAGGTGACTTTAAAGCCTCCTGTCATGTGTGATGTGCACTCCTCAGATGAGCCCAGGATCCCTGCAGGTCTGAGAGCTTCGGTGAAATCCTGCAGGTATAATGGAAGTGTGTATCAGCCAGGAGAGACCTTCACAAAGCTTGACCTCTTCCCATCCAAGCAAAGCAATCAGTGTGTTATGTGCACGTGCTCTGTAAGTTACACCTCATTTCATACTTTAATTCATCTGGTGAAAGTCTATGGTAAACTACATGCATGCAGTATGGAAGCATTTTAACGTCTGTATGGTTTTACGTGAGCTCAAGTTCTTACCCTACATATGGCAACATTTCATCAGTGTACTGCTCGTCAAAGCAAAGTTACCATGTGCTTTATAGACAAAAAAAACCCCCAAAGAAATTGAAAAGAATAAAACGGAAAAATAGCAGATATTTCAGATATATCTTATCTTAAATAAACTCAGTCCAAAATAATAAGTACCGTACAACTTCAATTAAACGCCCAGTCCCTTTTACAAGCCCGGTGTGGCTTTACATTTTGACACATAAACGCCTGTCTCAATTAGAGGCCTGGTCTGGTTGCCAAGCAGTTCACTTTTTCTAATAGACATTCTGAACCGGGTTTAAAATCAGTAATTTTACCGTGTAGAACATGGGAGCTGCTGTTTGCTGCTGGTTGTTGCCTCACTTGGTTAGTTTGTGTTATTGCGTGACGTAAAGGTTTAATTTGGATTTACCAGACAGCATAGATAATGGCTTCAGTTTCCTGTTGAATAGTGCTGTCTGCGGCAAGGTAAAGTGATGAAAATATTGTAAATATTGCATACACTTAAACCGACTGATTTTTTTTGGTGGCTAAAATACGTTTTGCTGCTGCCCTCATCCATAGCAGTTCATTGCTTAGCTTCCATGGCCAGCTTCTCCAACCTGGTGGCATGTCAACTGCCATCTAACATATACTATTAATAATTACCTCATACAACCCCACTTCGAAAACTCAGAACTATTCCTTTAAAAGAGGTGAAAAATCAAATAAAATCTGCTTTAACTACAAGATGTACATTAAATAAATGTGTTAAAAACTTGTAATGCATGAAGAGCATCTCTGCTCACTGCTTTACAATATAGCTGCTAATGCTGCAGTGAAAGTGGAAATGGTGGGTCAAGTTCTATTTAATTTGTAGCTGGTAAAACCATCTTGCTTTAGTTTGTGTGCTGGCTGAGCTTGGTCGTGACTTGTGATCGACACAAGACAATGGATGAAAGGTTTAATTTAGAGAACCAACTGAGACTTAATAAACTTTAATGTCCCCAGAGGGGCAATTTGTGGTCCAGCCCAGTAAACAATAAACCTAATGTAAACACAGAACAACAAGACAACAATGGAAGTCCGTGATTATGAACTGTCAGTAAATTCATAAGAACATATTTTACACATCGTTCTGTATTCCAACTTGTCCCCCCGGCCCCTCCACTGTCTGTGAGTTCACCTCAGCCCAACTTAGCCTTTAACCAAAGGCAGATATCTGAGAGGAAAGTAGAAGTTCAGCCAAAATTGACATCACCCTGGAGTTGTCCTTTAAAAGGCCGCATGATGTGAGAGGTTAATTTTATGAGTTGCTAAGTGGTGTTCATTAATGAAAGTTTCCACGGAGACAACACATAACAGTATACTTAATGAAAAGATACCCAGTAAAAAAATTTTTTACAGCAGTCCTACGAATCATGTTCATCCTCATACATTTCTTCCCTGGAGCTCATAGTCAGTATTCAGTAAAACATCCTCGCAGCTTTACTTAGTACTACGATATAGGTTTCTAGTGGGATTGTGAATCACTGCAGTTATGGATTACTCCGCAAGTTTTTCTAAGACGTGCCGTCAGATGTCGTGAGGTTGCTCAGGTAGGTTGCCCATTATTTGTAGATGTTTGTAGCTGTGTCCTCGAGCAAGACACTGAACCCTTAATTACCCCAGATGAGCAGCACAGCAGCTTTCAGAGCAGCTCAGCCGCCACTGGTGTATCTACTGCATGTGCAACAAAATAATATGTCATTCTTTCTGTACAGGAGCCAAATAAATGTGCCGTCTCATTGCGTTTTTACTGCTATTTATCAAGAACATTAGATCTGAGAAGACGCTGTGATGTCGTTTGGGCTTTGTCCATAAGAAATAAAATTTAAAAGCCTGCAGAAACTTCTCAGTACTTGAGCCTAACCCCTCTGGAGTGCATACTTGGAAATTTAAAAAATATGACATGTTGCCTCCCTTTCTTTTCTCAGAATGGAAACATCTTCTGCGGACTGAAAACCTGCCAACCAATCACCTGCTCCTCTCCAGTGTCAGTCCCAGATACCTGCTGTTTGGTGTGTAAAGGTAGTCAAACTCCTCCAAGCTGACAAACGGCTTTACAACCTGCGATAATATTTTGTAGATTAGGCCTGAACATATTCCTGATTAATAGGACTGCCTTTCTAAAATTGATATATAACACTAAATGCAAGTATGTGCTAAATTACATTTGAAATAAAATGCACTAAATCAGACAGCACACAAAAAGTATTGAACAATTACACTGAAAGTTGATATACTAGCATTCTGGATTACAGCCCGGCACTCATCATCATGACACTGATCTCTTCTTTTTGGTTTTTAGATCATGGCAACAGTGGGTCCTCATCAACCGAGGATGGAAACCAGCAGCTGAACCGAGGCGTTGTATGTTTCTGCTGATTTTTCAGAAAATTAACATTTCTTAGACTTCCATATTACACTCGCCCGTCATTAAAATATATTTAAATGTAGTGTAGCTGCAGGATTTAGGTTTAAGTCTCACAGGCAAGCGTGATGAAGTGTCCTTGAACACAACACTGAGGTCACTACAAGCTTCAGGGGAGCTGCTCTGTAGCTCTCTGACCTTTCACCTCCCTGTGCAAGTGGACAAGCAATTATTATTTTCCCCTTGAGGATCACAATTTTCAGATTATTTCTGAAACCATTTTGCAGTTATCACTTTAGACAAAGATTTCAGCTTTCCCTCAAGATCATAAGACTGAATTGCAGTGTAGTTCTATTTAAATTGCTGAAAAAATCTCACATGTACGCAGTGATTCAGAGATCTGGAGCCAGGCCATGAACTCATATGATGCAGGGCTAAATGTGATGCTCCTTCCGCCACTACTCCAGGGAAAAGGAAGCAAAGCCGATAGCTGAATAGATGAAAGATAACTGTGTTTTATCATATCTGTGTTTACAAAAGAGGCATTCAGTCGACCAGTGTTCCGGAGAGCAGAGCAGGGCGCGGTCCGACCGTGCCACTCCACCCAGGGTCAGGACTTCTCCCAGAGGCCTGAGCCTCAGTAAACTTAACCTCAAAGGGGCTTCA
Source organism: Epinephelus moara (assembly GCF_006386435.1). NCBI lineage: Eukaryota > Metazoa > Chordata > Actinopteri > Perciformes > Serranidae > Epinephelus > Epinephelus moara. The sequence goes on along the minus strand of NC_065508.1, from coordinate 17,840,146 downwards.
GAGACCACTGTGAAGATTCTGTTGCAGAGGAAACACCAAAGAGGTGAGACTTCGTCAAAACAGAAAGGTCCCGTATAGGTGTTTGATTTTATAGACATGTTCCTCACAACTTTACGATCGCTTCCATATGTAGCACAACGCTCAGATGTTTTCCATTTCTCGCAGCGTGTTTATACAATGGCAAGACGTACTCTCATGGAGACATGTGGCACCCAGTTTTGGGGAAGGTCCTGGAATGCATCCTGTGCACTTGTACTGATGGCCTCCAGGACTGCAAACGCATCACGTGTCCCAGCCAGTACCCATGCCAACATCCTATGAAATCAGCAGGAAAGTGCTGCAAGACATGTCCAGGTAGTCGAACGTGGCTCATGACATAATGAAGTGTTTATACTGACATGATGTTGATTGGCTGTAAACACCAGTCACGTAACTTTTGTCTTTTTTGCCTCTCTAGAAAGTAAAGCTGAGAGTAACCAGACCCAGTGTTTTCTTGGGTATAAAAATAACCTCTTGGTGTATAAGGTCGACTCATCTTTGAAAGTCGACCCACCCAACACAGTCAGAATCATTGCTGTTGAAAGACAAAGTACTGCTGAGGTTGAAGTGCAAGTATGGAAGACTGTAGAAGGTACAGTAACTACAGGTGGGAACTATACTAAAGGAATAGCTCAACATTTTGGGAAATGCACTTAAATCGCTCTCTATTTATTTATTGAGTGTGCCTTAAGGAGAAATCAGTTCCCTGTACTTTGCTAGCTGATCACTTGTAATGTACACCCAAACCTAACACGAGTAGTTCAGTTACCTTAACCTATCCGCGACCGTTTGACAACTTTCACTACGTGTAATAATGAGTTCCACCCAGAAGACAGCTGTGCATCGCATACAGACATTAAAGGGTGCATCTCATAGACGCCGTAGGGTGCCCTCGTTGGCGGTATCACAAACTGAGGAGCATGAGAAAGAGTCAGTATTTGACGACCTGGGATGAGAATGCGTTGGTTACCCATAGCACCCTTCTCCGTGTGGCTTCACAAAGGGTTAAAACGTAATTCCAGCTTAAAAAAACACACGCAAACGTTTCTGAAGGACACCTGTTTTACGTTCACGAGAAAACTAATGAGCATTTTCCAAAGTGTCAAACTTTTCCTTTAAGACAAATACACAGTGCTGCTGTAGAATGTATGACTTACCTGAGTTCTTTATTTATACAGGTGTTTTACAATTAATGGAAATCGGTGACGTTCAAAGAAAAGATATCGTGGATCATCCTGAAAATTACACGTTACTTACAACACTCGATGAAGGCTAGTTTTTATTTTTACATTCTGTAAATACTTTAATTTGTTGAAATCCTCTTGACTTATATGGGCTGTCGTGACAATCCTGTATTAATTTAATTTTTCAGAGACGTGGAGAAAATTTAAAGAGGAGGGCGAAAACCTGAGCACAGCTTCTCAGACCACAATCTGTGAAGACGGCATTCGGGAGATGGTGACGTTCCTAAATCCCAAGCAGATAGAGGACCTGTGTTCACCCTGATGGTTTTTGCCCCCGTGACCCTCTTTATACATATTTTATTCCAGTAAATACATGGTTAAAATACAGTACATACCTTTTTCATACATGTTGCACTTAAATGTCCTGCATCATTCCTGTAATACAAATGGAATCTCTCATTTATAATATTGTCTATTGATTGATGCTTTGTTGTTCGTCATGTTTTAATCATCACATATTTTTGTATGTAAATTATTAGAGGCCATAGCAGTGTTTGATAACTGTCCGTTCTGTTTTCTGTCATGATTCAGACATTTTTAGATTGGGTGGATTTAGGTTAATGTAGATGTGCAGTATAGAGTCCAGAGCTGAGAGCTGAAGATTGGGTTGAGACTTTGATGACTCAGTGATGTTGAGGACATTTTGGGGTCTCAATCAAACCCTTTGCTTTAACCACATGAGAATAATCTGTGTGTAGATTATGTTGGGCAGGGGGCCACGCTTTGTTAGAATGTAAAGGTTTTTTTGAGGATGTTATATGATCATCGACATATTTATTGTAAATACAAACTCTTGTTTGTCACTTTATTTAAAGCATATTGGTTCTTGTATGATTTTTGTGTACATACATTTGACTGTCTGAATGTTTATTGTTAGCATGCCAGTGAATACACAGCTGGGTATTTGTTAATAAGAAAACTGCCTTCCTAATTTCTCTGGTGTCAAAAATAGACCTACTGTAGCTATTTTTACGCAGCCACAGGATTTGGTTTGTTATCATAGCCTAATGACATTCTACTACTCCACATACCTGAAATATTTGTATTTTAAAGTGGTCGTGTAGCTGAATGCACTCAGTACCTCTGCTCAGTTTTAACCCATAAAGTTTTTTCAGTGTTTTACACCAGTAAACATTTTTGGTCTGATTTGTTTGTAGCTGTAACTTTCACGTGTAGGGGAATAATTGGCACGGAGTCACACACAGCGAGACACTGAATATGTACTTGAGGCAGGCCAAGATGTGGCTCATAGAAGTTGGAGTTGTCTTTGAAGGCATTGCTTGAAAACGATTTGCTGATTCATTTATGGTCTGCATGCCGGCCGCACCGTCGTTGCCTGAAGGCTTCCATTAAATAGAGCTCTGGAAGGACGGATAAAGTGTTTCCCCGCTGGAGATGAAATGTTATCAGAGGCATGGAAATCAAAAGCAGAAGTTCAAACTCTCTTCAACCCCCCCGAAAACTCACCAACACAATATATTCCCAACATCAGGATTTTTTATCAGGATCACTCACTACTTATCGTACTTCAATGAGGCCAAACTTCTGATGACTGTCTGTGTAATATTTCTACTTTTTTCTCAAATTTAAAAGGTTAAAATGTGATAGGGATGAATAACGTTATGTGTATTAAGGGTTATCATGTCCACCAAATCAGAAACTGGGGAGGTATTAAGAGAGATATTGGACTTCTCCATAAACTTTTTAGCACATTAGCTAACGTTAGCTTTAATAACGAAACAAAATGGAGGAAACCTTTAAAGTGTCGTCCTCCTTTCCTGTCAAATCATCCATCCACTGAGTGAGAGCATATGGGTCGGCCAGTCTGGTCCTGTTGGTCAGTGTATTTTTCTAACACTCGCAGGCCTGGACAGTGAAATTGACCTGACGCTCAACACTAAAATGAGAGCCCTGTTGGTCGAAGAAACACATCACACATTCACTCGGCTTGATGCTCTGCAGCTCCGTCTCCCCACAGAGTGCAGAGAGTGTGCCTCTTGTATCATGTTCCTCCATTATTAAAAAAAAAAAAAGCCAACAGAACTTTAGCGTTAGCTAACATCTGTGGAGATTCGTTTTGCCTCCAGCTAAGACCCGCCCACCTAAAAACGTCTACTGTTTACTAACAGTAAAAGGGTCTATTAGTCAGTTATTCAAGTTGGAGGATGTGAGACAAAAACAGCTGTAAAGGAGCTGTTAATTACAAAATTCAAATTCAGGTTGCCTGCACAATATGTCAAATTAAACTCGAAGTGAATTTTCAACTTGCATTGTTCACACATATACAGCTGCTTGAGCGCTAACAGGTTCTGCTAACTAACTGGGGAAGGCAGCGTAAGCTAACGTTAGTGCTAATTTGCTTTGCAGTGAACTACAACTGATGGAATCAAGTAACAAATACATATTTTCAAAACTTTCCATTCACTTTCCTCCAAGCCCTCCCCTTTTTTGTTCTGTCTCTGTACAGTACTGACATCAAGGCGCAGAGCTCTGGGTGCCCACAGACGGCAACAATAAGTTTGTCCTCCATATGTGATGCTCTGTGATGTAAGGAGAATGACAGCGCTGAGAAGTTTGCGCAACACAGCGTCATGCAAATTTTTTGAGAGTGAATATTTGACTTACATTTACCAGGTGGTCATGAACAGTGATGTTAATACGATTTGTTGGGTGTATAGATAAGCAAACGTTAGCTAAGATGTTCGTCAAATCAACTCGGCTAACGTTATAATAACGTCAGCACTGTGATTGTAGCTTGCTTCAGCTGCCCTCAAGTGGCCAAAAAAGATCAGTTCTTGCAGATTTCATGTCTGCAAAGAATTTTTATGAAGCACTGTAGATTTCCCATTTTTAACATAATTTACTTAAGAATTTTGCAATTTGGAATAACTTAGAGCACATTGAAAATTCTGGCACGGCTGCATGCAGGGGCGTTGGTTTCATTCAACATGGCGGATGTGTTGACACATATTACACAGGAGGTTTTGTGGCCCTCCAGCAAAAAATTTTGAGCATCAAACTTTAATTTTCCTACATTCTGGTGATTTTTTATGTACTAATTTGCACCTTATCTGCATTAATTCATGGTGTAAATGTTGTTGATTTTGTCAAAATAAAAGTCCTCTGCTACATTCATGTTTATATTGGGGAGGACAAATGCACATGTTCTAAATAATAAGAAGGGCTGGTTTCCTGCATCCCCCCGAAGTCTACACCCATGGCTGCATGTATAATGTATGTATGTATTCATGTTTTTTTTCCTGGCCATCAGAGGGCCCATTGTAAACGGAGACCTTATAGATCATGCCAAAATGATAAACACATCTCTGTGTTTCTGATTTCTGTTGTGGGGATTCAGCTATGGCCAACAGATGGGATTTTACTGTTAGATCTAAATGTAGTCCGTCTGTATTTCCACAACACAGAGTAAAGGAAGTGGACAATACTCCCAATCCAAACACTGAAATAACTATGCTATAGACAATGTCATGGAAATAATGAGCTCCCTGGAACCCATGTCAGCATGATCTGTGAAAGCAGCCTTTTTGCTCAGCAGCACTGTGTGCAGTCTGTCCGCAGGCCTGTTTGATCAACAGGTGTCAAATTATCGCTGCGGTTCCCATGACTCAGTCAGTGTGCAACTGCAGATTTGCTAGACCGAGTGGGCGCTTCAGAATAATATTGCTTCCCTTCTCTGTGAACTCCCGACGTGCTCTCTGCGTCCCCTCCCCTTCCACAATGACTCATTGTGTTTCTTTCACACTTTGCGCCAGACAGCTCTGTCTGTCTCTCATGAAACAATATTTTGAAATGGACGCACTCCCCTTCATTACTCTCACAAAAAGGCTGTCATATTTTTGTGTAAGCTGTTGGACCTGACAGTTTGCAACAGTCTCTCCCTCAGTTGTCCAGAGAGGCTGTTCCAGTCAAAAGGGTGAGAAAGGGGCGTTCTACTTTATTGCTGCCAAATTAAATTAGTAATTAACATTTTCACGTTGCCATTTTCCCATGCAAGTCGTTAAGTGATGACAGTATTGAAACAAGATTGATTTTAAACAAACATGCTGCATGGAAAGCTATCTTTGTCTCTTTTTTTTTTTGATGGAAATCCTATCAGTCCTCATTTTGTGGATGTTTGAATTCGTCTCATGGGCCAATTCAGCTATGCATGCTTAGTCTTGGCTCTGGCAATTGTAACAGCTGGGGGCAGTCAGTAGGTATAAATCATGCAGTCGGTCAGCTCTCTGTGTATGTGTACTCCGCCCTGCTGCCCATGTAGCCCAGATTCGGCGAGAAGTGAAGAAAATGTGAGACTCGGGGTCACGACTCGGCCCAGGATTGGAGGCACTTCTGAGCCACTGTTGTGATATTAACAAATCTCATTTGCTGTTGTTTTATATCAGAGAACGTCAAGTCATGCGTGTCACAGAGGAGGCTTTGAAATGGTTCACGTCAAAAGATTTCATTACACATTTACCCTTTGTAGCTCTGCGGTAATCGCGCTGTCTTGCAAAGGAACGCAGCTGAGTTGAACTAATTTCAAAAGATTAAATAAAACATTTCCTCGTGTGCTGCAGCAGGTAGTTCCTCGCTGATGCATACAGTGTTTGTGAGGAACTGAAGCATTGCAAATCAATCAGGCAGTCTTTTGATTCAAAGGGAGCCAAATTGTGTTAAGTTAATTAAGTCTGATAGATGTGTTTGCTTTCATAGCTGATTAAGGTGCTCAGCAGAACCCCTGAGTTTATACTTCATCAAAATACTTCCGAAATCTATCAAGGGCTCTGTTTTTTACACCCTTACCCTCTCGTTAATTAAGTTGGCCCTGATCATTTTAGCTGATGATTGGAGTCGGGCCAAGAGAACACGGACAATACCGGGATACATGTCATGAACACTTTAGTCTTCATCCCCTTATCCTGAGCGGCTTGGTTTAAAGGTCAATATTTTAAACACGTGCTTGTAATGACTGTAAACTATTAAAGACGGACCCCAGCGAGCTCTTTTGTTTCACTGGATGAAGAAGACCAACCACAACTTCACGGTTATGATCTGTAACTAATAATGGCCTCTTTTCAGCTGCCAGCCAGAGCATCCGAAGCCTCTCCAGGATTACATGATAAGTGTGTTACAGTTCAATTGTCCATCAAAAGAAATAATGAATAGGTCCGGTCCGCAGTGAACTCATTTGGCACTCGAGTAATGAGGAGTGTTGATGAGGTATTCAGGGCCTATTCTTCCCGAGCCAAATCTGGTGTCTGAGTCTCCACAGGGTTATTCGCAAAGCTTAACTGTTGGCCCTCAATTTGAGAGTCAAACAAATCTTACCCAAACATTTCTCAAGGCTTGATTGCAGCGATGACTGCTCCAGATGTGAGAATGTGCAGCACTGAAATACACAGATGAAAAAAAAAAAACTCTTATAGATATATAAACAAAGATCCATCTTGTTTAAGGCACAGACCATCGATGCCTTCATGTCTTTTGTTATTTTTGCTTTTGGACAGAGTATCTCACTCTCCTGCCAGAGTTTGTTATATCACTGGGAGCACGGACGAAAATGTGTTTTCAGTTAATAACTCACCTCATCAGTTTTTCGTGCTAAGAACAAAAGAGGTCACAGAGGAAAAGCACAACTCAGCCTTTTTGTCTTTTTGTTTATTCTGTGTTGATGTTAATGTGAGAAAGAGTCCAATAAAAATAAAACAGTGACATGAATGATCTATTGGCTTCACTCAGCCACTGACTCTGTGCTCATTACAATGAAACCTCCAGAATAACAACATTGTAAGATACAAATTATAGATGTGTGAACTGTGTTATTATCTTCAGTCTTGAAGTGATTTGTCGCATTAATGGACCATTTCAGTTCTTTAGCATGCATGCCTCTGTGAGGTCACTAGGTGTAAATCACTACTATAAGCAGGCCAGATGTCTGTAGTGATGTTTGAAAAGCCATAATGTCACACTTTACATAAAAATGCCACTAATATAAGCTAAACACTATTAGCTCTGTCAGTGTTGTTGCTGTTGTTAGCACTGTTCATGTTGTTAGCACCATTAGCCACTAGAAATCTGCTCAGCTACTGCCATGTTGAGAGCCATGTGCAGGTTTAAAGGCGTCTATTGACAGAAATGGATTATAATATTCATAACTATGTTTTTATTAGTTTATAATTACCTGAAAATAGGAATTGTTTTGTTTTAATTTTAGAATAAAACATTTATATCTACGCTATCAGTGTGTTATGGTGCCTGACAGCATCAGGGGAAGTGCAGCGAGATAACAGTGTAAGTCAAGAAGGCGAGAAGTCCAAGTAGGGTGGGTGAGAGGGGTGGTAGCATGGGCCCAGCAATCACCGGCTTTCACCTGGGGGGTCGGTGTTCACCTGAAATTGTAAGTGTATTTTGAAAAGACACAGTGCATGTAACAGGTTGAAGTTGACACAGCACCCTAGAACGTCAACAGCAGATGCACCCAAGTGGTGACATGTGACATGATCAGGATGAAAATGTGACTGCTTGGCACATGGGAGAAGTTTGGTGAAAAGATGGTGGGCATGACACATGACCCATAAAGTGCAGCCATCACCCTCTGGTGGCTGGCTGCAGTATAATTGGTATAATTGATATAATTGATATTTTGGCTTCAGTTTTGTAAGTGGGAGGAAGAGGAGACATGTCATTGTGTCATAGTGACAGGGTTATCTCAGCTTAGGTTTACAGCACAGACAATAGCCTATATAATCATGGATGATATGACAGCTCCCCAAAAGTGAAGCCAAAATATCTTGATTACTCCCTGCTGGCTGGCTGCAGTATAGGTCATAAACTCCGCCCCTCCATATTAGTAGATGGGACATTTGCCAAACTAAGGACTCCAAGTACACGTCAAATAAATTCTTCCCAGTGATGGTTTCTGTAATTTTAGGTAGTTCATTTTTCTGATGGTTAAAACTAGTAATTTGGTGTTGAAAATGGGGGATCGATGTCATTATTGGCAGCTATGTGTGCCAACTAGTATGCTCACCATCAATGGCAGTGGGCCTATCTAGGATATTTTGGCATCATTTTTGTACAGTGGGGGGAAGTGGAGCTGTGACTTCCACCTTCAGTCTATGGACAATTACCAGACAGGGAGGTTTCAATGAAATATGAAGATCATGATGATCAAGTTGCATTATGGGAAATGAACAATGTTTTTGGACCTTGAACCAAAAGGGACTAAGAGCCTGGATATCTCGACCTTCGCTGCTTTGATTCTGATTGTTCTTTTTTGTGGTTTGTCTCTTGTGAGTCAACCACCTTTATGGAAGCACAATATAAAATGACTGTTTATCCCTTTAACAGATGCGCTGTTTGATGGTATTTCTTGACAATGTTGACTCACTTTGATTTCAAACTCATTGCCTGATCAGACACAAAAGGGAATTATGGTTTTGTTTTTACACGTCTGACTGCTAACATCTTTTAGGATTGAAGACAAAATTAGTGGTGAGGGTGTGTGACCAGGAATAATTAGGAACTTATTTCATTTGTTTGATTAATTGTTCAAACAAATGATTGATCGATTGGTAGTGCATATTGTACAAAGTGATCTGGGAAGTGTAAAAGTGGCAGGAACAGCCGGGAGTTTATAATAGTTGACAGAAGCAGACAAACAAAGGTTTATTCATCAAGAGATAAGTAATGACAAAAGCAGAAATGTAATCATCTGACCACAATCATACTATTCTTCCCCATCTTGTCAACATGTGTATGTGGGGAGAAATTGTTTCAGATTTTCTGTTACTTAAGAGTTTTATGTGATGAAATCAGTGAATGCCCACTGACTGCTTAGAATATAAACGCTTTTACTGTGACTGATCATTGCCCAAAACTGTGGAAACATACGTGTGTACATAACAACCTCTTGCACAATAGTACGTCCATTTTTTATTTTTTTATTTATTTTTTACATCAAAGAATTCCTGCATGAAAACACTGCACTTATGCAACCGAACCGTGGACGCCTGAAGTACTAATCATTATCACTTCAAAATTACTCAGTAACAGCTTTTTGTTCAGGCAAAAAAAATAAATTCATGCCAGGACTGGCTGAAGAACAAACTCCATCATTTCACTGCAAGCAACAACAAATCCTCAGATGGCCTTTAGTGGAGTTGCAATTGAGCCAAGAGAATTAGTATTATGGATAAAAAACAATAATTCTGAAGAGATTTATCATGATTTTGATAACATTGGGCATCAGATATTTTTAGCAGCTGTGGTGTCTGATACTGTGGGATATCTTTGCAACACAAACGAGCTCTGCTGAGCAGAGCTGAGCTCCAGCGGACTGGAAAATAGTATTTCTGCAGCGTGTCAAATCTCTGCCATTTGGCACAGTGTCCTCATTACCATCAAATATACCGCTAAAGATGAAAAGACCCAAACTGGACCCTCGGACTAAAGGCCAGGTGTTTGCCTCATCACATAAATCAGGAAACTGCAGAATGTCCTCAAAACTTGAAATTATTTGCCAGACCAAACACTGTTTAAAGTGAACCTCATTGTCATATCCTAACAATAAATTGTTAACACTTATTACAATGTGTAGCGTAATCTATCTGTTAGGTATCTTAAAATCAGATTTTCAAATTGCACTACTTTTAATGCGAGTGTTGGTTTTGAATGACATGAGGACTTGTTCCTAATAGGGGTGTTTTCAGAGGAATTTCATATGGATATATATTTATCTATGTATATATACATATAATACAGATTATAAATGAAGACGGCTTTGCAATAGTTTCCACAACCCTCAAAAGGATAAGAAATGAAAGCTTAAACAGTTAATATTAAATTCAAAAATGAAAATGTCAAACATATGCCAAAGAATGACAAGATCCAAGAAATATTAACCATGAAGTATCAACTGGAAAGCTCTGTGCTCACTGTGTGACACACGTATATTACTTATAATTCAATACATACAGAAGCAGGGAAATATCCACACTTGAATGTAAGAATGCAGAGTCCCATGAAATATCTTCAGAGTACCTATTGATTTATTCCACCTGGGCTGAACCTGCATTCCACATCTGCAAGCTGCTCTGAAGAAGAATAATTGAAGTCATATGAAGGACGAGACCATGAAATCAAAAGGGGAATGAACAACAAAAACAGAACATGACTAGAAATGAAAAAACATTTATTTTAAGCTCGCTGGAAATGTCACATATGAAGTGTCAACTTGGAGTATATAACACATTATCCTTTATGTGTTTAAGAATGTGGACTGTAACTCATACTGAGCTGCAGACGTCTGTTTAAAGTTATAAACCACTACTGTTCCTCTAAGCTCTCTTGTTCCTGCCCAGTACAAATTATCACAGCTCGCTTTACTGAGAGATGATACTGAATTCATACAATCACACTGCTCTATCTCAGACCTATAAGAGCAGGTCCACTAGACTCAGCAAAACAAAAGATATTAGTCATAGTTATCAGTTGTGGGACAGTGGATCAATGGTCTATCAAACCAATTACCTAACACTTTACAGGATATATACTCTCTAGCTGATTTTTAGGTGTTAAAGCATTTGACATGTTATCAGGGCATTAAATAATCATTATCAGTTGTTATCACTACCATTATAATGCTTCAGATGGCTGCTACCAGGAGGCCAGAAGGTGCATATCCAACATTGGGTGCAGTTTCGTTAGGTCTCAGTTTCACTTTAATTAGGTTTAGGTGCCGAAATTTCGTGGTTAGGTTTAGGAAAAGATCGTAGTGTGGGTTAAAATACTTATGTATGTAACGTAACATAATGCAACGTAACGTCAACACTGACTTTTGGTTTCACACAGGACACAAACAGCGGTCTCCTAGGTAAAAGTCTTGTGTTTGTTTGACCCATGTCACTACCAATCCGTACCGAAAACTCAGTTTGTTCAGGTCCTTTCTCCTGACCCAGGCTATTCGAGGTAAACACCTAACCCCCAGCCATCATACACATGCGTAGAACAAATTAGTTTTGCGGTACAGATTGGACAGTGCTATGATTGGCTTGCACTACTTACTGTGATGCTAGTATTCATCACATTAATGCATAAATGTCAAAGGCGGTTTGGGCAAAAAGCTCATGGTTAGGGTTAGTCATAGCCAATCACAGTACAGTAGGGCAGGACTTGCCAAGAGAAGCAGTGGGATCCTTAAAGGAAATGACCACTTTAGAATGAAAATACAGACAGTACTTACTGACCCAGCTAGCTGTTATCCTCCGATACCCTGAATGAGATTTGTGGATTAAAAAACTACACTGGACTTCTTGTCGGGATGAGGGTCAGTAAGTACTGTCTGTATTTTCATTCTAAAGTGGCCATTTCCTTTAATAATGCAGCAGCGACAACCCATCCATCCACCCTGACCTCCTCTCGTAAATTGTTGCTCTTTGTACATCACCTCCTTTGCTCCAGTCATCATTACTACAGCCACCAGAGGTCGCCACCTAAGAGGTAGAGTAGGACCATACTACCTGAAATCTAAGCTTCTGATGACAACTGATGGCGACCATTTCATGAGCTGAGAACATTCAAAGTGGTTGGCATCAAACCATGCCATTAAGGTTATTCGTTGTTTGGAAAAAGTACATCTGGTCAACAAAACTCTCGTATTTTTCAGTTACCACTGGGCTCAGTGTGGATTTTATTGTGGTATTTTAGCAATCTACACAAGTCTTTTGTCTTTCTTCACTTGTCAGAAGGTGAAAAGTGGGATGAATGAAGGAAGCCAGAGCAGCAACATTCAGGACACTTCAGCAGGATGGAGATAAACAAGATGTGCACTGGAATCCACATTACCTCACTAATTATCACAGCCTGTTGACTAATACCAGAATTAAACATATTAATATTTGTAGCCTGCTGCATTCAAGGACATGCTCATGGAAACAGGTCGGTCCAGAGGAAACACTATGCAAACATACTCAAATTGGCTTCTCCCAAGGAAGGCACAGTTATATTTTTATTACTACTGAACTCTTTTGGCAAACAGTTGATGCATACTACGCAAGCATGCTGGGTTCACTTTGGTCACAGCGGCAGTGATGGAGCAGCTGCTTAAAACCATCAGTTTGTCCTTGTCATAGTGTTAATCAGACTCAGGGGAACAGAAAGAATCACAGTAATTTCAGGGGCTGCTACCCGGTCACAAGTCCCACCAGCAGTTATCTAAACCTCAGGGGCTGAAGCTTTTATAATACCTAATGTACATAATGATCTACTGACTGCTGTAGGCTGAGTTATATATACTTTTATTTGTGAAAGATGAGTTGGTTTTCAATCAATCAATCAATCAATCAATCAATCATTCAACATCAACAAGTTGTTAATCAAGACAGTAAGAAAACCACAGTTGAATTTGACTTAAAGCATCTGCACAGATGAGGGGTCTGCTCTGCTTTGGTTGGTGTTCCTATCAGACTGGATGCTGGCTGCTTGTTCCATTGATTTCTTATACACCATCCTGTGCTTAGTCTTCATGTCACTCAGCAGGGACAGAGCTTCCTTATGCTCTTGCTTGTTAACGCCTGTGCCGTGTATGGCACTGCCTGTACAGAGAACAAAATGTTACACAGAGAAAAGGTAAAGTTAGCTGACATCCACTGTATCAGAAATGCGCATACTTAAGGGGACTTCTCTGATCGTCGTACTCTCTTTGATTTCCTTGATCAGTTCATGGACCCTTTCAGTGGGGTGTTTTATTGGCTTCAAAGGTGGAAGGTTTTTAATCTGTGTAGAAAACAGTTATTCTTTTAAAGTCATGACATTTCTTTTCTTCTTTAAAGTACTTGCTTGATTTATTAAAATTTGACAGTAAGGTTGAGTGTGAATGCAAAATATTAAACCCTTCTCTCTCTTCCTCTGTATGGCGTCTGGATACTATCAAGTTTTGGTTTAGAGTCTCTGTAAATATTAAGATTCTTCAGTGCGTGTTCCAGCATCCGAACAGTGGTCTGAATTCCTGCTGGAGGAAAAAAAAAGAAAAAAAAAAGACATGAATATTCTCTTTCTCTAACTTTTCAAGGCTTGAGGAAAACGTACAAAAATAAACAGCTGCAGGTGAAACTGCAGTCCTCACCGACGGGCTCCACCACATCAGGGTTTGGTTTCGCATCCATCAACATTTTGTAGCATGGGAATTTTTCAGGAATGATATCGTCCTTGTTTTCTGCGGTTTCTTTTTCACCAGGTTGGAGATCAAACTCGTACTTGGGAACATCTGTTGCCTGAACATGAATAACTTTCAGTCAAGAGAGTAAATGCTGAGACTAAAACAGAGGAGGCATATAGAAACCACAAAAACTGGACATGTACATACCTGAGTAACAAAGAAGGGCTCTGTGTTTTCTTGGAGGGTGCCGTCCCCACTATTCTCGCCCTCTGATTCTCGTGTTCTCTCGACAGTCGCCTCACTTTTCTCAACATGAGTTTGAGAAGGACTGGGTGCATTCATCAACACTAGCTTCTTCAACACCTTTGGGATTTTTTCTTCCACCTGCAACACATAAATATGTCAAAAGAAGATAACTGTCATGTTGCCACATCTGGAGTGTCATGATCAAGAATCGACAATGCAGAACACATCCAACCTTCCATTTTGGGTCAGTGGACACCTTCAGTGGGTGCTTCACAACTTCCTGTGTCTTCTTACGCTTGATCGTTATCCCCAGTCTCTCTTGGAGGTAGTGGGCCAGTAATGGAGGCTCTCCTGTGCCCCAACAAAGACATCCAGCATTCAAAATTCAGAGTCAATCTTTAAAAACTCTTGGAAGAAGAAGAGAGAAGGATTACCACTTCTCTTTGTGGTCAGAGGGTTGGAGTGAAGGTCAATTTCTCTGAGCATTGGGAAAAGACTGACAGCCATCACTGCTTCTTCCTTGGCAATCTGATGACGAAACACTGATGAGACATGTTAGCTCATTTTTTAAATGGGGTCATGGTTGATTTATTTGTACAAATTATCCAACACACCTTGTTGTCAGCTAAATTCAGGAACTGAAGCTCTGGTAGTGGGAAATTGGATCCTTTGAGGAGGTCGTCACAGTTTTTCTTGTGAGCGATCTAGGGTGAGCGACACAGATAATTAAAATATGGGAAACACGGTGATGACACATCTCAAAGACCATCATTAGCACAAATTACCTGTGAGATTGTCTTGAAATTTTCACCAGTGTCAGGATTTGGTTCAGTGTGGGCTGGAATGAGGAGATAAAAGTGACTAAATATTTAAGATTTTTCTGAGGATGTTGAGAAAAGTCTAACATACAGGTCCATTGTTAAGTTATTTACAGATGACTTCAAGGTGACCATTTACCAAGTCCCTCTTCTCCAGCATGCTCTTCAATAGAAGTCTGCCATGGTTTTGAACACCCCGTCAGCTGCAAATATGGGATTTCAGAAATGCGGTTCCCCTGTAGGTTTAAAAACCTTAGCCTGTAATTGACAATTAGAAATGCTTCATGAATGTTCCCACAGGTCCTGTTATGCACAGGGATATACAAGTCTGCCTTCAAGGACCAGTGTAGGATTTAGTGACATCTAGTGGTGGAGCTGCAGATTGCAGCCAACTGATAACTGTGGCCTTCAGGTGCATTTGCAGCATCAACTTCAAGCTGCCACTTCAATATAAAAAAGGACGTAAACGTATTAGAACTGGCTGCAGTGTTGGAGGCAGGGCCATATTCATTCCGATGGAAGTTTGTCAGTAATGCATGAAGCCAAAAGACTTTGATTTCCTAGATACAAAATTACCTGGATTTTCAGCATCGTTGGGCCCATACAGCAAGCCAGCTGAGTGGCTAACCTCACCTTTAGCCCTCCACTAACTTAAATGGGAATAAAATGATTGAATCATGCAGCTCTTGTGGACTTTTGAAATGTTAGCAGACCGAATTCAAGTTCTGATAGTGTCATTTTGTGGATGCTCACAAAAAAAAAAAATCCACTGATTTACAGGCGTCTCTTTCCCAATGCAAGTCTATAGGAAAATGGCATTGCAAGACAGACCTGGACACTGTTATACATGGTTTGGCCTCCATTTCCAATTGCTTCAAAGACGAGACACGTGTAGTTGCAGACACGTTCTGTTTACAGCATACACAACACACACCTAAAAACCATGCCTACCACTTGTACAAGACAAACCCACCATCACGATGGTTATCTGAACTGTGCTACAATGCAACATTGTAGTGAATAAATATGAGGACAAACATAGCAATAATCTACTTGAAAAGAAACATTTAGATGTGTATTCCTTGTAAGTAATAAGATGTAACCTTGACCCTAACCTTAACCGCCTCTCTTTTAACCTAACACTTCATAGCTAGCTAATTGCTAACTAAGCATTTTGTAATGGCTTCCACTTCCAGGTCAATGGGCGAAAGGGGCTGATCATGGACTGACAAGTAGGTATAGTAGGCAATTATGTAGCCGCTCCAACTGCAGCTGTACCCACTTGTCAAAGTCAGGCGCCCTGTGTGTGGTTTCTCTGTCCTGGGCTACTATAGAAACATGGCAGTGTAACATAGCAGGCTCCGTGGCAGAGGACCCACTACCTATGTAACTATATACAGCTCATTCTGAGCTAATGAAAACACAACAATTCTTAGTTTTAGGTGATTATGCACTAATGAAAACACAACTCTGAATATTATATTCCAGTTCTGCCAATTTATCCCGCTAAGTTCTCCACACTGGTCCTTTAAGTAATACTTTGTTTTATATAGCAAACTTCAAACCACATCACGACCTCCTGAGGTTTGCAAGACTGTTGAAGACTCCAGAGGTCAGTCTGTTATCGTCAAGCATCAGGACTTCAAGAGCTTTAAACTGTGTGTCTTCTTCTTTGGGTGGCCTGTACAAAAAAAGAAAAGAAAAAAAATCACCAACATCATAAAATCCACATAAATACATACATTTAAAGTAACACACTCTGTATGTGCACACCAGTTTCTGCTGGACTTTATATACCTGGCTGTAGAGCAGGTGTATTGAGTGTCATTACATTTGCCTCAGCAGAATCAGGAGTGTGAATTTGGAGCATTTGTGCACCCCCTCTTGGTCAATTTGAAAAACTTTCACATGCATCTTGTTTGCGGCCTTTCTCTGAAATAAACTCTTTGGACAGGTTCTCATGTTGTGAAATCATACCAATGCAGCGATTATTATTAGCATCAGTGCTGGTTTAAGAACTTTAAATACTATTAATTCTTTCTTATATACTGTAACCATAAAGGGAAGGTAACACTATGTGAGACAGATATTGTATAACGTGGCTGCTTAAGGACATCAATCAGGGATATTTTCTGAGCAGACTGGAGGCAGCCCCAGACTGTAGTTAGAGGATGAATTTGCATTTTGCTGAAAACATATTACGAAACAGATTAGTTGTCTTTCATTCTGCCAGCTTCCCCATGACTCATATCAAAGTTTTTGTGGAATAGCTTTTAAATGGAAAGTAGGCTTTTTGCCACTGTCTCACTGGCGAAGCAGCCGTTACACAAAGCAGTGTTTGACAGAGCTGACCTGTGTGAAGTCGGGACAGAAAAGCAAGCCCACACTCGCTAATTAAATCAATCATGTACTTGAGTTTTGCCATTTTCCCCAGAACAAATACTGTTGGAGGAGAGGTGGATTTCTTTTTATAAATATACATCAAAGAAGACAGACAAAACCTGTTCATTTGAGGTGTCTGCTCATGTTCGAGGCATGGTTTTGAACTAAAAATCCCATGACGAACTTTGTACCTAGTTACTCCTACATTGCTGCTTCATAAAAAATAAGATACTTACAGCTGAGTGGTGTCATGGTTGGAAGAACCCAGATCAGGAGGAAGATGATGAAGCTGATTTCCAGTCAGATGAAGGACTTTTAGACGTGGAAGCTGCCCAATGGAAACAATATCATCAGCTGACAAAGAGTTGTAGGACAAATCCAAAACCTGTGAGGATAAAAGGAAATTATTTAGATATATGTATATTGCTACAAGCACCTGTTAGCAGAATGCAAGGCTGAGATATTGCAATTAAACATATAATTGATGTTACACACTTAAATTCTCTACATTAGCTGCTGCTCTGTCGGGCTATGGCATTTATGATACTGGTATTGGACTCTGACTAACACTGGTGTATATGTCAAAATCATCTTACCTTAAGATGAGGAAAGTCACTAGCTTGAAACGTCATATTGCTGATCCCATTTAATGACAGAGAGAGTTCTCTTAAAGACAGGAAACTGCTGAAAGACCCTGTAGGAAAACATTTTCTGAGAGTCACCACTTTTTGCAACAGGCACTCAAACTTATTAAAGGTACATGTATATGATATATAATAATAATCACCTAAAGAGAGGGAGTTAATGGATGCATCGATGTAGGCTACATTATCAAACACCTTGAGTTCTTCATGCTTAACCTGCACACAGTAAGGAAACAAACCTTTTATTGTTTTAATCTGCAGACGACCAAATATTTTTTATAACAAAAAATAAAATTGATTCTTACAGAGTTCAGTTTCTGCTCACTGATGTCAACAGCACAGAGCTCATACGGCTTATCAACACAGTGTAACTGGAGCTACAAAAGAAAATTGTTTGGGGGTCACTAACAGGCAACAGGTCATGGGATCATTCGTCAAATAAGGGTCACATAAGGGACTGTTCTTTACTCATCAGAGGATGGGGACGGCTGGGGTGTGACCCCTTCTTTTTTTTTTGACCCTCCTGAAGCTACAAATATTTTTCCTTGAGCCTCCCTGAGTGACTGCCGGAAAATGCATGACCCTCTCTCTAATATAAATGAGTTATTTAATTTTTAAACTTACTCTTTTATGTTTTAAGGTTAAATGTTAAAAGTTGAAGATTGTTGTTTTTCTCTCTTGTCATGCATACTGATTTATTTTTGGCCAAAATTTACATGTGACATTGGACTAAGAGACTTTGATGAAATATCACTATTTTAAACTCAGATTTGGGTTTATTTTGGTTTGTTTTTTATTTCTGATGGAAGCCTTTGTCACACACGATGTTTCCAAGGACCAACGGAAATTTGAAAACCCAACAATTATTTCTGTTTTTACAGTTTCTGGCTGTGATAAATGGTGTAATTTTGGGGATTTTAAAGAAACTGCATGTTTTTTTAAAAACAAATCTGTGGTAAAATAATTACAAAATACAACCATTTATTTATATGCCCCTCCCCTAAGCCAAAATAAAAGACGTAAATCCCTCCCCAGTGCTTAAAAAATGATTCCCCCTTTCACACAACTCAGTCTCACTCCCAAGTTGTCGAAATCCGGCATGTCAGACAGCGACAAAAAAAGCCCAACCTTTCACGTCAGCATAATACGCGGCTGGTTGCTGTCATTCTTTACGCCAGCCAGCGGGAAAACAACTAAAGTTAAGGCGGTGGAAACCCATGTAGGGTGGGTGGGAGCGGTGGTGGATGGGTCCAGCAACCACTGACTTTCACCCAGGAGGCCAGTGTTTGCTTCCCATAGCCAAACCCTGTTCTTTTTTCCTAAACCCAGCCACGTGTGTGTGTTGTTGAAGGAAAAAAGTCAATTCGTGGTGTCATTGCGATGTTGTGTGTTTATTTTAAGAGACTGTATGTAAACTGTGTATTTCCTTTGAAAATTGAAGCGCATTTTGAAAGAAGATGATGCATGAAACAGACAGAACTTGACAAGGCCGCCCAGAATGTCAACAACCAACGCACCCAGGGTACTTTGCATGACATATCTGGATGTGGAAAGTCCATAACCAAATGTCAATATGTGACGAGGCTGGAGTGAAAATGCGTTGTGCCCCCCCCCCCCCTCGTAAAGAACAGTCCCTAAGTATATTTCAGTGACTTACCAGGAAAGGTCCGTCTAATGTGTTACCTTGAGGAGAACCAGCCCCTCTGTTGCTATCATATTCTTTACAAGTCTCTTTTATTCTTCTGTGCACGTTCCTGTGTTTCTGCTTCTCTGCCTTTCTGTAAGCCACAAGCCAATGACCAGCACCTACAAGGAAAGTCAAATTCAGCATCCAAACAATCAGTCGGACGGCTCCAACTCATTCAAAATGCAGCAGCCAGAGTCCTTACACATACACATAAATTTCAACATGTTACTCTGCACAATATCAGGTACTGCATAGATATTATCATACAACCCGATGAGGCCTCTCAGGTCATCAGGCAGAGGTTTTATAGCTGTACCCAGAACTAGATCAAGTTGCCTGCTGACCTGGGGTTCAGCACAACTGTGTCCACATTTAAAAATAAAATTTGAGACTTCTTTTTCTCCCAGGCTCATGGTTAATTAGTGTGTGTGCACAGTCATTTGATTGCACGTGATTGTGTTGATGTTTTTGTTTTCTCTGTGTTATTATGTTGATGTTGATGACTATTGCTCATACTGTATTCTTATGTTTATGCTTCTTATGTTATCATACTTTTATCTGCTGTCTTTCAATGTAAAACACTTTGAGTTTACGTGTAATGAAATGTGCCATATAGCCTAAATAAAATTGCATATGCCATAAAACAATGGCAGCAGAAACTGTTTGCAGTTTTTAACATGCTACTTTAATGTCTGGGGTGTTTTTTACTTTTATTTTTATTTTTTAATAGTTATTTAACTCAACCCACCTTCTTTCCTTCGACGNCTTTCAATGTAAAACACTTTGAGTTTACGTGTAATGAAATGTGCCATACAGCCTAAATAAAATTGCATATGCCATAAAACAATGGCAGCAGAAACTGTTTGCAAGACTTTAATGTCTGGGGTGTTTTTTACTTTTATTTTTATTTTTTAATACTTATTTAACTCAACCCACCTTCTTTCCTTCGACGCAGGAATGTCCGGGTTGGGAAACATTTGGTAGGATTGCTGTGTCCATGATCAAATTTATAGGACGCTGCTGCAGTCATCTTGCTCGCCTGTGAAATCCACTCATCACAAACAACTTTTTATGCAAGTGTTAATTACGCTCTTCACGAGGTGAGCTGGCACGGCTACTTGCTACAATATATTTTGATCCGGAGCTACACTGTAGTGCTCAGTATCCTAGCAACAGCATGTCAGACGAGCGCTGCTCCTCCCATCCAGCGGGGGGCGCTAAGAAGTGAGCGCGCCTGTTTTCATGACAGGCGAAGGCGGAAGAAACCCGTGAGCCCAGCTAGTCAAAGATTGAATTCAATGATAAGATAATAGTCCGCCTAACGACCCGAAGATATTGTGAGATATTTCACATATGTCGGCACGAATATGCTGCAGTTTTCCAAATACAAACACAAGGTATCAAATTACTCACTGAGACGACTTTATGTTCGACCCGTGTCCGTTAAACTGTTTAGCTAGCTACACAAGCTAACTAACGTCTAATCGGGGTTGAACACATTGCGCATGCGTGACGCCGCACACCAGAGTCTCTACATGATTCTGATAGCTCCTGCGCTCTTACAGATAGCAGCCACCTCGTCTGTCATTTTGATATCATGCCTGCACGGTATGATAATGAATATCTGGCCATACTAAATATTTGAAGCGCTAGCTGGCGTAGGTGGCCAAACGCGACTTTTAGTTTGATCCGGACGCGTCTAAGCGAACACGGAAGTGAGTGTGATTTCACCTCTTGCCTCAGCGCCGTCTTCTTTTCTGATGAACCCATAGCATCAGTGTCGTGAACATCAGAGGTCCCTTTTGTGGCGAGAAATTAGACGGTATAATGCCGCTCACGCAGAGACCAAGGGTGACAGATGTGAAGAGTGACAAGTGAAGGTGAGGGTTTTGTTATGCACGCCCAATATACGCTAGATGCAATTTGTAACAATGCAATCCTATGTGTCTATGAGGAGCTGTTGGAGTGTGAACTCTTTTAGTGTAAAGATTGTTGTAGATTTAAAAAAAAAAAAACGAAACGAGACTTGACATGCATATGTAACATATTTAATTGCAGGAGCTCTGATCCACCATGGGAAATACGCCATCAAAGAGTGGCAGCGGAGAGGAACCGGTCAAAACAACTTTGTTTGAAAAGGAGCCAAGTGGGATAACATACAGGATTCCTGCCCTTATTTATCTGAGGCACTGTCACACCTTCCTCGCCTTTGCAGAGAAAAGATCCTCGCCCTCTGACAATGATGCCAAAATCCTTGTTATGAGAAGAGGAACACTGAAAGATGATGGATCTGTTCAGGTAATAACCACGTTATTAACCTTTACTTGAATACTGTCATCATTGTATGTGCTCATCTTTTTAAAATGTTCTCCTTTGTCATGTTTTTCCAGTGGTCCTCTAGTCAGGAGCTGTCAACAGCATGCCTGCCAAACCACCGCACTATGAATCCCTGCCCTGTGTATGAAAAAAACAACAAAACACTGTTTTTATTTTTCGTCTGTATCTGGGGAAACACCTCAGAGTGCAGGCAGATCATCACAGGTAAGAACAAGGCACGTCTTTGCTGTGTGAGCAGCAGCGATGACGGACAAACCTGGAGTCAAGCAAGAGACTTAACAGAAAGTGTTATTGGTGAGACTATCCATAAGTGGGCCACATTCGCTGTGGGACCGGGCCACGGTGTGCAGCTGGAAAATGGCAGATTGATCATCCCAGCGTACGCTTACTACGTCCCTTACAGATGCTGTTCCGTCCCCATTCCCTTTACAGTCTACCCACGTGCACTGTCACTTTATAGCGCGGACTTTGGCCAGACTTGGCAAATAGGTAAGATGCTTCGGAAAAAGTCATGTGAATGTGAAATGGCAGAGATCATAGACCACGAGGGCAGGAGTCATCTTTACTGCAATGCTCGTAACACTGGAGGCCACAGGTGTGAGGCCCTGAGTGAGAACAGCGGTGTGTATTTTGACAAACCCCACATTGCTTCAGAGCTTGTTGAGCCACCTTCAGGCTGTCAAGGCAGTGTCATTGGCTTTCCTGCTCCTGAGTTTGTCCCCAACGATGACGCTGAAAGCAAAGCTTGTGGCACGTCGCTCCTGTCTCCAGACACACAAACCTGGCTCCTTTTCATCCACCCAACTAACAAGTCTGGCAGAAGGGACATGGGCGTGTATTTGAACCGATCCCCCCTGCACTCCTCAGGGTGGGACAGGCCTAGGATCATCCACAGCGGGCCCAGCGGCTACTCCGACCTGGCTTACAACGGAGACAAGGATCAGTTTTCCTGCCTGATGGAGTGCGGGAAGGAAAGTGAACTTGAGCAGATCGCGTTCTTGTCGTTTACCCTTAATGATGTCATGCAGACAGGCAGCAAGAAAGACAAGAAGATGCGCTGAAGTGCGGTTGCTTTATTTCTGTATTAACAAAGCTCTTTAACATTCTCCCGCAACCTAAAAACCCAAGCAAAAGCCACTAAATATGCTGTGCAGTAACATCTGTCTGTGTTTACTGTTGTTCTACAGTCTGGAGATGATAATGCATGCATGAGTCGTGTGTTTTGTTGTCTCCTTGTTTACATGAAGAAGTAATCCAAGTCTTAATAGTATTAATATGCAAGCAGTCGTGTAAGGAAGGAAACTATTTTTAATAGGTTGGGTGGCTGATTGCGAGCATGCTGTGCTGGACTGTCATCTTAAAAACAGGCTTTGTGTGTAGCATGTTTGACGAGTACTTCATGCCCATTTCTGCATCTTATTAAACTGTCAGTGTGTTCTGAGCAGTGGAGAGAATTTGCCTACCTCTTTTTATTTTCATACGAAGATCATAGCAGGCCTTGTAAAGTAGAGCGTAGAGTTTCCTTCATGCTCAGTCGCTCCTTTACATTTAGTATACTCTGATTCACATATGCCTTCGACTCCACTGTTTAAACTCAAGCCTGTCAGTGCACAACCTTTCCTGTGGGTCACAGTGAGCGCCGCACAGTTGGCAACAAAACTGGACAGAGAAGATAAACATTGACTTTTTACTCGCCACATCCAGCTAATCAATGAAGAGACCAACCAAACTGTACCACACCTATGAGTTTGGGGAGAGCAGAGAGATGCTTCTGAGCGTTTTTGGCTACTTTGTACTGTACAAAGATTTTTATCACATTCATTTTCAAAAGCAATATTTCCCTTGGTTTTATTATTTATTTTCCGGCACATTCAGCATGATTTTCTGAACAGGCTTTTTCCCCCAGGCATCATTAATTTAGTGCAGTATCATGGCCAGGTATGATTGGCTGGCTGTTGGTTATAAAGTGAAAGCATGTGACAGCATGTAGAAGAAGACTCACTATTTATAAAGTCACTAGGAATTTGCACACACACACACACACACACACACACACTACTGTACACACTAATGTACTGAGCGACTTTAACTTCCATCTTTGCCTAATGTTGTGAGGCAAAAAGCCTCCTGGTGGTTCCACTCTAGTTTCATTGTGTTTTTGTTGACTGTTGTGGAAAGTGACAAAACCTGCATGAAACATGTATTTTAGTAGAAAATAAAAGTAACCTGTGACCACGCGATTCATGTTTTGTTCAGTTTTGTGCAATTTTTTTGTTCTGATTGTGGTGTAATGACAGGTATTACTGCTGTAGGGATCTGTTTAAGAAGACAAGTAGGACAATAATTATCTGTCAAACAGGGACAGGGGATAATAGATGGGGCATGGGTGTGGTTTTAAAAGCAGCTATGAAAAACACTTTATCGGCTGTCGGGAGCATTTAATTCCCTCAGCAGCTAAAGGAGGCTTAGGGCATGTTGAAATGATGTGGAGGACTTTTGTTGTGAAACGACCTGTGGGGAGTT
This sequence comes from Epinephelus moara, assembly GCF_006386435.1. Lineage (NCBI taxonomy): Eukaryota > Metazoa > Chordata > Actinopteri > Perciformes > Serranidae > Epinephelus > Epinephelus moara. Next base: position 17,816,069 of record NC_065508.1, on the reverse strand, counting down.
GGATGTGATTCAGCAGATGTGCAGACAGCTGGGATGAATTAAGGACAGGAAGGAGCTTTTAGTCGAGGATGGAGTCTGGATATTCTGTATTTTTTAGGTTTTCCAAATAATATGATATCTCTACCATTATGGGTGTTGTAGTTTTTCATAAACTAATTTTCAAATGAAAATTAGCAGTGTTGTGACATGATTTGCCATCTGAGTGTCTTGACAAATAGAATATTACTATAAATATGGTCACTATGAATATGGTCACCTTCTGGCTCCAAAAATCCAAGATGACGACAGCCAAAATGCCAAACCTGAGGCTTCAAAACAGGAGACCACAAAGCAATGGGTGAGGTCACGGTACCTACATCCATTATTATTTTTTTTACAGTGACAGGATAGCAGGATGGTTACCCAGTGCAATTGAGTGGCCCACTGAGGTGTGTGTTTAACAGTGGAGGCCAATAGTACAGTGTAATAAGATATATCAGGATCTGGCTACAGGCGCAACCCTTTAAGTCCACTTAAAACTTTACTGACTGTATTTAAATGTCACAATACAGATGCAGATGTACTAAATGGTGGTCAACTCATACTGATATGAATTGCCTGCTCCATTAAATTATTGTAGTTGTAAGAGGATATCAGTAGACATCTGTGCCCTTTGGTTCACAGCAGCAGCTACAGACTACTTGGTACTTCACTGCTGTGTCTGATCATTTATATAACCACCGAACTGGTACAAAAGCAACAACTAGGCAAGGTATTAAGTGTATTTTATTAGATGTGGGATCTTGTAAATCTCCAGTGTGCTTGTCTGACTGACCAGCTACTTCCTTGCTTTCTGTTTTTCATCACCTTGTCCAACCAGCTTCTTCACAAGAACGATGAATCATGCGGTGAAACCTGTTTTTCTCCGACAGCGTTGGCGGTGACACATCCAACGTCTTCCAGCACATATGATAATCTTTATCAGAGGGTGGCTTTCTGTGATACACACATATGTGTTATCTATCACTCCGCTGACATTTGGGAGTCCAGTGACTGAGAGGCTAGCAGTGTCGGCGTCACAGATGTTTTCTGTTTGTGGTAAGCATGTGTGGCATCCCAGCAGGCTCTGCTCTTTCAACAGCACGGATCAGTGCTGGACACACAACTAGCACATTGTTCTTGTATCATCCATTTGAGTGACCCCCGGGCCCTCAGGTGAAGCTGCCAGACACTGAGTTATTTTTTGATTTTGTAAAGCAGTGAAAATATCACATGGCTTGGCATAACTTCAAGGAATTATTTGCATGTTAAAGTTATGTTTTTCATCCATCTTGATGGTTATGTATTCCTAGTTTCCCCATTACATAAATTATCCCCAAGGATTAGAATGATTATTTACCAAACCTCAAAATATATCCCACTGTTACATGTGTAAGTGCAAATTTGACATCTTTATATGCTTTGTATTTTCATATGCAACTGTTTATCTATATATACTCATGGTTAATAATTCAAAAGTGCAATTTCTGGGTCTGGGCCTTTGTTACACATATAATGAGTGAGCCTGCAAAACAAAGCTGTTTGTCTTAAATGTCACAAACCATTAAACAAGAAAGCTAAAAGTCTGGTCGTGTCAACTCAGAACATTTCTTTGCCAATATGAGGAACACTAAGGAATAAAAATAACAGCTTAATCTACGTCTGCATGGGCACTAACAGTATTCAGTGTGGGATTTCACAGGCGGCTCTCTCGGAGAAGGAGCACTCTAAAGAAACACACAGATAAGCTTTTGATCTGCCAAATCTAGCTAGATGACTTAAAAGAGTATTTCTGTTTCAATACATATACACTACAGGCAAAATCATGGTACTGTTTCCATGCTCGGTACGTGTTGCCGTCATTGCAAAAACAAATCCTTTTATTGTAACACACCAGGAAGCAAACACAAAGGCATATTTAGAGCTTCACTGGGTGCAGAAATGGAGCAACCAAACCGGTTCAGGGTTCAAGGTAGACTTAAGCTCGAGAGATACGCATTAAGGTGTGGGTGTTATCAACTTGTGTGTTTTTTTTCTGGCTTCAGTTACGAGCGCTGACCAGTTGTAACAATGAGGAAAACTGTGGTTCAATGAGCTGCTGCTTCTTTTATGTTCTAAAGTGAAAATGCTGAATGAAAAATCTTGTTTCGTTGTTCAGTGAAGTGTACAGAAGGGAGTTAAAAACCATCATGGGAGCACTGGAGGTGGTGATTATAATCCTAGAACTAACAGCATCATGTGGCCCATATGCTATTTCTAATGTTTTTGGGGATAGGTTGTTTATATGCAGCTCATAAATTAATTTCCCTGAACATATACATATAAACAGCTTATTCCAGTTGTTATCACTGAAGGTTAGCTAACCTTAACTTTCAACTCAGTGGTTCAGAGTGGTGAATAGTAAATCTTTTCTGACTTTCTATAAACATTTTGACTCAGAATTGTAAGTGTGCATGAATCTTCTGTGTGGACAACCCTTTTGTCCGAATTCCAGTGTAAACGTTTGCACGACAGCTCTGCAGCTTTTAATGGTGAATGGACTACAGTTATATAGCGCCTCTAAAATTTTGCTCTCATCCACCCATTCACACACACATTCATACACAGATGGTGGCGGAGCTGCCATGCAAGGCGCTGGCTTGCCTACTGGAAGCAGTGTGTGGTTCAGTGTCTTCCTCAAGGACACTTTGACATGTGGACAGTAGGAGCTGGAGATTGAACCATCAACCTTTCTCATTCCCAGGGTGTCAGATATGGCAGCTAGGTTAGTGGCCATTGGCGTCAGATTTTGATGCACAGGGCATCCTTTAGCATCTGTATGAGATGCACTAGGCTTTCAATTAACTCCAATGTAAACCCATTCACAGCAAGGGCTGGTGGACGGGTCAAACAAACACAGGACTTTAATTCAGGAGAGCACTGTTTGTGCCCTGTGTGAGACCAAAAGTAATGTTGAGTTTTGAAACTGTGTAACATAGTTAGACCAGGCCCCAAGAGGTGTGTTGGACTATGACGCCAATATGATATAGTGGGTAAATCGTGAAATTTCAGGGTCCATCATGTGATGTCGTTGGGCCCAAAAAGACTTTTTCCCATAAAGTGGGGCAGAGATGACTGTAAAAGAAAGTGGATGCCTCCAACGCGGCATCCAGTTCTCTTTCTACATACATACATATACATCACATACGTTACATGACATACTCGTTAACCTACTGTAAGTTACGCCACAAATTTTCCTCAAACCAAACCATGATCTTTTTTCTAAACTTTACCAAACAGTTTGGGAGTTTTGGTGTAAAAATCTACGTTTGCTGTTAACTTTATTAAAAAAGACAGTGTGCATAACTGACATAACGTCCCTGAACGTCCAAAATTGATGCTAGAGAGGTACCTAAAGCATCATAGTTTGAAGCATAGAGCCACTGAGCAAGCTGCTGTATCTGACAAGTTGGGAGTGAGAGCGTGTCGGCCAACCTTGTGATTAAAGGACGACGTGCTCTACCTCCTGAGCAGCAGCCGCCCCCACTATTTATGTAACAGGTTCAAACACAAAAAGAAACTACCTTTAAAAGACATTATGTGCTTCGTCTCTTTAGGTTAGATAGGTTTGAGCAACAGACATGATACATTCAGTATGAGTTGTCTCTTCTCTCTTTTGGTTTCTCTTTGTTGCAAGACAGTAAAATATAAGTTATGCAGGCAAAGTTACATTTTCAAGGTTTGATTGAAGTGTCTATGTACACTGGAAGCTACACTCGGTCGAACTGTACATCATCACAGAGTCACAGAGGGGAGCAACGTATCGGCTGCTCCATCAGGGATTCTTTCATGATTGATATATTTATCTCGTTATCTCACTGCCAGACAGATAAGCCTATTTACAGTACAATGTAACCTTGTAGCAACTGAAACAACTTCATGTATCAAAACACACCCCCTCTCTGGAGACTGGTGCTGCTTTCATGGGAAAATCACAAAAGGAACAAATTCCCCCTTCACATTACAAAGTATTGAAATCAATACAAAACTAAAGGGAAAAGACATAAAATGCACAGTATAAAACCAGTTGTGCATGTGTGCAAGAATCGAGGGAAAAGACAATACAGAGAGAGAGAACTCCCAGAGAAATGAGCAGAGAAGCTATATTTTTAGGCTTCCACAAAAAAAAAGAAGTTACATTTGCTAAATCTTACCCCAAGTGACCTGTGGCAAGAGTCATATCACATTTGATAAACTCAGACTAATCATTTATGTCCTATCATTTGAAAACTACTAGTTCACCACAGTGTGTCCAAATCCTTGTGTCAGATGCTCAGTGACCTTTCCACATAGTCCGACTGTCTCAGACCTCTGATCTAGAAACAATGATGCTCTTCACAAGAACGGCATCGTCGAGAGAGAGTGCTGTCAACATCTTTTGATACAGTTTAGGACAATACAAAGATTATACGCCGGATGGACACACAGCCGTGTCTGCAGACTGCAGAGAGTCTGTTTAAAGCAAGAGTGCCCGCCAGCACGGATCCTGGATCAGACTGCCAGACCATTTAGAGTAAAAAAATGGCTTACAAGGGCACTGCAAATCTACATAAGCCATAAAAGCCATGCCACATTTACACCCCGATAGGGCTATTCTCTCTTAAAGGGACATGCGCACAGTTTACAAACAGAAGAGGCAAAAAGACTGCTGAGAAAGCAGCAGGGTTGGGAAAGTTACTTTCAAAATCTTACCCACTACTGATTCCTGATTGCCAATTTCAGATTGTAATAATGAGATATAATCCACTCTAATTCAAAAACCAGTCTATTAGCTAATGTTGCAGTATCATTCATTTTAATTTAGATCAAGTAGTTTGTGCTCAAATCAGTCACAACTTCAATATATTTAAAAATATTCACAATATTTACTTTCAAAGTAATACATCAATTCGCCTATTTTTTTTAAAAGCATGTGCTCTGCTGTTTTTTTCAAGTTATACCAGACTGGATTAGGCTTTTTTTTTCACTGTAATGACTTAACAAGTAATCCTTTGTTCCCAACCCTGTAAAGCAGTGAGCGTGGCAGACCAGTCACATGCACATTATGGGGAATGTTAGGCTAGACACATGAGTACTAACCTTTGGCTCTCTGGCTGCTGGGTACTAAACATCATACAGAATAACAGGCAGCTGCGAGGGGAGGAGACTCTGATGTCCAATGAAAGCACCATTCACGCTTTAAAGTTGCATTTTAGCACAGAGGTGTGTGTTTTTTCCCCCCGCTTTAGAACATCTGATTAACGAGAGTCAAATCTGCTTTGACAATAGTTGAATATCTTTTCACATCTCTCAGTCTCTTTGGATGGCAGAGACCTGTTGCTCCAACCATCCTCCCCCTCTGTGGAAATAATTAGTCTGTGAACAATCGGCAGTGAGCAATATATGACCTGTTTTTGTTTTTTTTCACGATTGAGAGATCTTCTTTTTTTTTCATACATGATACAATGTATTGCGCAAAATGGATATGCGCACATACTGGAAGCATAATGTTGCCAAGGACATGCAAGTTGTTGAGTATACAGCAGAGCAAAAAGCGATGTTTCCCAATGTCATTGTCTTCTTTGTCTTCTCGAAACATCATCTGTCACTCAGATTTGCATCTTCAGGCGCGCAGCTCTTTCTTGGAGTGTGGCTTGTTTCCCAGCAGGGCATCAATCTCGGTAATGGTTTGAGGGGTCATTTGGGATAAAATCTGCAAGAATGGAGAAATCAGTTTAAAGTGTGATCTGATATGTTTTTCGTCAGTTTTTGTCACTTTGAATTGCACACAGAGTAGCGTATCTAATGGTTCAAACGACTATGGTTCAGTATGTCAGGCAGGATTATTAATGTGGGAGGAAAAAAGGGAAGAAGCTCTACCCGTAGGGCACCCAGGTTCTCAAGTAGCTGGTCTGTATTAGAAACACCCAGAAGTACTGAGCTGACTCCCTCACTGCGCAGACACCAGGCTGCAAGAAAGAGACAAAACCAGTGCTCAGTTACAAGTGAATAATATCAGTGATAACCACAGGAAGGTGAACATATTGGGATTGTAGTATTTAAAATTAAACACACTGGAATCTGACCTTAGATTAGATGACCAAATATGCTTTGGTCTACTACTCAAATTAGTTTATAGTAGACAGGCCAGAATACATGGTGGACAAACCATGCTTGCTAAACAATAATTAAACACTGTTAAACATGAAGAAGGGGAAAATGTCATGTTATAAAAGCTTTAGTTGGTAACTTTCATAAAAACAACTTTTTGTCACATTCGCTGAAACTGTTACTATATTTACATAGTAGTATACGAGACAGATTCATTCATTCATTTTCTGTAACCGCTTATCCTGTTAGGGGTTGCTGGGGGGCTGGGTACACCCTGGACAGGATGCCAGATTATCACAGGGCTGACACATAGAGACAAACAACCATTCATGCTCACATTCACACCTACGGACAATTTAGAGTCACCAATTAACCTGCATGTCTTTGGACTGTGGGAGGAAGTACACGGAGAAAACCCACAGTGACACGGGGAAACATGCAAACTCCACACAGAAGGGCTCCCCCACCCTGGGGTTCGAATCAGGAAACCTCTTGCTGTGAGGTGACCATGCTAACACTAAAATATGTTTCTGAAAACATTTGAGGTTAGAAATAAGCAATGCAGTAACCGAATCTGGATTCACATTTAATCAGAGCTGACAGTTTGACAGTTTGACTGCAAACTAACAGTGATTGACATGATTGACAGCTGCATTAGAGACTCCACAGCTCTTAGCTCCTTGGCTGGTTGATTTCTGCTGTGCCATGGTGGATTCTAGCAAATGCCATTAGAGGCAGTAGGAAGAGGAGGAGGGACATGATTTTTCAAGGACTATCTGTCACATGTACTTCTTTCAGAGACAGTTTTAGAAAATATCACCCAAAGTTCATTGAAGTTACCAACTGAAGCTTTAAATACTGAGCGATATCAGTGATACCCAAAGAAAAGGGGACATATATGAATCTGAATTATTTAGCAGCAATCAGAAATTTAACAGTGTCAAATGTCCAAATTAAACACGTATCTACCAAAAATATTTGAGTAGGGATTTTGGCCTATAATCAGATGACCAAATACACTTTGGTCTACTAACCAAAGCAGTACATTTTATAGTAGACAGGCAGGATACATGGTGAAAAAACATGTCATGTTATTGACTCATAAGGTGACCTATCAGTGGTAAAGTGGTTGCAAATACAGGGAACATTTATGTGAAGCACTAAATCTGTGACCTAACTTTCTCTTTGCACAATCAATCAAAGAACTTTTATGTGTGGAATAAGTGAACAAACACTTTGAATCAATAGTTTTGTGGCTAAAAACATTTAAGATTTGACCAAAAAAAAGTTAATCTAAAACAGTTCAGTTTTCACTCTACTGACACAACTGTAAAATCAAGTCTCTGTATGTCTACACTGTGCAGTCATGATATTTGCCTGGGTCATACCTATGGCTAACTGTGCAGCAGTGCAGCCCAGTCTGTCTGCCAGTAGATGGAGCTCCTTGATTTTAGCGAGCTGCCTGCGGCCCTCCTCGCTGTTCACTCGCTCCTTTAGCCACTGGTATCCCTTCACGAGGAGCAAAATGGAGAAAAGCATTGATACAGTGCTGATTTCACACTGCAATACCCCACTGATCAGAGAGAATTACACTGAGGCTGATTCCCAGCGAGAAAAATCCCGAAGGAGGGCCAGTCAAATCAGACTGACCTTCATTGCTGCTCTGGAGCACTCTGGTACACCATCACTGTACTTCCCTGTGATTAATCCACAAGCAAGTGGAGACCAGGTCATTGCTCCAACGCCTGAAAAAATGGAATAGAGGTGGTCATTTGAATGAAACAGAATGAACCTTAAGTAAAGATAAATAGAGCTGTGAGACTGTTGATGTCTGACCGATCTTGTGGTAGAGCTCAGGAAGCTGCACCTCCACTTTATCCCTCTGGAAATAGTGATACTCTGCCTGCTCACACACAGGCGGGATCAGGTTGAACTGGCGTGCCACTGAGTACGCCTCCTGGTGCCAAACAGACAGAAACAAAATGTGTGGTTACCGATCAGCATTGGTGCCATAATCTGACAGTGTTAAATGTATAAAGAGTGAGCTTTCACCATGATTTCCATGGCACTCCAGCGTGATGTTCCCCAGTACATGGCCATGCCCTGGTTTATTACAAACGTCATGGCCCGTACAATCTCTGCAAGTCACAGTATAAAGCATCATATTAAAATAAATCTTTTGATCACTTTAAGGCAATTGATTGCAGCAAACAAGAATAATCATTTCACAACATATCTGACCTTCCATCGGGCTGTTAACATCGTTTCTGTTGGCAAAAACGATGTCCACATAATCTAGCTGGAGTCTTGATAAGGATCCTCTTAAACCTGTCATAAAGAAAGGTCAGTGATTAGACCTCGTCATCGCTGTGATAAAAGACCAAGAGTCAACAGCAACAACACCAGGAGGCTGCGCACAATGTGAGAGCTAAATGCTAACATTAGCATGCTAACATGCTCACTATGAAGATGTTTATGTCTAGTATATACAGTGTTTACATAAAATAACATAGTTATTGTTGCCAGGAGGGGGGCATGGCCACCCTGATACAATTGCTGCCCCTCCTTTATGACAATAATGGAAAACAATTTGAGGCCTCTGTTTGATGTTTTTAAACTCTAGTAGGTTTGTTCCCAGTGATTTTTTTTGTTCCATACAATCCATATACTGCTTCAGATTTAAACTGTATGTTTGTCTTTCTACAGAAAAAGGGCATCTTGTCTATTTCAAGATCAATGAGTCACCTGACACATGTAAATAAATGACACATTAGAACAGGAAAATGTTCACTGTACCGGCATCGGTCTATACACATCAGATAATTAGTAATATTAACTGTAAAATAAGAAACCAAAGTGTGTGCAATTCATGAGCTCTCATATTGACATAATCTATATACTATATGCTTGCCACCCTGAGATTTTCTCTGGCCCCATTTGGCCACCCATGTAGGAAATTTCAGGGGCTGCAACTGAATATGATTAGCCCAAAGTAGTAGTTGGCAAAAACATGTTGACCTGATGACAGCACAGGATGAAAAGTAAAGGGATCACCAAAGTGAATTCAGGTCATCCTACGGGGAACATGAATGTTTATACCAAATTTAATGGCAATTCACTAAAGGAAAAGTCATTTGACCACCAAAGTCATTAGGATTTGTCATCTAGGAATCAAAACTCTGTACAAAACTTCATGGAAATCAATCCAATAGTTGCTGAGATGTGAGCATATCTATGTTCCCCAGCTCAGTGTCCTCTTAAAATGACTCATTAAGGAGATCTTTCAAAGGTTTTCATTTTTTTTAGCCCAGGTCAAATTGTCAGTGTATGCTTTCCTGGGTCAGTATGTTGAAATCACCTACCAGCAGCTTATAGCCTGCTAATGTTATATTCTTTGGAAGCTATGCCCTCAAATTTGCAGGAAAGACAGTTGACTTAAAACACTGATATAATGATCAAATCAAATCAAAACTTCCATTTCCCTTTGTTTTTTTGCATTTTGAACTGTGAAGATAGCCCCAACCAGTCTCTTACTATGTTGGTTTATATCAAGAGACACACATTCTCAAATCTCAGCACAAGACTGTAGGACCATGGGAACATACGACCCTGGGAACGTCGGGACAGCCCTGCTGAACCTTGACCAAAGCAGTGGACCAGCAGACTGGAATTGCCATCTACAAAGCCACATTCCTGAAACCAAGTCAGCATGGTAAGAATGCAAAGCGGGAAAGAGCATCTACGCAACATGTCGACTGTACAGATTCCTAAGCAGTAGCTGATTAATTACACTGTTCAACTCTTTCATTTGGTTTGCTTTGGAAATTTGATGCCAGATTTTCTCCTCAAATGTTTTGCGTCAGTGTCTCCGGCGTGCCAACTTTCCAACCTTGGGTATGCTAGGAATTCCATGTAGAGGTTAAAGTCACGAATGAAGTGAAATATGAAGTCCAAATATAAGCACTGTCCTTGTTCACTCATTACAAAATGACTTCAAATCAAAAGCCTCTCGTGACAATGACGGTCAAACAGCCCATTCAACTCCCTGGTAAATGCTCACCCCAAGGCCACACACTGCATACAAAACATACAAAGAGGACGTCCATATATAAGACGTAGCTTTCTTTAGGATTATTCTGAGGAGGGAGGAGCTGATTAAGTGGCTGGAACAACAATCCTGATGATCCTGGGATGTTATTTGCGCTGGAGCACTTAATCTCTACGTTCCCTCGTCTGACCCCCTGTAAACATCCCGCCTCATCTGATTGCACTTCAGCATTGCGCTTCACCTACTAACAAATAGTCCACAACACATCTTTGCAACCATCAGCAATATTCTTATTTTCCACAGCTGTTATGAAACACGGTAATTTATTGGATTTGAAGGCGTGTTGATGTATTCACTGTGACACGTGACATGGAGTGGCTTTAGCTTAGCGAGATAAACAATGCACACACTCAGAGATTAAAAGGTCAGCAAGTGATTCATTGCAGCTCAGGGTCTATTTAAGGGCAGCACTAATACACTCTGGGAAACATTATATACAGTGAAAGCACCAAACAATCAAATTAAACAGACGTTTGAACTTTAATTAATCTCTAAACGTATGTTCAGCCGATACAAAGAAAATTAGCATTAATCTGGAACTCTGAATTTACCCATTTCCTGATTTTCAAGCTTTGGGAGCTGGCACTAACCCTGAACCTTCTTGTACTTGGTTATGATTCTTTATAACTCAATTTCAGGTACTTTACTGCAAGTTTTTTTTACTCTACCTTCAATAATGTGCTTTCTGGAGAGTCCTCGCTCTGTCTCCGCTCTGTAGAGTGATGAAAACACAAATTATTGAAAGGATAAATGAAAACGAGGATTGCAGTCGAAAAAAAAGATCTATAAAAGATATACTTACTGGCCTCCCCAGTAGATTTTCGTTGTGATGACAAAACTTGAACGCCTGGCAAGGACACAAGAGGGTTAGAAGGACAGTTTGATTTCTAATATGTGTGGAAAAATAGCAGGCATAGGTTTTCGTTGTGTGTGCCTGCAATCATTAGTACGCAATAAATCAATGTCGACTTGTATTTTATTTCCTTAAATATCTATAGTTTAATCTGAGCATGATCTTAATTCAAAGTCTGACTTGTATTTATCCATACATTTTTCTCCAGATTAAAAATACCTCAAGAATTTCCCACACAGGTTTGGCAGCCGGGCGAGTCAGCCACCAGTGTGTGTTCTCACATACTAACATTTTAATCCTTTTATAGCCTTTCTGAGGCTAAAGCTCCTCATTTGTCTGAAAAGTATGAATTTCCCTTGAGATAATTTAATGGTGCACTTGATCCAAAAGTAACAAAAACATGTGGACGAGCGGTGCGTTTCAGAAAAGCATGGGGGATTATAAGGGATTATTAAACTTTCAAGAATTCATAATGTCACAGAGAGCTTTTCACATGCATGTGAGTCAGACTGGACAAATGAGTAATGTCACCTCCATCCTTTCTTCTTGATGATGTTCCCTAGAGTGATTTCCGCCCTGTGGAGAAACACGTCATTTATTGTGATGGGCTGAACTTCAGATCACCTCATAACCATATTAAATCATGGATTCTGCAAACATGTCATATGTTATAAAAATCTGAACACCATATTTTGTGTTGTTCATTTGAAAATCAAATAAGTTGCAAAAAAAGAAGAAGAAAAGCAAAAGTTTTAATCGATGCTCGGAGGAAGATGTGAAACCTGACCTTCCAGAGGCGTACACCTCTGCTGTGTCAAACAGGTTCACTCCGTTCTCATAAGCTATGGCCATCAAGTTCTCTGCCATCTGGAGGAACACAAAAATTGAGACTGAGAGAGGGGGACGGTGGACAAATTCCAATTACACAGAGGTCGCCCGTGAAGGGCACGATGCAGTGAGGATAATACAGTAGGGATAATATCTAATATCTCACCAAGCTACTTTACTTTCTAGGTATCAGGTCTGTGGGATTTTCAAACATTTCTGTAATTGAAAACACTGAGATCTGCCTTGCAGTGTTTTTCCACAAAAGCAATATGAGCGAAGGTGTCGGGAATCGACTCCTCACACAAACAGAGTGACGACGGAGCTCTCACCTCATCAGAGATCTGTGATCCAAATGTCACCCAGGTGCCTGAACGGGAGGAGACACACAGACGTTGGTTTTGTTTCACGGGTTGAAAGTGAGATGAATATTTTCCTGCATTCAAACCAACTCACCTAACCCGAGGCAGGAAACACGTAGGCCTGATTTCCCCAGGTTCCTGTGGAAAAAAGACAGAAAAGAAAAAAAAAACATCTGTGAAAGGATGGAAAGAGACGGTATGACGTGTGGGTACATTTGCAGAAACAATCACTGGTGAGATCCCATCATACAGTGCACTGATGTGTTTGAGTGACAAGTGCTGCACCCGTAGTTCTGAGTTACTTGTACTCTCTTTACTTCATAACATTTACATGGCAGCTGTGGTTACTGTGCAAATTAATATTTTAAAATATGATGTATACAGCTGTGTTTACATGCTGCTGTTCCCCGCCTTGTCAAACTTTAATAAATGCAACTGAAACATAGTTACACTGGAGACTAAACTACCCAACGGTTTATGAAGGAGTTAAAACCATCTCCATCTTTACCAGCTCCAACAGTTAACGCAGCAGTGACAATAGGCTAATAACACAATACTATGATTTTTGCATTTTATTTTTGATGCTTGAGAACATTTTGCTGATCCTACTTTGATACAGTCGTGTCAAAGTATTTCAGAGCTTTTTAACATCGTGGTACCGTGACTCATGTAAACTGCTTTTGTCCTGCACATGGGCGGATAATGAGACAACAGGCCCCTGGGCACAGACATGAAAAAGGCCCCACCACCTCTCCTACACAGGACTGGAAACACACACAAAGACTTGGTGGTGGTTTTTGTTTCTTTTTTGTTGCAGTCATGTTGTGTCTGTTTTGGTCATTTTTGTATCTAATTATAGTCACAGTAGTTATTTTGTGACCCCTGTAGTCTTTTTATTTTGTCTCTTTGAGGTAATTTTGTGAGTTTCTTTGGGTAATTTTGTATCTTTTGGATGTTTTGTGTCTCTTCATGGTTATTTTGAACCATTTTTGTAGTTATTTTGTGTCTCTTTAAGGTAATTTGGGGATTTATTAGTAGTTTTGTGTCTTTTTTGGTTATTTTACACCTTTTTGTGTTGTAGTAATTGTACTTTTTTAGGTAGCAGTAGTAGTAGTTTTTTTTTTTGGTTGTTTTGTCTGTTTGAAGTCAATTTGTGTGTCCTTTTGGTTGCATTGCTCCTCTATATAGTTAGTTTGAGTCTCTCTGACATAATTTTGTGCCTATCTGTTACTGTTTTGCCCCTTTGTAATTATTTTGTGTGTCTTTGTAGTCTTAATTCTCTTTGAGCTAATTTTGTGGGGGGGTTTTAGGTAGTCTTGTGTCTTTTTTGTTATTTCACACCTTTTTGTAGTTATTTTTTTGGCCGTTTTTGTAGTTCTCATCGTGGTTGGTTGTTTTGCCCCTTTTTGTAGTTATTTTGTGAGTTTCTTAGGTAATCTTGTGTCTTTTGGTTGTTTTGTGTCTCTCCATGGTTCTTTTGCCCCTTTTTTGTACTTATTTTGTGTCTCTTTATAGTTGTTTTGTGCCCCTTTGAGGTAATTTGGTTTATTTTTAAGTAGTTTTGTGTATTTTTTGGTCGTTTTGTCTCTTTGAAGTCAATTTGTGTTTCCTTTTGGTTGTTTTGTCCCTATATATAGTTATTTTGAGTCTCTCTGAGGTAATTTTGTGTCTTTTTATAGTCATTGTGTGTGTCCATGTAGCTTTGATTCTCTTTGAGCTAATGTTGTGTGTTTTTGTAGGTAGCTTTGTGTCTTTTCTGGATATTTTATACCTCTTTGTATTTATTTTATGTGTCTTCAGGGTCACTTAGTGTCTTTTTGGTTATTTTGTATCTCTTTGTAGTCATTTTGTGCATCTTTGCTTTTCCTTTGCATCTCTTTTTGTGTATCTTCCTGGTTGGTAAGTGTTACTTTAAGTGACAGTTTGCAGGTGAAGGCCAAGGTTACTTTTGTGTGCCCAGTAGACCTATTCAGTAATTCTTCCATGGTCTCCCACTGTGTACTTTTAGAAGTACACACAAAACTAAAAATGCTGAAAATAAAGAAAAAATGTAATCTTACATGGACCACGAACATACAAACACAAAAAGATTAAATGGATTATAATAAAGTAAAAAGGATGTAACTCAAACCATTTGCGCATAAAACTGAAGTATAGTGCCTAAAAACACTGAATGGTAAAATAGCTTAATCCCACAGAGTTCCTGGATGTGAATACTTCCTCCACCACTGCTGCTGAGTGAAAGTCTTTCTTGCCTGTGGTTAAATGACTGCCTGTGTCTAATTATTTCTGAACAATTGACCTTTTATCCTTCGTATGTTACACACTTCAGTGTATTACACTAGGTCAGTGAAACAGCTTGAGGGAACGGAGCTCAGATACAGTCCAGGCTGAAGCCTCTCTGGTCTGTGCTGGTAAATGCCCCAAAATGTTCCATAAGCTTAAGAGGAGTCCATTACCCAATGTGCCACATCTGATTATCCAGACAGCTGAATTTTGAAGGGCGAGCAGGGAGAAGCAGAGAAGCTGCATTTCTGACCACAGGAGCATGTACAGCTGAGAATGATGTGGGCTTCATGCTTGCACTCCTCCTCCACGCGTGCTCTCCCCCATTCTAATTAGCCGGGGAGCCAGCTGGAGAGGCAGCAGAACTGCAGTGCAACTCGCTGCTCGCCGTCTTTTCATCTCCTGCGCCTCTCCCCTCTCTGCCTGTCTGCCTGCCCGCGTCCGCCACAAATAGCCAAATGCAGAAAGACAGACTGTCAGAGCGTTTAGACTCAGTCGAACGAGTCCTGCTTTTATTTTCTCTGGTCTATTTTTAATGCCTGACCTCAAGCTATTTTTAGATTCCTGCATATGTAAGCATTTGTGTCCCACTGTGCGTGTGTATTCTGTGTGGGGGGGCGTCTGTTCATGCGTGCGCTGCGTGTGGGTGTGAAACACATATTGTTTGTGTCATTCCTTTAAACTCTGTCAAAATAGCACACAGGTGGAAGGTCGGCGATGTTACATGGAGAGAAAAAAACTGTTAGTGGGGTCTGATGTTGATGATTCCTTGTATGGTAATCTGGCTCTCGTCTGTCAACCAATGACAGCTCTGCCTGTTCCCGCACGCTGACAGTCACTTTGAACACTGGGAGTAAATATAAATGAGGCACATGGGACACAACACACTTCAGAGACTTTTTCCAAATCAAATATTTTAATTTTTTCTTTTTTTTTTCTTTTTTTTACTCTTTTACTGGTATTTTTGTGACATCCATCAAATTGTGGCTTTTTGCCTCAGCTTCAGTCAGTGGGGAGTTCAAGGAAATGTTTTATCTAACAATATTTGACAAGGTTGGACCAATAACAGCACCCCAAAATATTCCCTGCTAGTTAAAACAGCTTCCCTGCAGCTTCAAAACAAAAAGGAGAGGCTTGAAATTCTTAAAAAAAAAAACAACATCACCTGCAAAAACAATACTGTATCTGCACAGAGAGTATAAATAACATTTGTATGCCTCAAGCTGTATCTGCATTTTTAAAGATGAATATTGTATACAGTATATTTATATATCTTTAAAATAATTATATTCAGCAGACCTGATGTTTTGTGGGTTTATTTCAGTATATTACCTTCACTTTCAATTGAACTTCCCAAAAAAGCAGTTTTCATGCCTCTAGCAATGTGTATGAAAAGCTTTTTATTTACCACAGGGCTAATCTTACACTGGTAGCACAACTTGTACAACACGTTCTCATCCCAGCTCGTCAAATATCGCCGCTTGGTCGGTGGACATTCACATCTAAAAATGACGTGCTAGGTATCCTCCTGCGTCACTTCCGTTTTCACAGGAAATGCACAGTTTCCGCCTGTTAGACGCATATAGACTTTACAAAATAAACGTAATCATATTTAAGTTTATTTCCTTGTGCAACAAAAGCATAAGGTTACATTTAGGTAACAAAAGCACCAAAAATATCACAGTTTGGCTCAACCAACCTGGTCTCACTCCAAAGTCGTGGAAATCCCGCACTTGGGCAGTGACTTGCAGCTGTCCTTTAACGTCTACATGATACGCGGCCGGTTGCTGTTATAGTTTAACAGTGCTCGGCAGCGTCAGGGGAAAATGTGGTGGGACAAGAACGAAAGTTAAGGTGGCGAAAGTCCAACTAGGGTGTCTGGGAGGAGTGATGGATGGGTCCAACAAACACAGAGTTTCACCCGGGAGAGAGGTGCTTGCATCCCGCAAGATTATAAAGCCAGACCCTGTTCTTTTGTCCTAAACCTAACCACATGTTTTGTTGCCTAAACCCAACCACGTGTCTTTTATTTTGAAAGCGACTGTATGTAAATACTAAATTTCCTGTGAAAACAGAAGTGTATTTTGAAAGAAGACAATGCATGTAACAGGCATAACTTGACACAGCGTCCCAGAACATCAACAACCAATGCACACAAGGTACCTTGCACGTCATATCTGGACATGGAAAGTCCATGACCAAACGTCAATATGTGACGAGGTTGGAGTGAGAATGTGTTGACTCAACATTAACATGGGAAGCAAACAGCAGGGGTCTGGGTAAAAGTCCAGGGTTTGTTGGGACCATCCACCTCCCCTCCCGCCTGTCCTACAGGAGCTCTCCAGCTGTTTTATTATGTTGTTACCAGTGGCATTTCAAACTGACGGCGTCCGGCGGCGTATCATACTACTGCTAAAAGTGCAGCCTCAGTTTGGAGCCAGTGGCATTTCAAACTGACCGGAGGGTGACTGCTATGCTTACACGACAACACCGTCCTGGTATCAGCGGTAATCACTGTAGGAGTGCATTGCAGAGTGGTGGTGATTAGCTAGCCAGTGGGACACCTACACTGGGACTCACCTGCATGAACATGCACGCACAGCCAGACCATCTACAGAGAAGCTCGGATAACCACACACACACACACACACACACACACACACACACACACACACACACACACACACACACAGTGACTTCATTCTCTGCTCAGGACACCATTACTCTATATCTCTATATAACAAATAGCTGTTTGCTGCTGTATTAATAAATATCATATAGAGCTCCTTTAATAGAGCCTATATCCGACTGTGTTTACCACCTCAGTCACACAAGAGTACCATGATGTAAAACAGAATGCTACGTGTTATATTACACATTTAATGTGTGACAAATAAAAAAATGCAACAACTAAACATGAGTCAGCATTGTGAGAATGTCAAGCATCCGGTAGCATTCACAACTGTTACACAAATGCATGCTTGTGTTCATATTCAGTATGCTTTTTAAAGAAAACAAGTGCACAAAGCAGACAGACTATCTGTATGAGCATGTCATTAAAGGAGGGAAAGAGAAACCAGTGTGCATTAGTGGGGGAATTTCATGATTGCTGTGCCTCATAAAACACCATTTTTTTTGTTTCTGGGCAGTGGAGGATGTCATTGTTTCTCCGTGTGACAACTGGCCGCCCCCTCCCCGCTCTCAACTCCACCGCTCTCTGCAGTGCTGCAGTCTGCTAAATTACTATCAGTGAGTCTGGAGAGACACATGCTCTCTCTTTCCTCTCACTATCTCCCTCATGACAGTCTCTCCCACTCTCTCACACACATGCATGTGCGCAGACGCTCGGCCTATATTTCATTTGACATGGATTTGGCGGGCGTTATGCGGAAAACTGACGAGATCTATAATGTGCCGGCGTCAGAGAGGCCAGTCGATGCTTTCACGTGAATGTTCACGCTTGATGGGAATTACACTCCCAACACAGGCACAGATCTACATACGGTCACGCATGGATGCACTCATGAGCAGGGCACACAGAAACACAGATGCTTCTCTGTAGCCTTTATAAGTAGGGCTTCCTGTGTTTACTTGTCTATTTTTTTCTCTCGCCATAAATCATGAGCTCCAAACAAGGTGATTATAGGGACTTGGTTGTTCCATTCATTATTAATGGCAGAGAGAAAGGAGGCACACAGGTGCTCTGTCATGGTGTAGTCAGCATTTTAACCTGTGCTGACATTTACAGTTAGTTTTCACCTGAGATGGGAGGAAGACACTATATACAGATGGTTGGGCGCAAATGATGGAGGTTTTTTTCTCCTGCAGTTGTCATAAAATGCCACACACATGCTGAGCAGGCTCTTCTCCAGAGGGAAGCACACCTAGATATTAATAACACTTACGTCAGTGTGTGTGTGTGTGTGTGTGTGTGTGTGTGTGTGTGCTTGAACACGCATTTTCTCAGCACAAACTGTGGGAAGATGCTGGACTGTCTGTTCTCTTTTAATAATGCTGTATGCACCGTTTCAGGGTTTTAAAGGGTCACTTCACCCAGATTACAATGAACACAGCTTCTCACCCATGCAGACATTTCTGCTTCTGCCTCAATGCAGTGGAGTCTAATGAATTTTTATTTGTGCGGCTCACAGCACTTTTCTTAAATTCATCACCAACATCCTTTTCTATGATCAGTGTCCTTGTGTAATTCACAGATGCGTTAACAGTTTTCAAAGGGACTAATTCTTCGTTAGAATATGAGGTCAGGGACGTCGTTTCTGTTGCTGCTGATTGTTTCTTTTAAAGGTATTTTTGAATGCTTTGAGCACCACAAAGTTCCCCTCACTTCCGTGATGCTAATGTAGAGGCCTGGTCAAATGAAACTATTTGCACTATTTGATTACGATCTTAAGTGAGAAAATATATATTGTGTGAAGCGACACCTCAACTCTGAGGGACAAGAACCCAGTGTAATTCTGACAGTGCTCTAATTCTTGCTTCAGCTATTATTAATGAAATAGGCTGAACGACAGACTTTTTCCATGTAACGTGATGCTTTTAATTCAGTTCTATTAGAACAGTTAGAAAAGTAGGTCTGTCCTAATTATGAAATGCACATGCTGTGAGCGACGCAAATGTAAAAAAAAAAAAAAGCACAAAAGGCACTCTCTCTCTCTCTCACACACACACACACACACACACTCAGCTCCTCTCCTCTAATGCTGCATATCAGCGGCTAACACTTTATTAGTGGTCGTGACTCTCCCATTAACTTAAATTGCACCTAATGAAGTGGCACAGCTGAGAGATTGCACCAGCTGATGTTAAAGTTGGGAACCTTTTACATTTGTGTGTTTTCTATCCAAAGTTTTGGGCTGGACATGTAGCACCCATTGTTTTGACGGAGAACTGAAGGTAAAATGTGACTGAGAAAATACAAAAATGTCTAGTCTAGATAACTTTAAGTCATCTCAATGTGTTCAAAAGGAGTTTATTAATAACATCCGTTGTTTGAAAAGGTCACTGCACCGTGCTGCTACCTGATGACCTGCTTTATGTCTGTTGTGAGATGAACCTGAATAATGAAATGATGTGTCAGGTTTCTTGGTCCGCTGCCTCATAAGTACAGACCCTGACAGCTTGGTGAATTTAAAATGATTAAACGCAGTCGCTGAGATGTTTCTGAGAATCACGCTAGTTTCTCTCTTGTCCATGATTTGAAACATCTCAACTACTTTGCCACAATGATTCAAGTACAATTAATCCAAAATTCGGCTGCCAGGATTTTTAACAGGTACAAGAAAACAAGGACACGTCACACCTGTCTTACTGTCTTTGTAGTGGCTGCCTGTTAGTTTTAGAGTTCATTTTGAAATTTTACTTTTGCCCTAAGCTGTATTTGGGACATTTTAACCCCCTAATGTTCTGTCATGGGCCCTGAGGTCCTCAAATGCTGCTCTGGTGGTTCCTAAATCAAAACTAAAACACAAAGGTGACAGAGCGTTTGCCATCAGGACTTTGGAACAACCTTCCACAGGAGATTAGGGAGCCCCGGTTTCACGCGGAAGTCGTCAAAATCTGGCACTTGGGCAGTGACTTACTGTGTCAGAAACCAACGGAAAAAGGCACCCTTTAAAGGGAAATTTCGGTTTATTTCAACCCGTCTCCTATCGTCCTAAATTTGTTTCAAGTGACTAGTGACATAGAAATCATAGTTATCACGTTAGCCGTTAGCCTAGATACAGCCGTAGCGTCAGACCTGTTAAAACGTAAGTGAACGGGCATCCCTTCAAGTGCAAAATTAGTCCACTAAACAAGCTTTTTTTCCACAAAGACCGCCTCATATCGTTAGGATAAATGTCAGAGAACATATAGAAAACTACATGTAAACGTGTTGTCTTACCTTACCGGTGTGCTGCCATGTTTGTTTACATTTAGCTCTGCTTTCCAAAGCGCAGCCGAAATATATCTCGCGAGCTCTAGATAAAGCCCAGCTGGATACTA